>NC_090924.1:677163343-677509343 GCF_040938575.1 Ambystoma mexicanum | reverse complement strand
GAGTCACAGGCAACTTTTTTTTTCCAGATGTCGGCCAGACCCAGCCGGTGCAGGAGAGGCCGGGGGGGGAGGAGACAGCACCACCTGTGGCAAGACAGTCCAGCTCCCCATCTAGTTTCCCCACTTGGGAGTCGGCCGAGACCATTGTGGTTTTAAAACAACAAAAAAAGCACCAGGCGCTCAGCCCGGGAAGCCAGGCCGCCGCCTGCAGGAGCACCGCACTTCCCACAGGGATGGAGGCAGGCTGCTCCACTGCCGGCCCACCCGTCCTGATCCACTCATCCTTCCCCAACCCCCGCCGCTTCCCTTTCAGGGGAGGCAGAGAGGCGGGCCAGAGACAGCACACGGGTAGAGGGTCGGCTGGGACTGCTAGAGTCTTCAAAACCCAGCCCAGCTGCACGGGGCAGAGCTCCGGGTACCTGGGCAAGAGGGAAGGTCGCCCGCTGCGCCAGCAGGCCTGGCCATCGCTCGCCCACAGATGTGGGCGGCGGGAACCTCAACACCTGCCAGTCAAGTAAGCCTGCTGCACCATGGCCCAGGGCTCACGCCTGACATGCCGGGCCCCTGTCTGCATGGGGAGGTGTCCCTCGAGAACAGCCAGGTTACCCTCAGCTCCCGGCTGCCCCCACTCGGGCTTCCCTGCCAACCGGGGTGCGCCCACCAATGCCAGAGAGAAGAGCGCGCGCCCCCGGCAGGCGCAGCAGGCAGCTCGGGGAAGAGAGGGGGTGTTAGGGAGAATTCTCATAAATGTGTCAATTCCTCCCACCTTAGAGCCCTCCAGCTCTTTTGCTAAACTTTAGGACTTAACTTTTCCAATCAATGTGTTTTCTGTGTTCGTTTCTTTTTTGGTTATGGAGTCTAACCAACTCCATAGGCATCATTTTTTTCATTTGTGTCACACAGCACCCTCAGTGCAGTGACACAGGGAAACCTTTCAGGTTTTCCCAAGGTTTAACTACCATATATGGGATAAACTACTGTTTCCCAGAACAGTGGGGTGAAAATGACTTAGTCCTGTAAATTTCTAGACCCAGCACAAGCTAGCTTCCTATAGAATCCTGGAGGGGTTACCTAGTATCCCTTGTGTCTAGATACTCATGTAACAGTCAAATGTTACCCTTCCCTCTAAGAATGGCTGGGGGCAGTGGTTTCACAACGAACTACCATTTTTCCCGACCGCAAACTATTCGTAGCTCCGGTAACGTTAAATCGCGGGAGCCATGTTTTTCAAGATGGCGCACAGCCATCGTTGAATGGTTCCTGGTCTTCTTTTTTCGCCATGTCTTTGTGGAAAGGTCCTTCTAGAGGTTTTCTCTATGCGCCAAACCAGGTTTGGTCTCTTTATTCATTCGCCTTTGGCGGGCTTCAGGAGTGAAACCCGGCTCTGGCACCAGAGTGTCTGGGGTAGGCAGGAAGTGTGGGAGGTGCCCGCAACTCCCTGTGCTTAGTCTCCGAGGAGACCCAAATGCACTCTGTGATGATTGACTGGCTGACTGTCCGGCAAGAACAGCCACCCTGCTGGGTGAGTGGCAGCTAGGCTGGCATGAACGGGAGAGAACTGAATAAAAGGGGAGTCTCTTGGCTTGGAAGGCAGAGTTGACCACTGGATGAAAGAACCGAAGAAGAGCTTGAAGGGGACGGCTGCTGCAACTCCTGGAACGTTGGTCTGCCCGGTGAAGCCCTGCTGCAGGTTCGAATCGTCAAGTTCACATCGACAGAGAAGCCCTGCAAAGGACGACTTCTCCCTTTGAGTTGGTAGGACCAATCAACTCTCAAGTAAGCCACCTGGACACCCAACTCTGAGCTGGTTGCATTTCCTCAGACTGATGCAGGAAACTGTAGAGCCAGGGCGAGGTAATCACAGACTATAGGGCACTGTATAAACAGTGTACAGGGTAGCGGGACACCAGATTGTGTGCGTTATTTGTAAGCTGGCCGAAAGCATTTGGAAGATCCTCCGGATTCCCACGATGTCAGACCGACCGAGCATGAGCCCCCTCAGCCGAGACAGCAGGACCAGCGTTGTTACCAGTGTGGTAGCTGCAACGCGAAACAGCCACTGAAATTGAAATTTGCCAGTTGTAAGCTTTTGACCATCCCAGTGCAGGAGTCCCCCCCGATGTCCTCCCTCTTGTCCCCACGACTGAGGCCCAGGAACAGCGAGATCTGTAGGAACAGAAATCATCAGCTGCATCTTTTTCTTCATTGTAAGGTATTGTAAAACAAGACTGAGAGAACTTACCTCTCACAGCAAAAGTGCTTGAAACTTTTGCAACTCACAGGCCTAATCAGCTTGTGACCCAACATTTGATACTTCTTTTTACAAACTACTTCCAAGAACTTGTGCAGAGACTTTTTCGTTTATTTACCAGAACCCCTTTGACCTATCCAAGACTTTAGCCCATTGACTTTGGCTTACCCTATTGAATTGACTCTTCTGGTGAACTCAAAAGTATTTGCACTGAGTAAGAATAATTGTAGTCTTTAATGTTCTGATAACCTTTGCCTTTTATGCCTCTTGAAAAGTATTGAAGTATATTTGTGTTTATTATACAATTGCCTCCTTCAAATGAATGTTTTATAACTGACTGATAAATTAATACGTATTTATCCAAGAAACCTTGTGTATAAGAGTTTACTTGAACAACTGTGATTGTAAATCTCTTTGTAACATCATTACTGCTCACATTCCCCTCTTGAGATAAGCCTGGCTGCTCAACACGCTACCAAAACTGTGTAGTACAGACGTATATCAAAGGTTGGTTTGCTTACACCTGTAGTCATAGTTGTGTGTTGTGTTGCCAGAGGGTACTGCATACAAACTTTGCCTAACAGGGGAGGGGCTCCCTCTCCGGCGCATAGTTTGGGACATCCCCAGCAGGTTAACCCAACCTTGCCAGATGTCCTGTCCATCTGCTGGGTCCTCACTCCGGTGGAAGGAAATCCCACTCCTCCGCGCCTGGTTGCCCACATGCCCTGGACCGATCTGCTGGCCGGACCGTAGCACGAGGGGAGCCCGGGTTGTGGGTGTGTGCGTCTGGGACACAACCGAGGTTGGGCCTGCGGCTCTCCCTCCGGCTGCTCCGCTTTTAATGATCATGCCCCCGCTCACAAGCAGATACCCCAGCCCTACATGTACCAATTCATACTCAAATGCCCCATTTCGCCTTGCAAACACACATTCCAGATTTAAATGCCACATCCCTCTGGACCCACATGCCACCATCCCTCCCTCCGAGCCCACACAAAGACACCAACATCCGTCCCTCCATAACTACACCAAGATGCTCCCCCCTCTCTCCAGAGCCACACCGATATACTTCACCTCTACCTCCAGACTCACACTCAGATGGCACCATCCGCCCTCTCTCTATACCCACACCCTGATTACCCCATCTGTTCGACACACATACTCCCACCCCTCACATAGACCAACATCCTTCTCTCCAGACATACATACCCCATCCCTCCATTCACACCCAAATGCCCCCCTTCCTTCCCACCAGAGTGCTCCAGCCTTCACTCAGACCCACATGCTCCATCGTTCCCTGACATGACCCCATTATACCATGTCCCTCCATTCCAGATCCACTCCATTCCAGATCAACGATGCCCCTCTCCGATCCCGACTCCGCCAAGATGCCCCATCCCTTCCTCATGACCTATACCATGATACCCCATACTCCCTCCACACAACAAGATGCCCCCATCCCTCCCCTGACCAGTGAACCCCCCATCCCTCCCTCCAGACCCACACCAAGATGCCACCAGGCACTGAATTGTGTGTGGAAGGAACGCTTTGGCTTACCCACGTGTTATCAGCCAGCAGCTGCATTTCTTCCACCAGCACTGCGAGCGGTCTCTAGCTCTTGCTGGTAGGAAGGTGGAAACGCTTCCTGGAGGAGGCGGAGATCGCTTTTGTCACGTGACTCATCACGTGACCATCGGGGAGTACAAAGTGCTGGTCCAATCCCCCTTGTGGCGTACTGAATTGTGTGTGGCAGGAACGCTTTGGCTTACCCACGTGTTATCAGCCGGCAGCTGCATTTCTTCTGCCAGCACTGCGAGCGGTCTGAAGCTCTTGCTGGTAGGAAGGTGGAAACGCTTCCTGGAGGAGGCAGAGATTGCTTTTGTCATGTGACTCATCACGTGACCATCAGGGAGTACAAAGTGCCGGCCCAATCCCCCTTGTGGCGTACTGAATTGTGTGTGGAAGGAACGCTTTGGCTTACCCACGTGTTATCAGCCGGCAGCAGCATTTCTTCCACCAGCACTGCGAGCGGTCTCTAGCTCTTGCTGGTAGGAAGGTGGAAACGCTTCCTGGAGGAGGCAGAGATTGCTTTTGTCACGTGACTCATCACGTGACCATCGGGGAGTACAAAGTGCCGGCCCAATCACCCTTGCGGCGTTAAGCCCTGGTGGCAGTAAGGGCTGGAGCCGCTGTTGTACTGTTTGGCTGTGACCTGTGAGTAACTTGAACTTGGGTCTTGTGCTGCATAATTTATTCCCAAGCACCTCTTCAGCTCTAAGGGTTTGGGGTGGAGAGTCGGACTCTGGCAGCTCCACAAGCTGTCGGGCGTTCCCTACCCTGAGACTGAGTGCTCCTCTTCGTTCTTTTGACGAGTGTGGCTATTCCTAAATCAATATATTTTGACTATGTACTGACTAAGAACATTATCAATTCTAGTTCATAATACATCTGTTTTTATTATTTTTGGTGGGGGGGGGGGTTGCATAGATCCATTTCCTTTTTGTATTTTAAATCCAAGAGTGTTTTTGGGACAATTGTCATTTTTTTGCCTAAGGTTGCTTCTGTTTTTTTTTTTAGTGCAATATTTTTAGATCGCAGTGCTCATAATTTTATCGACTGTTGTGTACGTTGTTTTTGTGCTTTTTAAGGAAAAAATGTATCATTGTAACTCAGGTCTACTTTTAGCTCAACCCAGTATTGTTATTTTCTTAAGTCCCCTGTATTTCACTCCTGGGTCTTGGTTCTCTCTGAATGACACGTAAGGGACTGCGAAGTCAAACAGCTATGGAGGCCTTACTGGCTTCGACTCCGTCTGCTCTTGGTAATTTACCCTCTGTTTCATCAGTTACTACTCTGCTAGATGCTCCCTCCCCGGCTATACTGGGGAATTTACATCATGTTCCAGTAGATACCCCATGTAACCCTTTACTTCTCAAAACTCAGGCCCAGGCTCAAATTCATGTTAGCGATAGGTCTGAGGTACTTAACGCTATGGGTATTATTCCACGTAATACAGCTTGTAATAGCTGTATTTTTAATGGAACTCATGATATCTCGATAGATACACAGGAAGAACGTCTAGCAGCTACCTTAGCCTCTGATCTTGCGGAAGGTGCTACTCTTCAAAAGGATAAGGGCCATTTGGATTACTCCAACAACAATATGGTTAATACTGTCCTTTCAACACCTGCCTACCTTCACCCCAGGACGCCTATTTTATCTGTTATGGCAGCTGACTCTGTAGCTAATGCCTCTGCATTACCAATGGTGACGGTCAATGGGAACATGGTTTCTCTTCCCACTGAACCTTCGCCAGAGGCTAATTCCACAGCTAGAGGCATTAATCATATTTCGGCTATTCATGTTAATCTGTCTACTAATGTGGCTGGAACTCCGTACACTCCTACAGGTAAGTCTATACCTATTTTGTTCAAAACTCCATTCAACAAAACCCAAAATCCCTCCCTTAAAACAAAATCCAATCTGGGTACTCAAGGGAAACCAATTCAAGGGAAAAATATTTCACACTTCTTTGGAAAGAGGACTACATCTAGTACCCTTGTTAAATCTCTACACTCACTTCCAACAGTGTCTTCATTTGATCATACTAATCTAGTAGGTGTAGTCATGAAATTGGAGATTGAAGACCCTTCAGCTCAGGATATTGACGATATCAGCATTATAGAATGTGCAGGTAAGGCAATTGCTGACAGTCACCTGGGCCCCAATGGTAATAATACAAACAATGTCACCCAGCAAATCTGTGATGATTCCTTTACAGGCTCTCCTTCTGATCTCATCAATTTTATTGATGAATACACAGAGAAACAAAATTGGTTGAAAGAAAGGGGTCTACTCTCAGACTCAGGGCAGCGAATCTATCTTACATCGTACTCTTAAAGAGGCAGATGAAAGAATTAAACTTTCTCAACCTACTATCTCGGCTCTGAATATGGTTCTGAGTTCCTTTGTGAGTTTGTATGATAATATATGGTCTGAGGTCAGATCTCACTCTCTCCTCCTATCGGAAATCTATTCTAGGTTAGAGAGCCTTGACAGATTTGAAGAGTTAGTTAAAATTATTAAGGAAGAACATCCTCTTTTGTCCACACACGGTCCTGACCCAATCCCTCCTAATCAACTTCCGTCTGAAGCCCATATTGTACATAAAGGGCTCACCGCGACCACGGCAAGTATAAAAGAGGTAGTTTTAGTTAAGGGCCAGGCTCCTATGGTCCCTCAAGGCTCGGCTTTGGATTTTTGTAGCCATCCTTCTATGATTTCGACAACTATTCCCGAGGGTCTGCGAGAGATCACAGGATCGAAGGCAGTACATCTTATCCCTCACACCAAACTTACTATGGTACTAATGGAGAAGAAGGTCCAAGAGGAATCGGTTGGTCCGCTTCCCAATCCTATTGCTCAAGGTCTTCCCCTTGTGGGAAGGTCTTTAGAACCGGTAGATACTTCTAAGGGTGCCCTTATCCCCTCTTCATTGGACTTCATATCCATTCCGACTTTAGGGAATCCATCTGTTTCCATTGAACCCAGCAAAGAAATTTTACATCAAAAGGTTTTGCCCTGTATAGGAAGGAAAAGGAAAATTACTCAGCAAATGAAGAAAACTAAAAATCAGAAGAACGTGAAAAATCTAAATTCATATACGAACCAATTTTTTAAAAATCTCTTCCTGGCAAATACTTTAGCTTCCTCATCTACTACTCCCGTTCCGAAGGGGACGGGAATTCTGTTGAACCAGTGGTTTCTCTGAGCCCTATCCCTACTACGGTGGCTACTGCGGCCACGGCTGACTTACTTCCCACTACAGAAGCTCTATCTCCCTTACCGGTTGGTTTGGCTGATGGTCCCTCGTCTAACGACATTCCTTCTTTAGTAGTGGGACCTAATATTGAGGGGACAGTGGACTCTGTGGCTTCTAATAACTTGATAACAGCTCCAACTCCACTAGAGCCGACCTCCATCAATGCCCCTACGGTGCTAACTACCAATATCATTGTCAAAGCAAAGGATTCCTCTTCTGCTGCAGTATTCCCTATTATTCCATCTAACTGCACATCAGGGATAGATCACAGCCATTCAGAAATTACACTGCCAACGATAACAGCAAACTTGGCTAACATTGATATGGTTAAACACCTATTCCGGGAGATACTGGTTCCTAAAACTGTGTGTGGGGCAGTGTCTAAGTCTAATATATGCCTGTCCCAGGATGGGGCTTCTTCCATCCCGCCCCTACATTTGGAGCCATCGCTCGTTTCTGTTACTGAGGGTCTTCCTGCTAATATTGAGCTTATAACGAGGGACAGTGATACGGGAGCTTGATTAGAGAGGGATTTGTCTGCCCCGCTCTCTTTTAACCCATCCTTCTCAAGTTTGCCTATTACTGGCCCGACTATGGGCCGTGAAGGTGTCTCCTCTGGGCCCGACTCGGTTCATTACAATACCTCTTTCAAATTATGTGAAAGATTTCCTGTGGGTCCAAATGTCATTCAAAATAGGACTATACTAAGAGGTGCATAGGGGCCCCGACTTGGCGGTCGATTCTTTAACTCAGTTTACTAAAAAGATCTCTGATTCTCTACCTGACTTATCAGAATCGAAAGTTCCTCGTGACATTATACAGTTTACCAGCCTTTGGGGCCAACATATGCCAATCTGTTTAAATCGTGGTAATATTTTAAAGATCTTTCATCAACTTCCCTCGCCCTCGCTCATCTCTAGCTATGATATAGATAGCATTTTTTTCCCCATTCAAGATCGAGTAGATGTAAGTAATATCATTCTTAAATCAAGAGTGGTTCTGGACCTGATCATGGGGCATAGGGAAGGGTTAAAGCAACTTGGCTTTGAAGCAAATTTACTGGAACCCACTCAGGTCTCCAGCAATAATGGAGGGGGTGCAGAATATAGGGGTAATCTCACTATGGTATTTCATCCTGAAAGAACCCCACAGCCCCAACGCAGGCAATTTATGCCCAAATCAAATGGAAACTTTCGCAATTGGGCACAGGTCACCGCAGGTCTTTGGAAATGAGTACCCTCTGATTAATCCAGAACTTTCTCTAGATGTTCTTCCCGTGAATAGCTTTGGTTTTCTCTCCTGGAATTCTAGAGGTAATTCTCACCTTTTTACGAATTTAGACACTGTCACTCTGATTAGGGCTTCACACTGTTTCTTTCTCCAAGAAACCTGGATGCTCTCAACCCCCGTTTTAGATGGGTTTGATACCTTTTCTCAAAATGCTAAACCCAGCTTGGGAGGAAGGCCATCGGGCGGTCTTCTTATAGGATTAAGAACTTCTTTAGTTCTTAGGACCAAGGGTGCTTTTAGACACACCTTTTGGTATCCTGGCCCTTGAGGTTTTCTCTCTTGATCTAAAGATTATTCTACTTTTGGTTAATGTATATTGGCACAAGGGAATCTCTCCTCTTGAGCCGTTTTTGCAAAAGTTAACGGATATGCTTCTTTCTTGGAGATCTTTGTACCCTAGGGGTAAACTGATCCTGGCAGGGGATCTTAATTCGGATTGCTCTATCTCTTCCGAATCCAAATATGACGACTTGGGATTGGCTATGGAGGATGATTCTCGCCTAGGCTTGAAATTTGCACGGGGTCGTCGTTGGAATTTCGCCTTGGATTCAGTGGGTCTAACTTGTCTCAATGGTTTTTATGACTCTATTAATTTACCTCGTCCCACATGGCGTAGATCCTCATCAATATCTACCTTAGATTACGTGTTTGTAGATCACTCTCTTATTCCTTTCTCCTCTAATGTCGAGGTTTCTTTCAATTCATGGAGTGATCATGGTATCCTACGGGTCTCATTTCTCTGTCCCTTTCCTACTAAGTTCTTGCCCGTGGGGGGTCCTACCCATCTCCAAACTGTGGGACAAGGGACAGGGGTACGTTGGACTCCTCTTAACATCAGTGTACTTAATCGTAAACTGATTCTTTCTTTTAATCATACTTCTTTCTGTTGGAAACTAGCAGTTTTCAATACAGTTCATTTTGATAGCTTTCTCAATGCTCTTCAGCGTAGCATTCATGGCCAGCTTAGGAAAGGTGTTTTTAAAATATCTCACCCTCATAGATTTGACCAAGACTTGGCCAATGTAAAGAGTTTCACTAGGAAACTCATTAGAGATGTACAAGCCCTAGATATTGAATGGGCCGACAAAAAAACAAAAATTAAAACAATCTGCCAAAACTATAAAAATTACTGTAAGTCTAGAAAAGCTATTATGCTACAAAATGACGCGGAGCATATGCTTGCAGTGCTCATAGAACGAGATCTGAGGGCATTTTGGGTTACGGTATCCAGCTTAGACAATGCGGCGGAGCCGACCAGCTGAATGCCATCCCTGATGTTCAATGGGTTGATCATTATACTAAACTCTTTGATATTGGAGGTGAGGGATTAGTTTCCTGTCTTCTGGGGAACAACCCCTCTAAGGACTCATGGGAGCCTCCTACTGATTCCGAGACAGTACTAGGACTCATCTCCAAAGCCAAGAAATCTAGGGCTCCGGGGCCTAATGGCCTCACTAACAATACATTTAAAGCTGAGACAGATCTCTGGGCCAACCTTCTTTCTTTGCTCTTTCAAGATGTTGTTAAGTCTGGGAAGGTACCCATTAGTTGGCAAACTGCTCATATTATTCCAATTTTTAAAAGAGGCTTGCGTAACGATGTCAAAAATTATAGGCCTATTTCGCTTATTGATGCGGATTGTAAGCTTTTTGCCTCTTTGTTGCTCTCCCATCTTAACGTTTGGATCAGGGAAAATCATATTTTCCCCAAACAACAAACAGGCTTTAGGACAGGCCACTCAACTAATCTCAATGGTCTTATTCTCAGCGCCCTGCAGACTTCTACTTGGGGTAAATATGATGGTTCTCTTTACTTTGCATCCATCGACCTGTCAAACGCTTTTGACCTGGTCATCAGGTCAAGACTATGGGAAAAATTAACCAAATGGGGCATTCCGGCCGGGCTTTTAACTCTTATCATGGCTATGTATGAAAACTCTGGAGTCCATATCAGGCTTGACTTGGCAGGAACCCTCTCCAGAAGGATAAGGACACGTATTGGGGTGAGACAGGGCTGCTCGTTAGCTCCATGTCTCTTTATCCTCTACATGGCTGATGTTGGTGACTATCTGAGAAATGCAGGCATGGTGAGTGCTAAACTAGGGGATTTGAGGCTCTCATGGTTGGCTTATGCCGACGATTTTCTTCTTTTCGATCAAACTAAAGTGGCCCTGCAGAGGCTCATCTGCAAATTTGAAGAATATGCTACTCTTAATGGGCTTAAGATTAACCCGAGCAAAACCCGTACTATGGTCTTCTCAAAGGGGAGAATGGGGAATAACAAAGTATGGAAAATAGGTGGTGAAAATATAATTAGAGCAAATAAAATCGTCTATCTTGGTTATCTGATTCTGGCCCAACCCTCGGCGATCGAACTTAGACGATTTCTTAGACACAAATTGCTCCCACTCATCTCCCAATCCCTTAGACTAGACAATAAATATGGCATGTTCTCCCTTAAGCCTGTAGTAGATTTCTTTAAGAGTAAGGTTACTCCAAAGCTTCTGTATGGAATGGAACGCCACTACTCGGCACTTTTGATTTTCTGGGACTCTCTTGAGGGTATCTACTGGAGGAAAATTCTAAAACTGCCAAATTCCATTCCAACAGCGGCTATTAGGTATGAACTAGGGTTAGTCTCATTCCGAGCCAGGATTCTCTGGAGGGTTCTTTCACCTTTTTCAGCTCTGCTCTCTCCTAAACCTGATACCCTTTATGCTGATGTGGGCCATATGATTTCTTCTCAGGGACTTTTAGTCCAGAATCTATATCTTAACGCTTTTAGTGATCTCTGTGACAAGACCTTGTTGGATATTTCGTCTGATAGGGACACCCTACTAACAAATCCCAACAAGGTCAAGGAGTGTCTTTTCAGTCATGACTGGAGTAACACTATTGATAAATTACATTTGTATTCCTCCCTGAGAGATTTACAATTTGACCATAAGAAAAGAGGCCAGTTGTCTTTTATTCTGAATCAATTTCCCAACAGATATTATTGCTCCCTTCTCATTAAACTCAGATGGAATCTCCTTCCGACTCGAGAAGTTCTACATAAAAGGAAGGAGTATTCTGATGTAGATCCTATCTGTCGTTTTTGCAAAACTCTGGGGGTGATTGAAACTGCTCGGCATCTCTTTTTAGACTGTACTGCTTTGATTTCTTTAAGGGACAAATATTTAGGTCGTTTTAATGTAATGGGGCAAATGGGGGTGGACAATCTGATCTGGTCACAGTGTCTCTCTATTTCAAATATTAAGGATGGACTTGCTGTGGCTGGTTTTATCAAAGCTTTAGATTTATATGCCCCGTTGTTATGATTATGCCTGTTATGATTATGCTTGTTTTTTTGAAATTTTTTAGAACTTTGAAAATTTTTAAAAAATGTTAATGTCGGTATATTCTTTAATACTGCACTGTACTTTGCACTGAACCTTTCAAATATAAATCTGTCCGTTATTCTCTGGAAATTTTAACTGGAAATTGGATCTATGTTTTAATGTTTGTTAGTATAATTGAAATTTAAATGTAATGAATGTCTTTTTACTTCCTAAAGTCTTTTTTTTGTAAAGGTTTCTTGTAAACCATATACAACAAAATAAAAAAAATAAAAAACCAGGCCTCTAGATTCACACCAGGATGCACCCTCCCTCCATTCCAGACCCAAGATGCCACCAATCCCCCCTCGAGACCCATACCATGATGCTCCCTCCACACAGGAGGATGCCCCATCCTGCGCTGCAGACTCAAACCAAGATATCCATCTCCACACACCAAGATGCCCTATCCCAGACTTTAGACCCAGACAAATGTGCCCCATCCCTCCCAGGCCCACAACAAGATCCCTCCCAGAACCACACTAAGATGCCCCATCCCACTCTCCAGATGCACACAGATATCCCCATCCCACCCACAGCAAAATGCCCCATCCCACCCTCCAGAACAGATGTCCCATACCTGTTCCAGACCGACACTAATATGTCCTCATTCATTGCAGACCCCCCCCAATATGCTACCATCAGTCTGTCAACACATCAAGATGCTCCCATCTTGCCCTCTCCAACACCTAAATAATCCATCCCTACACCGTGCCACCATACCTTCCCACAGACCCACACCAAGATACCTCCCTCCCCAGATCCCCACCAGGATGCCCCACTCCACCCTCCAGACCAACAGATGCCCCATACCTGTTTCAAACCAACACCAATGTGCCCCCATCCCCTCCCTCCCCACACTGATTTCCCCATCCAATTCAAACCAGGATGCCCATCCCTCCACCAGACCAATATGCCCGTCAAACCCACATGCCTCTATCCACTCCCTCCAGAGCCACACCAAGATGCCCCCATCCCACCCACACCAGGATGCCGCTCCAGACAGACACCAATGTGCCCCCATTCATTGCAAGATGACACTATCCCTCCACCCACACAGCAATATGCCCCCATCCTGCCCTCCAGACTCACACCTAGATGAACCATCCCTCTCCCCAAACCCAATGTGCCCCACACCAGTGTGCGCCTATCCAACCATTCATGGCCTATCCAACCATTCAGACCCCACCAAGATGCCCCATCCCTCCCTCTAGACCAATACCATAATGACCCATGTCCTCTCCCTAACCACACACAGATAACCCCAGCCGACCCCCTCTAAAAACACCCATCAAATATCGAATTACTCTATTAGCCCCCTTTGATCACTTAAACACCACCATCCACTGCTGTTCCTTTTCTCAGCCCTCCATACCTTTCAGGGTGAATAGCTGAACAAGATTTTTTAAATAAATGTAATTTTCCGCTCCCCCGTCTCAATCGGGTGTTTGCAGGAACGTTCACGATATCCCGAGAAAAATGCAAATTGTATTCTCAGCCAGCCAAGAGCACACAGATTGCTTCTGCTCTTGCGGGAGCCAGAGCCTTCCGGGTTCCCGCTCATAAAAATGACATGAGGGACAAGACATAGTCCGATGCTCCATCGGGGTCCTTGAAGAAACGTTCTGGTATCCCGAAGAAAATGCCCACTAGTTCCCATCCAAGAAAAGGACCATAGCAACGGCCCGCCCACTCTTCATCACGTGGTCTGTGATGTCATCCCTGCGATTTCCGTCGTAGCAATGAAGCGGTTCCGGGGCATTTTCTTGCTCGGGATGCAGCGGGATTCGGGAAGCGGGAAAGCTGCGGCTGCCGGTGCAAGTGCACTGAATGCCTTCGGCTTGTAGTGGGCATTTTATTTTGAATACCGGGTACGTTTCTATGAGATCCTGGAGCGTCGGACTTCGTCTTGTCTGGGCAAGGCTCAGGCTGCAGCAGCAGCTGCAATCCGTGTGCGCCTGGCTGGCTGCAAATACAATTAGCATTTTCTTCCGAGATACCATGAACGTTCCTGCAAACCACCAGATTTCCATAGGGAAGCGGGGGATTACATTTATTTTAAAAATCACGTTCAGCTATTCATCATGAAAGGTATGGAGGGCTAAGAAAAGGAACAGGGACACAGTGAATTGTGGTGTTTAACTGATCAAAGGGGACTAATAGAGTAATTTAATCTTTCATGAGGGTGTGTTTAGGATGGTTGATTTTAGAGGGGTCGACTGCGGCTGAGCATCTGTTGCAAGGGGAAGGGGCATCTTGCTATGGAGGGAGGATGGGGCATTATGGTATTGGTCTAGACTAGAGGGAGGGATGGGACATCTTGGTGGGGCCTGAATGGTTGGATAGGGCACGCTGGTGTAGGTCTGGTGGGATGGGGCACATTGGTGTGGTTCTGGAGGAAGGGGGCACATTGGTGTGTGTCTGGAGTGAGGGATAGAAACATAGTGGTGTGGATCTGGGAGGAGGGATAGGGACAGTGGTATGGGTTTGCAGGGAGGGTTGGGGTACATTGGTGTGTCTGAGGAGGGATGGGGGACATGGGTGTGGGTCTGGAGGGTGGTATGGGCCATCTAGGTGTGGGTTGGGAGGGTAGGATGGGGCATCTTGGTGTGGCTCTGGAGGGAGGTGGTGGGGCACATTCATGTGGGTTTGATGGGAGGGATGTGGCACATTGGTGTCGGTTTAGGGGGAGGGATTTGGCACATAGGTGTGTTTCCGGAGGGAGAGATGGGGCTCAGTGGGTCTGGAGGGTGGCATGGGTCATCTAGGTGTGGGTTGGGAGGGTGGCATGGGGCATCTTGGTGTGGCTCTGGAGGCAGGGGGTGGGAGAACATTGGTATGGGTTTGATGGGAGGGATGGAGCACATTGGTGTGGGTTTAAGGGGAGGGATGTGGCACATAGGTGTTTTTCCAGAGGGAGAGATGGGGCTCAGTGGGTCTGGAGGGTGGCATGAGTCATCTAGGTGTGGGTTGGGAGGGTGGCATGGGGCATCTTGGTGTGGCTCTGGAGGCAGGGGGTGGGGGCACATTGGTATGGGTTTGATGGGAGGGATGGAGCACATTGGTGTGGGTTTAGGGGAGGGATGTGGCACATAGGTGTTTTTCCAGAGGGAGAGATGGGGCTCAGTAGGTCTGGAGGGTGGCATAGGTCATCTAGGTGTGGGTTGGGAGGGTGGCATGGGGCATCTTGGTGTGGCTCTGGAGGAAGCGGTGGGACCCCATTAGTATGGGTTTGATGGAGGGATGGAGCACATTGGTGTGGGTCTGGAGGTAGGGATGAGGCACATGGGTGTGTTTCCAGAGGGAGAGATGGGGCTCAGTGGGTCTTGAGTGTGGCATGGGTCATCTAGGTGTGGGTTGGGAGTGTGGCATGGGGCATCTTGGTGTGGCTCTAGAGGGAGGGGCTGGGGGCACATTGGTATGGGTTTGATGGGAGGGACGGAACACATTGGTGTTAGTTTAAGGGGAGGGATGTGGCACATAGGTGTTTTTCCAGAGGGAGAGATGGGGCTCAGTGGGTCTGGAGGGTGGCATGGGTCATCTAGGTGTGGGTTGGGAGGGTGGCATGGGGCATCTTGGTGTGGCTCTGGAGGAAGGGGTGGGACCCCATTAGTATGGGTTTGATGGAGGGATGGAGCACATTGGTGTGGGTCTGGGGGTAGGGATGGGGCACATGGGTGTGTTTCCAGAGGGAGAGATGGGGCTCAGTGGGTCTTGAGGGTGGCATGGATCATCTAGGTGTGGGTTGGGAAGGTGGCATGGGGCATCTTGGTGTGGCTCTAGAGGGAGGGGGTGGGGGCACATTGGTATGGGTTTGATGGGAGGGATTGAGCACATTGGTGTGGCTCTGGGGGTAGGTACTGGGCACCTGGGTGTGTTTCCGGAGGGAGAGATGGGGCACAGTGGGTCTGGAGGGTGGCATGGGTCATCTAGGTGTGGGATGGGTCATCTAGGTGTGGCTCTGGAGGGAGGGGGTGGGGTACATTGGTGTGGGTTTGATGGGAGGGATGGGGCACATTGGTGTGGGTCTAGGGGCAGGGATGGGGCACACGGGTATGTTTCCGAGGGAGAGATGGGGGACAGTGGATATGTTTCCGAGGGAGAGATGGGGCACAGTGGGTCTGGAGGGTGGCATGGGTCATCTAGGTGTGGGTTGGACGGGGCATCTTGGTGTGGCTTTGGATGGGGGCACATTGTGGGACGGGGGGGTGGTTCATCTAGGTGTAGGTCTGGAGGGCAGGATGGGGGCTTCTTGCTGTGTGAATGGAGGGATGGTGGCATCTTGGTGGGGTCTGCAATGCATAGGGGCACGTTGGTGTTGGTCTTGTGGCACATTGGTGTGGGTTTGATGTGGGGGCTGGGCACATTGGTTTGGGTTTGATGGGGGGGACGGGGACATTGGCCTGGGGAGGGATGGCCGCATATTGGTGTGGGTCTGGAAGGAGAGGATGGGGCACATTGGTCTGGGTCATACTAGGATGGGTGGTTTTAGAGGGGGTTGGCTGGGGCTATCTGCGTGTGATTCAGTATCGGCACATGGGCATCTGTTGCAAGGGGAAGGGGCATCTTGCTTTGTGTAGGGAGGATGGGGCATTATGATATTGGTATAGAGGGAGGGATGGGGCATCCTGGTGGGGTCTGGATGGATAGGGGCACGCTGGTGTGGGTCTGGCAGGAAGCGGCACATTGTGTGGGTCTGGCGGAAGGGCCACAGTGGTGTAGGGCTGGAGGGAGGGATAGGAACATGGTGTGGGTCTGAGCAGAGGGATAGGGACAGTAGTGTGGGTTTGGGGTACATTGGTGTGGGTCTGGGGGAGGGATGGGGGACATGGGTGTGGGTCTGGAAGGAGAGATGGGGCTCAGTGTGTCTGGAGGGTGTCATGGGTCATCTAGGTTTGGGTTAGGAGGGTAGGATGGGGCATATTGATGTGGCTCTGGAGGGAGTTGGTGGGGGGGCACATTCGTGTGGGTTTTGTGGGGCACATTGGTGTTGGTCTGGGGGGAGGGATGGGGCACATGGGCGGGTTTCAGAAGGGAGAGATGGGGCACAATGGGTCTGGATGTGGCATGGGTAATCTAGGTGAGGGTTGGGAGGTTGGGATGGTGCATCTTGGTGTGGCTCTGGAGGGAGGGGATGGGGGCACATTGGTGTGGGTTTAGGTGGTGGGATGGGGCGTATGGGCATGTTTCCGGAGGGAGAGATGGGGCACAGTGGGTCTGTAGGGTGGCATGGGTCATCTAGATGTGGGTTGGGAGGGTGGGTTGGGGCAACTTGGTGTGGCTCTGGAAGGAGGGGGTAGGACCACATTGGTCTGGGTCTAGGGGAGGGATGGGGCACATGGGTGTGTTTCCGGAGGGAGAGATGGGGCACAGTGGGTCTGGAGGGTGGCATGGGCCATCTAGGTGTGGGGAGGGTGGGATGGAGCATCTTGGTGTGGCTCTGGAGGGAGGGGATGGGACCACATTGGTCTGGGTCTAGGGGAGGGATGGGGCACCTGGGTGTGTTTCCGAAGGGAGAGATGGGGCACAGTGGATCTGGAGGGTGGCATGGGTCATCTAGGTGTGGGTTGCGAGGGTGGGATGGGGCATCTTGGTGTGGCTCTTGAGGGAAGGGGTGGGACCACATTACTGTGGGTCTAGGGGAGGGATGGGGCACATGGGTGTGTTTCCGGAGGGAGAGATGGGGCACAGAGGGTCTGGAGGGTGGCATGGGTCACCTAGGTGTGGGTGGGACAGGGCATCTTGGTGTGGCTTTGGAGGGAGGTGATGGGGGCACATTGTGGGACTGGGGGAGGGATGGTTCATCTAGGTGTGGGTCTGGAGGGCGGGATGGGGGCATCTTGCTGTATGGATGGAGGGATGGTGGCATCTTGGTGGGTTCTGCAATGCATAGGGGCACATTGGTGTGGTTTGATATGGGGGCGGGGCACATTGGTGTGGGTTTGATGGGAGCGGTGAGGCACATTGGTGTGGGTCTGGGGGGGAGGGATGTGGCACATGGGTGTGTTTTCTGAGTGAGAGATGGGGCACAGTGGGTCTGGAGGGTGGCCATGGGACATCTAGGTGTGGGTTGGGATTGTGGGATAGGGCATCTTGGTGTGGCTCTGGAGGGAGGTGGTGGGGGCACATCAGTATGTTTTTGGGAGGCATGGGGCACAGTGGGTCTGGAGGGTGGCATGGGTCATCTAGGTGTAGGTTGGGAGGGTGGGTTGGGGCATCTTGGTGTGGCTCTGGAGGGAGGGGGCGGGACTACATTGGTGTGGGTTTGATGGGAGGGACGGAGACATAGGTCTTATTGGTGTGGGTCTGGAAGGAGGGGATGTGGCACATTGGTGTGGGTCTGGGGGATGGGGCATACTAGGATGGTTGGTTTTAGAGGGGGTTGGCTGGGGTTATCTGCATGTGATTCAGGATCGGCACATGGGCATCTGTTGCAAGGGGATAGGGCAACTTGCTATGTGGAGGGAGGATGGAGCATTGTGGTATTGGTCTAGAGGGAGGGATGGGGCATCTTGGTGGGGTCTGAATGGATGGAGAGGGGGACATTGGTGTGGGTCTGGCGGGATGGGGCACATTGGTGTGGGTCTGGAGGGTGGCATGGGTCATCTAGGTGTGGGTTGGGAGGGTAGGATGGGATATTGGTGTGGCTCTGCAGGGAGGGGGTGGGGCATATTTGTGGGTTTGATGGGAGGGATGGGGCATAGTGGGACTGGACGGTGGCATGGGTTATCTAGGTGTGGCTCTGGAGGGAGATGGTGGGGGCACATTGGTTTGGGCTTGATGGGAGGGATGGGGCACAGTGGGTCTGGAGGGAGAGATAGGGACACAGTGGTGCAGGTCTGGAGCAAGGGATAGGGACACAGTGGTGCGTGTCCGGAGGGAGGCATGGGGACACAGTGGTGTGGGTCTGGAGAGAACGATGGGGACACAGTGGCGTGGGTCTGGAGGGAGGGATAGGGACACAGTGGTGCGAGTCTGGAGGGAGGGAAGGGGCGTAGTGGTGCTGGTCTGGAGGGAGGGATAGGTACACAGTGGTGCAGGTCTGGAGGGAGGGATAGGGACATGGTGTGTATCTGGAGGGAGGGAGGGGACATATGGGTGTGGGTCGTGAGGGATGAGGACATTGTTGTGGGTGTGACGGGCGGCATAGAACACATTGGTGTGGGTCTAGTGGGAGGGATGGGTGCTCATTGGTCAGGAGGGATGGGGCATCTTGCTGTGAGGAGGGGAGGTTGAGGCATCATTGTATGGGTCTTGAAGGGATTGGGTATCTTGGTGGAGTCTGGATCGGAAGGGGGGCATTGTTGATCTGGAATGGTGGGACAGGGCATATGATGGGGGCATGTCAGGGAATGATGGAGCATTTGGATCTCAGTGAGGGCTGGAGCACTCTGTTGGGAAGGAAGGGGGGCATATGGGTTTGAATAGAGGAATGGGGTATGTATGTCTAGATTGAAGGATGTTGGTTTATGGGAGGGATGGGAGCATGTGTATGTTGAAGGGATGGGGTGGGAGCATGTGTATGTTGAACGGATGGGGTAATCGGTGTGAGTATAGAGAGAGGGTGGATGGTGCCATCTGAGTGTGAGTGTGGAGATAGATGGTGAAGCATATGGGTGTGGCTCTGAGAGGTGGAGCTTCTTGGTGTAGGTATGGAGGGACTTATGTTGGTGTCTGTGGGTTCGTAGGGAGGGATGGTGGCATGTGGGTAAGGAAGTAGGTGGCATTTGAATCTTGAAAATGTGTTTGGAAGGAGAAATGGGGCATTTGAGTGTGAATTGGGACATGTAGGGCTGGGGTATCTGCTTGTGAATGGGGGCATGAAGGAACATGAACAGCGGAGCAGCCGGAGGGAGAGCCACAGCCGGACCTCGGTTGCATCCCAGGCGTGCACTCACACAGCCTGGGGCACCTCTCGCAGAGAGGTCCGGGGTGCGGGGGCAACCAGGCGCCGGAGAGCAGGGATTCCCTTCCACCATTGGGGGGACCGCAACCCAGCAGATGGATGGGGACACCTGGCAGGGTTGGGTTAACCTGCTGGGGATGTCCCCAACCATGCACCAGAAAGGAAGCCCTGTGCGGCCCCCTCTCGTCACCAAGCAGGCCGCTGCACTAGCCGGGGCCATGCACTCCACTTTCTGACCGGCCAGTGGATGGGCATTGGTGTGCGCACCCCGGTCAGCAGGGAAGCCCCAAATGGGGGCAGCCAGGAGCCGACTTTTCTCGCAGAGCGCTTCCCCAGGCAGACAGGGGCCCAGCACGCCAGGCGCGAGCCCTGAGCCATGGCGCGAGCCCTGAGCCATGGCGCAGCAGTCTTATACAACGGGCATCGAGGTTAAACCACAATGGTCTCGGCCGAGCTGGACAGGGCGCTGGGCTGTCTCGCCACAGACTGCCTCTCCTGCACCCGGCCATGCTGTGTGTGGCTGTCTTTGGTGTCCAGCGACTACCGGCGCAGGCTGGCCATGGAGCACCGGCCTTGCGACCATGTGGGCTTCGGCCGCAGGTCGGGACAGCGCACACTCTGCTGCACCAGAGGCACAGGGCTGGGGAGTACCCCCCTGTAGGGAGAATTCTCTGTTTAGGCTGAATTTCCTAACCTAGTGAGTCCCCCAGCAGCTTTGCTGGATTTTTGGGGTTTATTTTTTTCTCCTGCCAAGAGTGAGACTCTTTTACCCTCACTCTTGGACATGATTTGAGTGTGTTCCTTTGACTCTAGATGTGTTTAATGGGCTATGGGGTCTTTTACTCCATAGGGCTTCATGTGGTTTTGTGATGTGTGTTACACAGCACCCTCAGTGCAGTACCACAGGGGTGTCATAGTGACCCCCCAGTATAGACTCCATACCCTGGGACTGACTACTGTCTCCCAGGGCATGTAAAGTCACCATTGACTTTACTAGTCTTGAATTCTGAACAGAACCAGTACAAACCATCATATTGTGGACGTATTGGCCGGGGCAATTCGATTGTCCCGGGGTCTGTTAGTCGAGGGGGTACGTCTCCGTCACCCCTGATCGAGTTTTGGCTGGTGGCAGTGGATACTACTTTTTATATTCAACCGCGAATATTTCTCCATGGGATTTTCCCATTTTTCGAGGCTACTATCTTTATTTATTTAATTACGATAGCCTCGAACATACCGCCGGTTTATTTAATTATTATTAATTCTCCGGTTGGTATTTTTTGCCAAAACTCGGTTCTAAAATGGCGTTTGTGTTCTCTTCTTTGACTCCAACCCAAGTCGAGCCCTTTGGTCCACTTTTTGGCGGGCTTCTCCACAGAAGCCCTCCAAAGTGGTGCCACTGTGTCTGGGGTACTTAGGAGGGGTGGAGGGGGATTTAGGCACCCTGGACTGAGTTGCCTAGGCAACTCAAGTCGCACTCCGTCCTGATTGGCCCAAGTGGTGAGCCGGCCGGTTCACCACTTAGCATGTTTGAGTGACAGCTAGGCTGAGTGAATGGGGGTTTTCTGCAAAAAAAGCAGGGCTTTGGGGACTGGAACTTCAGAAGTCGCCACAGGACCTAAGAATCCGACGAGGGAGAAGCTGAGCCGACCTGCTACAACGACACCACCGGTGGAGCCCTGCTGAACCGTCTCACCACTTTTCCCAACGACAGAGGAGATCTCCCGCCAGAGAGTCTTCTTCCTTTGACTTGTGGGGATAACCAGTTTCACCGTCTTTTCGCCTTCCCGACGCATCTCGTGGCCGCCTTGCCTGTGTCAAGCACCCCGGCAACCGGAATACCACGTTTTACCACGACCGCAAAATAAAGGGTAATACCTTTAACCGGAAAACTCTGCGGCTGGTTTCTTCCCTGGCAGTGCAACGACCTTCATTTTTCCTCCAAGTCAAGATCTTCTCTTCCTCTGGACGACGCCGAGACTTGCACCCGCTGCCAGGAACAACTGCCACCGCTGGAGGATCCTTCCCACTTAAGGTACTGTGTTCCGCCTGGCTTCCCTTGCCACCGACTGTACGGGGTAGATTTAGCCCCCGGCTTTCGAACCTGGGTTAGCCTGGGACACCCTGGCTAAACTTTTCTGAGCCTCTCTAAACTCTTTTCGAACTCTCTGCAAGACTTTCAAAGCCTAGTGTAACTGCGATCTTGGGTGCATTTGTGCTCTGCTCTCTCTAAGAGTGGGCCCAGCCTATGGACTTTGGCTCACCAGTGACTTTTGTTCTTCTGCCTTGCTAAAAGTGTTCCTAAATCTTAGAGCGCTGTATCTTTACATATTCTGCCTTTTTCCCTCCCTTTTTCATGAACTTATTGGAGTGCCATCTATAGTTAAGCGCTCACCTCTGTCTGGAAATAAGTGGTGTTAACTAAGACTTGTCTGATAAGGAATAAGGGTCGTATATATCATAATAGTAACTGTGTTTAGAGTGTTTTACAAATAAGAGTGCTGGAGTGTTTCAAACAGTGTGTGTTTAAATAAATAATTATATACTTTGATACCAAAGCTCTGGTCAGTGTTTGCTTGTGCTATTGTATCTGAGTGCCTATTGTGTATACTTTGCATACTGCCAACTCTTCTTGAGGGAAGTCTGACTGCTCAGCCACAGCTACCAGGTAAATCTGGGTGGTATAGACTGCTACCAAGTGGGTTAACTGCTAACACCTGAAGTCCTAAATGTTTTGTAGTGTTCCCAAAGGGAACTGCACAGGTTTCTGCCTAACACCACCCCCCCCCCCGTACAGGCCTGAGGCCAGCTGCCCTGAGCTTTGTGCTCCCCCCCGACTACGGCCTCAGATCAGATGTGGTGACCTGCTGAATTTATTACTAACCTGAGGAAAAGAAACTAACCAGGATTCCCTCAGTAACGGCCAGTGAAAAGGGAAGAGCCCAGTGCCGAATCCCCGTTCAACGGCAGGTGTGGGAAATGTGGCATATAGAAGATCGACTCCCCGCCATCGGTCAGGGGACTCAAGTCCTTCTGATCGAGTTTCACCCCGTGGACGGTGTTAGGCCAGTAGCTGACTTTGGCATGCCGGGATCAGGTCTTTTTGGAGTCAGGTTGCTTGGGAATGCATCCCAAAGCCTGTGGTAAACTCCATCTAAGGCTAAACACGTGCGCAAGATAGATGGTTAACAAGTACCGTAAGGGAAAGTTGATAAGAACTTTGAAGAGAGAGTTCAAGAGGTCGTGAAACCGTAGAGGTGTAAACTGGTGGGGTCTGTGCAGTCCACCCACAGGATTCAACATGGCAGGCAGGTCGGTCGCCTGGAACGGTGGATGCCATTGCGGGACTGTGGCCCGGGCAGACCATCTAGTAGCTGGTTCCCTCTGGAGTTTCCCCTCAGGATAGCTGGCACACGGAAACCACAGTTTTATCTGGTAAAGGGAATGATAAGAGCTCTTGGGGCAAAAATGATTTCAACCTAATGTGTACGAAGCCCGTCTCGCTGGCGTGGAGCCAGGCATTGAATGCAAGTGCCCAGTGGGCAACTTTGTTGAGCAGAACTGGCGCTGCAGGATGAACCGAATGCCGAGTTAAGGCGCTCGATGCCGATGCTCATCAGACCCCAGTAAAGGTGGTGTTGGACATATGGAAGTAGGAATCCGCTAAGGGGGTTTCTCTTTTCTTTGTGAAGGGCAGGGCATGCTGGAATGGGTTCGCCCTGAGAGGGGGGCCCGAGCCTTGGAAAGCATTGCGGTTCCGGCGGCGTGCAGTGGGCTCTCGCTGGTCCTTGAAAATCTGGGGGAGATGGTGTAAATCTCTTGCTGGGCCGTGCCCATATCCGCAGCAGGTCTCCATGGTGAACAGCCTCTGGCATGTTGGAACAATGTAGGTAAGGGAATTTGGCAAGTCAGATCTGTAACTTCGGGATAAGGATTGGCTCGGAGGGCTGGGTCGGTCGGGCTGGGTAGCGGGGCAGGCCGTGTGCCGCGGCTGGAGGAGGTGTCTCATTCCCCTCCTCCCGGGTGGCGGCGCTGACTCTGGTTGCAAGCCAGGCCCTGCCTGTGGATCGCCACAGCTGCAGTGGTCGCCTCTCTCAGTTCCCCTCCCAGGGTTCGGGCCTGACGTTCTGCCTAGGTTGATGCCTAGCAGCTGACTTAGAAATGGTGTGGACCAGGAGAATCTGACTGTTTATTTAAAATGAAGCATTTTGAAGGCCTGAGGTGGGTGTTAACGCAATGTGATGTCTGCCCAGTGCTCTGAATGTCCAGAAAGTGAAGAAATTCAATGAAGCGCAGGTAAAGGCGATAGTAACTATGACTCTCTTAAGGTAGCCAAATGCCTTGTCATCTAATAGTGACGCGCATGAATAGATGAACTAGATTCCCACTGTCCCTACCTAGGAACCACAGCCAAGGGTCAAGCCCAAGACTTTAGCAGGTCCCTTTCCTCCATGTTGGGGTAAATGCACTCACCATTGCTGGCCTTGAGTTCCAAAGTGTTTGTGGGTTAGTCCCGGAGGGAAAGGCTCTAATGTGGTGGGAGAAGCTCAAAGGGCAGTCCTGGCCAGAGCTCCAGGAGAGTGCTGCCCCCCCGGCCTTGGGCGCCTGTCCCACGTGTGGGTCGACTGTCCCTCACTGGAGGGATAAGCTTCAAGGCGGGCGAGAAACCTCTTAATGTGGAGGGGGGAGCTCCAAGGTGTCCTGGCCAGATCTCCAAGATGACCATTGGTGCTGGCCCATGCCCTTGGGGACCTGCCGATCCTTTGTCAGGCGGGGGCCAAAGGCCCTTCCTCTCCAGGCCCATTGGAATGCATTGCCCTACCAGATGGCCACTCTCCTAGCCCGTCCATCTGGTCGTTGGCAATAGAAATGACTGCAAGGAAAAGATGGCTGGGCTGCTCTGGAAGTCCTGTCAATTTAAACATTTTCTCCAGTTGGGTCTATAAGGAGCCCGGACGCTTTTGCCGAGAGGTCCCACTCTGTGACTCTGGGTACACAAATTACAAGAAAGCTTAGTCACCTTCCTCCGGATTACTAATAGACTGGGTGAGGGGGACCTGTCTGTGCTCCTCTTCGTTCTCGCTGCCCGACCCGGGGTCTGTGGCGAAACTTACCGCACCTCCAGCAGAGACTGTCCTGCTGGGGGCACTCTTCTGAGCACTCCATGGGATCGATTTTGTGCACTTGGTCCATCTAGGGTTGGACTGCTTGGCAAGCCTCGGCTGTTTCAAGCAATTCGCTTCCACCTGCCTTGGGACCGTGGCAATGGTATGCTCCCCTCGGGGAGGGCCCCCTCGTGTGGGCGGCTTTCCCCACTGAGCAGAGCAATGGCTGAGCAGCCCAGCAGCTCCCCAGTGGTCAGAGCAGCCTAGCATTTCCCAACTGGTCAGATCAGAGTGGATGTGGTCCCCCTGCAAGCCACAACACGGCCCCTCCTCCACCAAGCATGTTTCTCCAGCAGTTCGGAACGCACCTTCCGTGGGGTGCTGACCCCCTCTGTCGCAAAACCCCCTACCGCTTCAAGTTGTGCCTGAGCCTGGCCTTGTCCCTCCCACCCATCACGTGGCAGAGCAGGCCGTGCCGCCCGTGTGACTGACCTGTCCAACCGACCCGCACGCGTTGGGGGGCGCTCTTTGATGCTCTGGTCCTGCAGACAGACCCAGAGGGTGCGAAGGTCGGCTCTGAGGCGGGCGTGCAGCCCCCCATTGCCACTCTCCAGCAGGTGCGGCTACCTGGTTGATCCTGCCAGTAGCATATGATTGTCTCAAAGATTAAGCCATGCATGTGTAAGTACGCACGGCCGGTACAGTGAAACTGCGAATGGCTCATTAAATCAGTTCTGGTTCCTTTGATCGCCCTGTGGTAATTCTAAAGCTAATACGTGCCGACGAGAGCAGACCTTCCAGGATGCGTGCATTTATCAGACCGGCTCGCCAGCCCCTTTGGTGACGCTAGATAACCTTGGGCTGATCGCACGTCCACATGACGACGACGATGCATTTGGATGTGTGCCCTGTCCACTTTCAATGGTAATTCTGTGCCTACCATGGTGACCACGGGTAATGGGGAATCAGTGTTCGATTCTGGAGAGGGAGCCTTAGAAACGGAAGGCAGCAGGCGCCCAAATTACCCACTCTTGACTCCGGGAGGTAGTGACGAAAAATAACAATACAGGGCTCTTTCAAGGCACTGTAGTTGGAATGAGTACACTTTAAATCCTTTAACGAGTACCAGTTGGAGGGCCAGCAGCCACGGTAATTCCAGCTCCAATAGCATATATTAAAGTTGCTGCAGTTAAAAAACTCATAGTTGGATCTTGGGATCCAGCTGGCGGACCGCCGCGAGGTGAGCTACCGCCTGTCCCTGCCCCTGCCCCTTGGCGCCCCCATGAAGCTCTTGCCTGAGTGTCCTGGGGATTCTGAAGTGTTTACTTTGAAATAATGTGAGTGTTCAGCTAGGAATAATGGAATATGACTCTGGTTCTATTTTGTTGGTTTTCAGAACTGGGGCCGTGAGACGGCCGGGGCACTCGTATTGTGCCACTACAGGTGAAATTTTTGGACCGGCGCAAGACGAACCAAAGCGAAAGCATTAGCCAAGAATGTTTTCATTAATCAAAAACGAAAGTCTGAGGTTCGAAGATCCATTGTAGCTCCGACCATAAACTATGCAGACTAGCGATCTGGCTGCATTTTTCCCATGACCCGCTGAGCAGCTTCTTTGGGTTCCGGGAGAGTATGGTTGCAAAGCTGTAACTTAAAGGAATTGACGAAAGGGCACCACCAGGAAACCTCGCCCGGACACGGAAAGGATTGACAGATTGATAGTTCTTTCTCGATTCTGTGGGTCGTGGTGCATGGCCATTCTTAGCTGGTGGAGCGATTTGTCTGGTTAATTCCTATATCGAACGAGACTCCTCCATGCTAACTAGTTATGCAACCCCCCACTCCCCTCCCCCAGTGGTCAGTGTTCAACTTCTTAGAGGGACCAGTGGCATTTCACACTAGATTGATCAATAACAGGTCTGTGATGGCCTTAGATGTCCGGGGCTGCACGCGCGCTACACTGAACTGATCATCGTTTGTCTTCCCTTCGCAGTCAGGTGCAGCTAACCCGCTGAACCCCGTTTGTGATAGGGACCCTCATCCAATGTGGTTATGTGGTGTTGGCGCCCTTCCCACTTCAAGATCCTTCCAAAGGGGAATGTCCGCCTGGATCTTATCTGGACTTTGGTAAGGGCTTTGGTCACTGGGCCCATTTGCCTCCTCATTGTTAGTATGGATTTGGCTAGGTCCTGGAAAAGTTCTATGACGGCGCTGTTCACCTTTATCAGGGTTGCTTTCCTTGCCACTGTCATGATCTCTGCTTCCAAAAGATCAGGACTTGCCTGACTCCCTTGGAAGCAGACCCATAACCCCGGTTCCGAGTGCCAGCCAGTCCCAATTGGGACCTTTTGGACCCTGTCCTGGCGCCAGTGGCACCAGGCTCATAAAGATGCCCAGTCGCAGCGCTGGAAGCGCCGGGCTCATAATGCTTGGGTGGACTTACCTGCAGCAGACCATGCTGCTTACCTACCTGCCAGTTGAGCCCCTGATCCTCTTCTGTTGGGACTACTTTTCCTGTTGGGTGGGGCAGGAGCCACTCCCTAGGTTCAGAACACTGGAACTCTTCTGGAAAGCAGGAACTCTTTTCTCACCTAGGCGAGGCTGTGGAAGGAGACACCTAAGCACTACAGGAGGCTATTTAAACCACACCCGATGGATGAATCTTGCGTTGTGTTATTCTGCATTCTCTGCAGCAGAACACTCATCGTGTCTTCTGCTTCTGATCCTGGGCCTAAGGGAACAAAGGCTTACCATCCTGGAATCCAGTCTTCAGCAGCACCTGTAAAGACAAAGAAAGAACAGGCTAGCACTACGGTCTTCAGTGGCAGCGCATCTCTTACCTGGTCCATCGGCTGTCACCAACGCCTCGCGCTGCATTCCGGCATCTGAAAGACAAAGGCTTACCTACTCTTCGCATGCTCCGGAGGTCTTCGCACTGCATTCCGGCATCTGAAAGACAAAAGCTTACCAGCTCTTTGCACGCTCCGGAGGCCTTCGGCTCTGCATCCCGCATCTGAAAGACAAAAGAAGGTGCGTTTAAAGACATTGGGCAACTTTATTACTCACGTGCCATTACTCCTTCCCATGCCGAATCCAGTGGGTATTCCAGCACCCTTCAGCTTCTCTAAAGCTCCGAACTTGTACCTGCAAAATAAAAGGGACAGTTAGTGCGCATCGTGAAGCAGGCTACAAGCGCTTACTTACGTGCTTCCAGGTGCTTCTATTCCTCACGCGGGTTCGATCCTCAACTCTCATCAGCCCGCCATCCGCCATCGCCGGAACCCTGCAAAACAAGAGATATCATTACAAAAGACTTTTAAGACATTTGAAGTGCCCAGAACTTACCGTTCGTGCAGTTAACGACGGACAGCAGTCCTCTGAGGTCAAGAGGCCTGCACCCTTATCCAGTGAAGAAACTGGTTACGGCACCCTGCCCCGAGGCAGATGGAGAGCTCGGCGTTCACTTACCTAAGGTGAGGGCGTTAACCTTTGGGGTTCTACAGGAGAAGAGAAAGGGAGGAGGAGAGTGGCACCCCAATAACCCAAGTTCATTAATCCCATATTTTCTATCTGCAGACATCTTACTCTTCGAGTCAGACATACAGTGCACAGAGGTCCAGCCCAAAGAGCCAACCATGTGTTACACATCACCTTTGAAGATACGGCATTCACCCATTCAAGACCGGCGCCTCTGCGGGAATCAGGTGAGCGTTACAGCCACTTGGAGGATCGATTCGTTTTGGTCGTATTGCTGTAAAGCCATCACCACTTCTCTTGGCCTGGCCCCAGGTTCTTCTCGCTGCGGACCCATGCAGTGAATTCTATCTATGAGAATTTCTCCCCCAGCCATGTGCAGCAAATCTTTGAACATGTGCTGCATTATTTCCCTGAGGTCGGCATCGCTCACACTTTCAGGCAGCCCCTTCACCCTGATGGTGGACCTTCGCAAGTGGTTCTCCAAGTCCTTGGCTTGGAGCTCCAGGTTGTGTTTCGCTACCACCTGCTGCTTCCATAATACATCTATCTTCCGGGTGTTTGAGTTTTTGAATCGTGTTTTCATTTGTATCAATTCAACTGTCGCCTTCGATTTCCTGCAGGGATTGTGCAAGTTCTGTGCGTATTAGGCTTAATTGTGTCTGAAGGGTAGCCATCATTTGGTCACTGAATGCCTTAAAGCACTGTTGCAGCACCTTACTCGTGACCTCTTGCCCCTGTGTCAGCCTCAGGGGTTCCTCTGACTGCTGCCTCCCTGTCACCGCTGGATCCTCTTCCTCTGGGGCTTCCCCCTCATTTCTCCATAACTGTTGGAGGGTCCCTTCCTGTTTTCTTGGCCCTTGAGGGGCGCTTTTTGGCCTCCTTGGGCTTGTTGTGCAACATTGCCTTGTGATGGCGAGTGCCTGCCTGCACCTTACTGTAGGGGGCTTCTTCCCAAGCCTCTGAGGTTCCTCTTGGCCCCTCGGGTATTGGCCAGTTGTTCCGTATGAAGGGGATGCTTCTCTCTCCCTTCTGTGTGCAGTGGGGGTCTAGCTCCCCTTTAGAGCCTGGGTTTGTTGCCCCCTGGGGGCCGTGGGGCTAGTGCGCTCAAAGGTGAAAGTGGTCAAGGTCGCGGTGTCACACTGGGCAAGAAGCCCATGAGCTTCTTGAATTTCTTCCTGGGGTGCCCCTGGGCTCCCACCGCTCCTGAGCAAGTACTCTCTTGTCCCCCTGGAGGTTCCTTCTTGGTTAATCTTGCATGGCAGGGCTAGTTTTCATAAGGGTGGACGGTGGAGCGAAGCAGCGTTCTCCTGCAGAGTCAAATGCTGGGGGTTGGGAGCATGCACCGCCCACCCCTCCCCCGGGTTCCTTCCTTGGCCGTTAGCGGGTGGGTGCTCCAGGAGACTTAGTGCTGTCACTGTTATATTACTGCAGTTTGCCTCTGATGTTGCGGAATGGTATGGGCTTAGGCCTTTGCCTGGGTCCGGGTATGCTGCGGGTCTCCTGCTGTAGGGCGTCCCCATCCAAGTGTAGGTTATGGTGTGCTGGGGCAGATGCTTTCATAAACCTCCCTGTCCATTGTTTGGGAGGGGAGCGTCTTGCGTGTGCCTGCTTCATGGCTGCCAACTCCCTTAATTATTCCTGCTTACCCTCCGCCAGTTGGGGCGCATCACAGCTCATGGGGGCCCTGTGCCACGTGGAGCTGGGCTTGCTGTATGGGGCAGAGGCAGGCACAGGATTTCAGGGGAATACTAACCGCTCCCTCGCATTTGTAGCTGGGTGTCCGTGCTGCGCCGGCTCTGCTGGATTTCCGCACTGCGGTGCTTGCGCCATTGCGTCCCGTGGGCGTGCTGGTCCGGCAGCTTTGTCTCCCCCAGGTCGGCCGCTGGGGATATGCGGTGGTCCGCTCACACTCCCAGTCTCGCCTATGTTGCTGTGACTGAATGGGCACCTTGCATCTTCTACACCACCCACGTGGGTTCTCTCTGATCTCCTCCGGCTCGGCTGCCAGTCCCCACACAGGCATCGCTGCTGGCGGCCTCAGGTCCGCTCACTCTGCCCCCAAAAGCTCCAGTTGGAGTTTTCTTGGGGACCACTCGGATTGTGGGTCGTCCCCTTTGCTTTTGCTGCCCTAGGGTCTTGTTTTTAACGCTGCTTATTGCTTCTTATTCGGGTGGCCGGGAGTAGCGCGCTCCTCATGGTGGAGTGGTCACGGGGGCCATCTTGGAATCTTCTTATGAAGCTTCTTGAAGCCTTCGTCTGCCCTTTCTTGAGTAATCTTTCTTCTTCCTCACTTCTCAATCAACTTTTCATCCAGGACATGGCACACAGGGGGTGCTGGTCTCCAACGTTGATGTGGCTTGGCTGCACGACTTGGGCAGCGTCGGTGCTTATTACTTGACTTATCTGCCGCCTTTGATACTGTTGACCATGGTCATCTGGGCCGGCCTTTCTGGTGCTGTTCTTTCCTGATTTTCTTTGTTGCTCTCTAACCGAACAGTCGATTGCCATCCCCCCTTTTCACTCTGTGCTGTCTGCCTTGAGCTGTGGAGTCCCTCAGATTTCCTCCATCTTCCAGGTTTTGTGTAACATGTACGTGAAACCTCTTACCAAGCTTATCTGCTCTCACGGCTTCCAAAGTTATTCTTAACAGATGACATAGATCCTGGTCCATTTAGATCTCTCTTGTCGAGACAGCAACCAGGTCTAGGGCCTGTCTCGAAGCTGTGGGTGCATGGATGGGTAATAGCTGTTTCAGGGGAAACAATTGAGGTGTTGGGCCCTCCTTCCTATGCCTTTTGGACCTCCTCTTTTTGGCCATCTTTAAGGGTAAATATATTGTCTTTTCTGTCTGCGGAATCTCTGATAAGTCCAGTATGTCAAAGGGGCTATCTTCAACTGAAAACCCCATAGTAAGGTTCTTTGTTTATTCCTTTCTCAGTTATGTGCCCCCTGTGGTGTCCTTCCTTGTTATGTCCTCCATGGACCAATGCAATGCCCTATTTCTGGCACAAACTGTCTACTTCTTATGGCACCTTCAGGTCCTGCAGAACTCTGCAGCCAGAGTAGCCACTTACACACCTAGTTGTGCTCACATTACTCCATTTGTGCACCATCTTCATTGGCTACCCATGGCCAAGCCCATTCAGGTCAAGGCCTAATGTCTAGTTCATCATGCCTTTTATGGAATGGGGGCAGAATATCTACAAGCCAAATTCTGTTTGTACATTCCTGCTCAGCCACTCCGCTTGGTAAATGCCTGATGTTAAATACGGACAAAACTGCCTTGTACATATAAATCCATTGTACATTCTTATAAAAGTGTTGTGTGCAAAATGCATCATAAAGTCAAAGCAGAACCATATTACTTCAAGGCAAATCGTAACTATTGGAAATGCCAGACTAAAGTGCAAAGAGTGTAACAGATTCAAAAAGTGCCAGGTGTGCTTGAGAAAAGTGTAAAGTGTTTCTGAGTTCATTCCAGTCTAATCACATTTTTAATTTTAGGCAGTGCAAGTTGCTTTTCATGTTATTTTAATTCACTGTCCTATAAATCCATATTTTTTGTGACATTGTTAGCTTGGAAATGTATTCTGAGATCTTTAGTTATCTATAGTTTACCTGTACTTGTTCACACTACAGCACCATTATGAAAAGCAAATGTATAGATCGATAATTGCGTCACAAACCTCCGGCACTGTGTATCAGCATGCCCCTGCTGAAGGTGTGAAGTCGTGATATCTGTTGAGCCCTTAAAGGAAATATTGTGACAAAAGATTGTGAACATTTGCAATAATAAAGTTTACTTTTTCTGATATCCAATTCTTGCACATGCAGTTATGAGAACTGTTTTTCCATAAATGTTTCACTGTTCGGCTTCTTTTTCTTCCAAGCCCCCCAGGTAAAGCAGGTCACTCCATATGGCTCATCCAATTTGATCTTTGGTTTACACATGTATATGTATTATTTGTTGCTTTACAGTGTAAGCACATGGCAAAATAAAAACACTAAATTACCCAATTGTCTATTTATTTCTTTAAGCTAATGTGTTTTGTTTTTAACCCCGTAACTGCCAATGCGCCCCCCATGCTAAGCCCTTTTTGGTGGTTTCAGTATGTCGTCTTTCAACTCCTTGTAACTTTTTATTTTACATGTGATATCTCACCCACATTTGGACCCCTTTCTTCCCACATGTAGGTGGTCATAATGCCACCTAGGAATACTAGTTTAGAGAAAATAACCAAAAAGGGAGCACATTTTGTGTTTTTTCAGAAAATTCCAATAAAATGATGTACAAAGAAGCCTGTGGTTGTTTCCTTGTAAGAGCTAGGAAGAAATGGTTTGCTGTGCTGAATTTGCCATTTTCCAGGCTTTCAAGAACAGGTTGAGTGGAAACCAAAAAAAATACATTTTTATTAAGTTACCATCTGAGATCTATGCGAGTTTACCCCTCGCCCCACCCCCTCCCAATAGTCCATGCGTGGACGGAATGGAAGAGGAGGGTAGGAAAGCTCAAAGGGAAGACCAAGGCATACATTTCTGAAAAGTAGACCAAATTCCAAGTTTAGGAAAGGGTGATTTGTGCAGGCCAGGCTACATCTATGTAGGGAAAATGCCCATAGTTTGGGGAAAGGTTTAAAAACTAACAGTTAAAAAAGCTATGTGCTGGACATGGTTAGACCTGTAAGGTAATGGCTTCTGTGAATATTGAGGAAAGCAATGTCCTGCTACATTCCCCTGACTTTTCCAGTTAGGAAATTGCATATCTTTTGTATTGTTTCACAAAACGAGCAATACTACAAGCCACAAACTGAGCCATGGTACACAGGAATTGTATGCTGACGGCCTAAACAGACATACTTAGCATGTGTAAATAAGGAAAATAAATGTTAGGAAAGGCAAGCATACAATTTTTGATAGAGCACAGGCAGACCTTATGAAGGGTAGGTGACTTGAGCAGGTTACAGAAGCATACAGTGCCTAAATCAGCAAATACATGTAGTTAACATTTGGGAAATGAAAGGGTTGTGTAACAAAGTGCAGTAGCAAATGTATGAAAATGTTATGAAAACCAAGAGAAGAAAACAAATGTCCTACATTCCCACATGTGTTCCGATTAAAAACTGTACCTAATGTGTGAGTGCACCTACCTGGGTGCAAATGGAAAAGGCTAAACCACTGGTAACCCAGGTGTTTCAGCAGAGCAGACTCCCGTAGGAACCCACAGAGGCCTGAAATTGCCCTAGAGTTTATTGCCCAAAAGCCTGGCAAAGTCTGAAATTTAGGGACAATTTTCAGACATTTCCAACCTGGAAACTACTGAAACATACCACTAACAACACATGTCCTACCTTCCCACAGGTGTCTGGATGAAAACAGTACCTCATGTGTGGGTGTACTTACCTGGGTGAAAAAGAAAGTGTTGACCGTCCCCAAGTCGCTCGGCAGTCTCAAGGAGACCAGCAGGGTCTCCATCTGTTCCCTGAGGGGGGGTCGGGGGTGATTGGCCTTGGACGACTCTACCATGTGGGTCCACCATCCCCAAGTGCAGCTGCACTTCCAGGGAGCCCCGGCAGGGTCCCTGACCTTTCCCAAAGGGAGAGGCTGTAACAGGCCAGCTAGAGCTCCAGGGTAGTTGGGGGTAATGTTCCTGGTCTTGGGCAGCTGTCTCCCATATGGAGTGACTATCTCCAAAGTGCAGCGGCTGTCCCAGGGAGCCCTGACAGGGTCCCCTTCCCTAAGGGAGTGGGACTCTTCCTGGAACCGCTGCTGAACTGTGGGACGTTCAACCCACATGGGAGACAACCGCCCAAGGCCGGGGACATCACCTCCAACCATCTTGGAGCTCTGGCTGGCCTCTGTTACAGCTTTCCTCCACCAGGGAGCCCTGGCAGTGTGCCAATACCTCCATGAAGGGAAAAGCTGCAATGCAGCCCAGCCAAAACTCCAGAACGGCTGGAGGTGATGTCCCCGGCCTTCGGCATCTGTCTCCCATGTGAGTCCACCATCCCCAAGTGCAGTGGCAGCCAAAGGGGGCCCGGCAGGGTCCCCTTCACGGAGAGAAATTGTATAATGCAGGTCAACCCATAGCTCCAGGATGGTCAGGGGTGCTGTCCGTGGCTGTCCCTCGTGTGGTATGACTGTCCACAAACCCAGCAGGGGTTCCAGGGAGCCTTGGCAGGGTCCACTTCCTTCCCAGGGGGTGAAGCTGTAACCAAACCCAGCCAGAGCTCCAGCACGGTTGGGGGTGCTGTCCCTGGCCTTAGGCATTCATTTCCCTTGTGGGTCTACCGTCCTTGAGCACAGTGGCTGTCCCAAGGAGCCCTGGCAGGGTCCCTTTCCTTTCCCGGAGGGAGAAGCTGTAATGCAGGCCAGCCAGAGCTCCAGGAAGGTGGGGGAGATGCCCCTGACCTTGGATGGCTGTCTCCCATGTGGGTTGACTGTTCCAAAGTCCAGCTGTAGTTCTGGGGAGCCCTGGCAGGGTCTCCATTCCTCCCCGGAAGCAAAATCTGTAACGCAGCACAGCCAGAGGTGCAGCCTGGGCTTGCAGACAGTCAACCCACATGGGAGACAGCCGCTCCCAGGGAAACACCAATGTTTTGCTGGCATGGGGGGAGTTTGTGGCCTGACCCTGCATTTGTGTCCCAGCCCACCAAAATACCTCCCAGACTGCCCAACCCCGTAGAATAAAAAAACTACTCGCATAACGTTGGCGCTCCATGTGTAAAGAAACCTGCAAACAAAACAAAAAACATTCATTACCTATGTTCAGCCCAGCAAAAACAAATCATAACTATCACGCTGTGATCACCGCCCCCTTTCAAGCCATCCCTGGTGGTCTAGTGACCCTCAGACCCCAGTAAAAACACATTTGCCCCTTCCTAGGGGCTGATTTTTATTAAGACTATTAGTGACCATAATACAATTTAACTGTATAATTATAGGTTTATGGATTTTGGTCGACTGTCCCCCACGCCGCCTCCCAACTGGTTGAAAATCCCGTGCCCCTTCCCCTCATTTTCTTTACATTTTTTAAACCACCGAAGGTAGATGCTGGGTTGGGGTCAGGCCATATTGGATTGTGTAAGATGGTGGCGGGCAACCTACCCCAAAATCTGACATTAAAGAAACGTTGGTCCAAAATATTTGGAAAAAATTCAACTAGTTCAGGTTCAATTTGAACACACAGATCCATAATTATGCCAACAGCTATGATCACTTTAGTCCAATTAAATGGCTATAATAAATCTTAAACCATGAACTGATAACTCTAGTAATATAATACATGAAAATAAGGCCTGCTTTAACAATATAAATACTTTCATGGAATATACATGACTGAAAATATGAAACTGTCAATGAAAAGAATGACATATTGAGTACAACAATGAGCTGAGTGCCGGCATTAAAAAAAGGAGAGAACTTTGACCATGTATCTAGGTGGACACATAGGAATGGAGCTACGAGACCATGGAGGGGAGGGGGAGGCTGTACCTTTACAAAGATAATAGCCAGCATACAAGGCGTCTACCCTATCCACTTTATCCTTTGCCAGGTACCAGTCTGTAATTCAAGACCTAGTAGAGTTTTGAAGAATGAACAACTCTGCATTAGAAGGCCAAAAGATCTGAGGGTATTGTCTTTGATCCCACTAAAAGTACATTTGAATACACAGTCTGCAGGATGGATTGTGGAAAAGACCTACTTGAGCTTGGGTATGCAATGAAGTTGGCAGATGAGGTTCAAGGTTGGCAGAGTTATTGTGCAGCTGCCTGCAGGAGGCACCATGGTGGTGGTAGGGCAGCTACCATGACAGCGCTGCTTGACTTCAAGTTGGCAGCTGACAATTTATAACATAACTGATACAAATTGCTAGATCTGAAGATGGTGAGTTACTCAGAAAGCCAATCACTTTGTCACGTGCACACAAGGACTTGGGCACATTCATTAACACGCTTCCTTTTCCAGTATCAAAAGGGGCAGGACTATACAGGGAGGCTTTGGTAGAAGGCCTAGTATGGGAGTTTGCAAACAAGTGTTGCAGTAAAGAGCGGAGTAAAAGAGGAAGAAGGACGGCGAAGGGGGTGGAAGGAGAGTAAGACTTGAGGTGGATGGGAGAGGATGGTGAAGATGCGTCAAATGAGGGGAAAGGGAAGAGCAGTGTGAAGGGGGGAAAACTAGCAAGGGGGAAAAGGAGAGATGGAAGGTGAGACGCAAGAGAAAGGAGGAAATTACTTGGAGAACAGTTTAAAAGGTACAGACAAAATCGGTGTAGGAAGGTGAAGGCCACCAATAGAGGAACATTTTGGGAGAGGTACTGAGGAAGAAAAGGAAGGTGGAGGAAGGAAGAAGTGCAGAAGGTGGACCCTGAAAATAAGGTAAATGCTGTGGAAGAAGGCCTGTGTCCATTAAGAAGTATGCTGGCTGGCGCCCGGTTGTACATCTTAACCTAATAACTAGCCCATCAAAAGTAGAGAGGGGCAGTGGAAAGACTAGGATGAGTGCAGTACCCTGGGTAAACCAACTTAACTCTCAAAACCAAGCTGAGTGGGCCTCTCTTCGGTTTCTGGCCCTGCCAATGCATCACATCATCAGTTTCTGGCCCCTGGAAGGGCCTATCTTTGTCTTGAAGCCCAGGACAGACAAATGGTCTTTCTGGCAAGGAGAGCAAACAAATCTTCATGCCTAATAGGGCCAATGCGTCATCAATCCTAGGAGGGTCAACCCATGCTCATATAGAGCACTAGAGGGGGACTCACTGAACTATTCACACTTGGTAATACAACACTAGTTGAGTAATATTAGAATATGGAAAGTGTTCATGGGAATAAAGTCCTCTAGAAGAAAGGGGGACTCCTTACGGTGTTAGGAATGTCAGCAGGGGGAATGTTATGGGTGTGGAATGCGAACAGAGAAAACTAGTAGAGAATGCAAGGCAAGTTGTATGGTGGTTGGTGTAAAGGTGCGGACAGAGAGAGTTGTTACAACATAAAGATGAATTTAAAAGAAATGAAGTCACACATACTGGCTGTGTTCTGGTTCACTTCCTTATTGGTGATGAGTTGCAGCAATGACAAAGAGCCTGCACTTGCCATAGATTGTGTTTGCCCTGGCTGAGCAGGTACAGGGTTAGCTGCACAGTTGAATAGTGGCTCACTCTTCAGGCATGTATTGGGGTGTATCTGGGCTGTGCGTGAGCCTCTGAGGACACATGAAGCACCCTAGCAGCATAGCCGTGCATGCACACGACAGAACACGTGATCCAAGGACGCATTGTCCGGTGTTGCAAGTTGTTACCTGATAATTTTAGACATGATAAGGAGTTGACATGTCTGTTGCTTAGCTATGTAACAAGCTGAAGGCCTTCACTGTGCTGTGCCCGTCCCACATGCAGTGTAGTGACTGAAAGTATTACTTGCACACATAAAGAAGGGAGAATGCAGTAGCACAATTGGCTGTTACTCTGAAAGGGTTTTTTTCATTGCACATTAAAAGGGAGATTACAGACATGTGTCCCTGTGAACAAGGTGACAAATACCAAGAGCACGAACATAGGGAAGCAACAGAAACTAATTTCAGGATTATGGCAAATATACCAGGCACTGGGCTATTCCTAGGTTATTAAATGGAAAGAAAGATTCCAGAAGTATATGTTGGCAGTATATGGTCCTAATTATTTGAGTAAAAAGAAAGAGGCACTGTTTCATTGTCGAGGTCGGGCTGGACAACAATTTCTTAAAACTAGCTGAATGCATCAAGATGGGCAACCCGTTTTATATATGCATAGCCAAGATGGACAAGCATTACGAGGTGAAGGGGAATAACATTTTTGCTCGTTATCAATTTGCCAACAGACCACAGAAATATTGTGAGACCACTGAGGAGTTTGTTACAGCACTGTGAGGGTTGGCTATAAAGTGTTTTATGAACATTATCAGAAGAGTACATTCTGCACAAGTTGATGATCAACAGGAGATCAAGAGGTCCCCTCGTCTAATGGGAACTAACCCACTCACACTTAAGCAGCTATTTCCCATTCCCTGGAGAGGCAGAAAAGTTGGAGGGCCGTTTCTCTAATGGGAAATAGCTGCTTCAGTGTGGGTTGATACTAGTTCCCATCCGAGAAACGGACCATCGGTTGTTAGGGCCATTTCTCAGATGGGAAATAGCTGCTTCTGTGTGAGTGGGCTAGTTCCCATTAGAGAAATGGCCCTTTTTGCCCCCTAGTGGCCAAGTCCTGCATAATAATGGGAACTAGCCCACTCACACAGAGAAGGCTAGTTCCCATTAGAGAAATGCCCCTTTTTGCTCCCCTAGTGGCCAGGTCCTGCATAATAATGAGAACTAGCCCACTCATACTGAGAAGGCTAGTTCCCATTAGAGAAATGGCCTTTTTGCCCCTAGTGGCCAAGTCCTGCATAATAATGTGAACTAGCCAACTCACGCTGACAAGGCTAGTTCCCATTAGACAAATGGCCCTTTTTGCTCCCCTGGTGGCCAGGTCCTGCATAATAATGGGAACTAGCCCACTCACACCGAGAAGGCTAGTTCCCATTCGAGAAATGGCCCTTTTTGCCCCTAGTGGCCAAGTCCTGCATAATAATGGAAAATAGCCACTCACACAGAGAAGGCTAGTTCCCATTAGAGAAATGGCCCTTTTTGCTCCCCTAGTGTTCAAGTCCTGCATAATAATGGGAACTAGCCTACTCACACTGAGAAGGCTAGTTCCCATTAGAGAAATGGCCCTTTTTGCTCCCCTAGTGGCCAAGTCCTGCATAATAATGGGAACTAGCCAACTCACACTGAGAAGGCTATTTCCCATTAGAGAAACGGCCCTCTGAGCTGGAAAGGCAAAAAGGTCCTCTCGTCTAATGGGAACTATCCCATTCACACTGAAGCAGCTATTTCCCATTAGAGAAACGGCCCTCCGACCTGGAAATGCAAAAAGGTACTCTCGTCTAATGGGAACTAGCCCACTCACACTGAAGCAGCTACTTCCAATTAGAGAAGCGTCCCTTCGACCTGCAGAGGCAGAAAGGTCCTCTCGTCTAATGGGAACTAGCCCATTCACACTGAAGCAGCTATTTCCCATTAGAGAAACGGCCCTCCGACCTGGAAAGGCAAAAAGGTCCTCTCGTCTAATGGGAACTAGCCCATTCACACTGAAGCAGCTATTTCCCATTAGAGAAACGGCCCTCCGTCCTGGATAGGCAAAAAGGTCCTCTCTAATGGGAACTTGCCCACTCACACTGAAGTAGCTATTTCCCATTAGAGAAACGGCCCTCCGGCCTGGAAAGGCAGAACGGTCCTCTCGTCTAATGGGAACTAGCCCACTCACACCGAAGCAGCTATTTGTTTGTTTGTTTGTTTGTTTTATTCATTTTTTGTGCACGCCAGACCCAAGGGTAGCAGTGCGCAATGACAAGAAAATGCGAAACTTACAAGGTTACATCATAGCACAGTGAGTGGGCAAGTTCCTATTAGAGAGGACCTTTTTGCCTATCCAGGACGGAGGGCCGTTTCTCTAATGGGAAATAGCTGCTTCAGTGTGAATGGGCTAGTTCCCATTAGACGAGAGGACCTTTTTGCCTTTCCAGGTCGGAGGGCCGTTTCTCTAATGGGAAATAGCTGCTTCAGTGTGAATGGGCTAGTTCCCATTAGACGAGAGGACCTTTCTGCCTCTGCAGGTCGAAGGGACGCTTCTCTAATTGGAAATAGCTGCTTCAGTGTGAGTGGGCTAGTTCCCATTAGACGAGAGTACCTTTTTGCATTTCCAGGTCGGAGGGCCGTTTCTCTAATGGGAAATAGCTGCTTCAGTGTGAATGGGATAGTTCCCATTAGACGAGAGGACCTTTTTGCCTTTCCAGCTCAGAGGGCCGTTTCTCTAATGGGAAATAGCCTTCTCAGTGTGAGTAGGCTAGTTCCCATTATTATGCAGGACTTGGCCACTAGGGGAGCAAAAAGGGCCATTTCTCTAATGAGAACTAGCCTTCTCTGTGTGAGTGGCTAGTTTCCATTATTATGCAGGACTTGGCCACTAGGGCCAAAAAGGGCAATTTCTCTAATGGGAAATAAATAGCAGGACTTGGCCACTAGGGGCAAAAAGGGCCATTTCTCGAATGGGAACTAGCCTTCTCAGTGTGAGTGGGCTAGTTCCCATTATTATGCAGGACCTGGCCACCAGGGGAGCAAAAAGGGCCATTTGTCTAATGGGAACTAGCCTTGTCAGCGTGAGTTGGCTAGTTCCCATTATTATGCAGGACTTGGTCACTAGGGGCAAAAAGGCCATTTCTCTAATGGGAACTAGCCTTCTCAGTATGAGTGGGCTAGTTCTCATTATTATGCAGGACCTGGCCACTAGGGGAGCAAAAAGGGGCATTTCTCTAATGGGAACTAGCCTTCTCTGTGTGAGTGGGCTAGTTCCCATTATTATGCAGGACTTGGCCACTAGGGGGAAAAAAGGGCCATTTCTCTAATGGGAACTAGCCCACTCACACAGAAGCAGCTATTTCCCATCTGAGAAATGGCCCTAACAACCGATGGTCCGTTTCTCGGATGGGAACTAGTATCAACCTAACCGCTGCAAGAAAGCACGCAGATTCCAGTTGTACTTGCGCCGGCAGCCAAAGGTCACTTGTAGAAGAGTAAGCAGTCGTTGCTATGGTCCGTTTCTCGGATGGGAACTTGACACTACCTTGAGGAAGTACAGAACGGAAGGCACGTGACTTCCCAGACACGCACGAACGTGTAACCCATGTGATAAAGAGAGTAAACCGCGTCGCTAAGGTCCGTTTTTCGAGTGGGTCCTCGATTCTACCACAAGAGGACAGTAGGTCATTTTGGTGGTTCTTTGACTGAGTTCGAAAACGTGTTTTTAGGAGACTTGCAGCGCTAGCTTCTTTGACTGGTGTGTATCCTCTGATCTACCCACACAATGTAACATTTTCACCTGTTATTCATTTTTAATATTTTGTCTTGCCTGGCGATATTGTGGAGGCAAACTTTGTTGATCGTCTTTGGTACGAGTGCACATTTTATTTTAAGAGCTGTTTTACTGTCGTAGTCCTGTAGTCAATATAGCATTCATGCATCTTAATGAGAACATCATGCATGGTTGCCAGTAAGCCCAGGGTAATTTGCACTGGACTTGGAAAAAAATGAAACATTATCCCTGGAGCTTATCAAAAATCTTCTAATTTAAGTTTGCCTTGCGTGGACAATATGTGCACCCAGGTTGGCAAATGCAGTAAGCATGATTTGGGTCTGGGGTACTTTAAAACATTTTTTTTTATCCTAGCATGCCATGCTTGTAGGCAAATTGCATCCCACCCACCCTGTGCTACAGCTAGACAGTGCTTTTGACTGCGATGTGAATATAAAGCATATTTTTAACAGCATGACCCTTGGTAGCAGCTCTCAGAAATAATGTCAACATATCTGTGGCTGTTTGTGTTCTCATCCATAAGGGATGTGACTTAGCAGTTAAGCTGTAGTGCCCCTTTTGGTGTGGGATCTGACCTACATTGCATATGGCCATTCCCCTTTTGTAATGACTTGGCAGGATGAAAAAAGATCGTCTGGAGGGTTGGCAAGAGCAATGCCGAAGGTTTTGATAAACTCAAAACCTTTCGGCCACCAACATTCACATTTGTTTTTTTTGCTCATCAATACCTGCCATTGTTCAGTAACCCTCTTTAAATAAAGAATGTAGGCCCTTGTGTCATTTCTGAAAGTTGTGGTATTATCTACATTAAAACATTGGGATGAGTATTGCATTGTTAACATCTAACATTTGAAATGGAACTTTCCCTGGTTGCCCCACGATGGCAAAGTTGATGTGCAATGAACTCTTTATATATCTTTTTGCGATTTTCCGTTTTTCCATGCTTGAGTGATCCTTTCTCCAAAACCATGGACTCAGTTTTCAAATTATAAATGTTGTGTTGTGACCAGAGTATCAATAATTTGAGTAGCCCCTGGAAAACTGTGTTATCAGGTCAACCTAACTGAGAAGCCACAAGAGTCAAAGGACAAAGGTACGGCGGCTACTTAAATCCTGCATCAAGGGTATTGCCCTCTCTGAGACCATGCAGGTCCTTTCAGTGAATCATAGGACCTGCATGTTGCTCATGCGGATCACACAATGTCGTGGTTATCTCTTGCACTGTCTTATCTCTTTCATGAAGCTGATCTAAAACACAGAATGTTACTAAGCTATGCCTTGTATAACATGACCCATTTGCAGTTCTTGAATCTATTGTGAAATTTCCAAAAGAATAAGTATCCAGATGTTAGGCGTTAGAAATATATTTTAATCTTTGCATCATTTGGTATCTTTGTACAGCCTATCGGTAACCAATGCCTCTCCACAAATACCCTCCTGCCATCTGGAAGAATTTGAACTTGAAGGAGGGCATTTATTCCCGCCTACCATCCCACTATTTGCAGTCATTGCAGGAAACGAGGAAACCCACTCCAGTACACTGGGTACCCCATGGTGCCAAGTACAAACTGAATCCGAAGAACGGACAACGTGAAAGAGTTCAGGATGTTCCAATCCTTCCCTACTTCCCTCCCGAAGCTGACAAAGGACTTTGGGGAGGAGAGGGCTGGATTTCAGGATTCAGATATGCAAACAACGATAAGGTAGGAAATGAGCATTATCTATATAACTCTTTTACTACCAACTAAATATCTGTTTAGCTATTACGGGGGCTGTTTGATGAGAAGACAGGAAGACATTAATTTGATCATTTTTGTCTTGGACACAGGATGAGGAGCTGCGATCCTTGTGATCGGAGCACTATTACAATGTCCTTTGCCCCCCTCACCTCGTAATTGTCTGCCAAGCCTTCCTCTGCATCGAGTCTGTCAGAAATAATGGCAAAATCCCCCCTCAACTTAAGCAATGAGACAGTGTTTAATAAACTCAGTATATTTTCTGGCAGACTATCAGGGTGCCTTATGAGAAACCCGGCCTGGCTGGCAACCAGGATAACCCCAATGTCCCCATAGTTTAATGCTGGATCACCAGAATCTGACACATGCCAATTCTCCTTGGGCTATGAGTAGCCATGTAGTGTGCAATTAAACTTTTAGAAAGTACTTGATATTATTTGGCTTCTTCATTGTAATTGTGGAATGTTAAACCCCGGTCATTTGAGGAAATTGTGGGCTGGGGTCAAACTGATGCACATGCTTTTGGGTATGCTGTTCATTCACCAATACAATATCATCAATTTCGAAAATTCAATCATTTCCCTACCTCTTGTTGCCGTCTCTATTTCATTTTGTGGGTTCTTTTTCTTGTATCTCTGTGCAACTAGGTGTCTTAAATGCAAACGTCTGCCACACCTGGCAAGAAACCCGTTCAAATTTGATTTCTGCAGGACATTATTAAGTTTGTTGTGGAATTGCACAAGTGCCTGTAATCCCTTAGTACTTGACCGAGTATGCTTGCTGCATAGATTGCCTCATCACACTGGATAATTGTATGGCTTTTCTGAGCGTGTCCCTAAACATTTGTGCTATGCTTTTTACTTGCGGCCACAACAACATGTGATGTGTTATAATGCTCATTTATACACATTCCTGAACACACAGATTTAATATCGCATAGTTAGGACACCAGCTGGACGGAGAGCCAAATATAGCGGTTAGCTGTTGTGGTCAAACCAACCAGGCTCTCCTAAGTTATAACCAGGAGCTAAATGGCTCCCAGCAATTTCGAACCCTGTTGTTAGTACATATCAAAAACAAAGGGGTGATGGCTGGAAGGTTTAGAAAGAATCTCAACCTCTGGCATTGCTCTGGGCAACCCTCCAGACCATCGTTCTTCGCCTGCCAAGCCATTATAGAAGGAGAAAGACCACATGCAAATCAGGCTTGGTCCCACCCCAAAAGGGGCAGTCCAGCCCAAACTGCTAGGTCACATCCCTTCTGCACGCAACCACAAGCATCCACAAACATGTTTCGGCCTTGTTGGGACTCTTCAGTGAGGAGTAGCTTGGGTCTCGTGCATCTTCTTTTTTAAAACATTTTTTATTTATGCTCTTGGTTAAAAATAACCTCAGGCATATAGACAAAGATTACAATAAAACAGTAACATTTCTGCCCGATATAAAATTCTGCAGCTGAGGGGTGATCAAAGAGCTAGCCGAATAGAGAGCATTACAAAATTGATTTGTTGTAATAAAATCCGTTATCATAGCCTTTCTAATAGGCAGTTTGCAACATAGGGCAACCTGTTAAAACATGGCGTAGGGTGTCTACTACTATGTTGCAAAGCCTACAGCTTCTTTATCCGTGGGTAGATTCAACCAGCTTCCCGTGTACTCCATCGTCCGGAGAATGTTAAGACAAAGGTAAATTATGAATCTTAATTTCCCATTGCACAACTTGGTTAAATAAGTATGTGGAGTTCCAAATGAAAAGCTTTGTTGGATATACTCACTATAACGTTTCTTGCTTTGCAAGAAGTTTAGTCTTTTAACATTGTCCCAGCGTCATGATCTATTTAAAATCAGCTCAGCGTTGGGTAAGGACTGTATTTTGTGCTCGTTATAGAGGATGTTGTTGAAGTGGGAAGTAAGTTTCTCTCAGAACGAAGAAAGCCATTTGTACGTGGATGCCTCAGACACGTTGCCAATAATATCATTAAGGCCTGGTTATCTGTTGGGCAGGCTACTAGCTGGTTATATAAACTGCACTGTTATCCGTCCGTCGCTGTCGCCTGGTGAGGGAAGGAGCCCTCCCATCCTATCATATCCTCGCACTGGCCAGAAGCGCCACGGAGCGCGATCGCTCGATCACTTGAGCCTGAGTCAGCCCCACCTTCACAGCGACCTGCCGATGCCTGCAGTGCCGCACAGGAGTTAACCCGACCACACCAAGACACCTTGTAATCATTTGGTGAGCTGCCGCCATTAAAGCCCACGGGTGGCGGACTCGAAAATGGCCACCTCCAGTATTGTTTACATGGTTGCCTAGCAGCCTGCTTAACACCGATGCAGGCCGTGATTGGCCCCTTATCCTATTTTAGCACAGTGTCACCACCGGAATGCGAGAGCCGGCCCTTCCTGGCCAAGGCCCTCATAAGCAAGGCACGCGCCTGTCTACAGCCTGTCCACGGCTGCATCAGAGCCGCGAGGAGATTCCAGCTGCTTCCCTTTTGCTTCCCCTTTGTGTAAGCAACCACCATCAGAGAGTCCACGTCTCAAGATCTGTCCCCATGCATATCTTGTTATAGTATATGCCCCCTCTCCGACTCCCTGCAATAAAGCTCCAGGTTTCTTAGAGGGATACCAAGTATTGACTCACTTGGGAACTACCACCCTTATCACGCCGCATTCTCTTCGCGGAAACTGACATATCACTGCGACCGACACAGCGTCTGCACTGTAACCTTCTGCCTGTCGATTAAATATTGCTGCTTAATTAGCCTATTGGCATACCTCTGTTATAACATAACAACCACTACCGAATGAACTAGTAATGGTGTAGTAATGGTCCCTTACATCAATGCACGCCCTGCATATTTTGCGGCCTACATTTGACTGTCTGCTGCCCACCATCGTTTATACCTAGCCCAGCCCCGGATTATACTTACCCATGCTATGATCGAACCAGCCTACTGTGTTGCCCAGACCTACCTGGCCCTTAACTACTGCTATTTTTGAACTAGCCTAGTGTGTTGCCAAGACCTACCCAGGCCCTCTGCTTGCTTGATTGTTTGATTGCCTCTGCAAATTGCCGAACTAGACCATCTAGGAGGTGCTTCAACACCCAATACAGTTTACTGAGACAACCCATTAGCCCTACTGTGATTCAATACTCTGCATTATCCCACTGCTACTCATCATCGCCAGGCCTGCCCAGATGGAGCATCAGCTGCACCCCGATCAGAGCTCTACCACAGCCCTCAATCGCACGATTAAGGCCACCCCCTTCCTAGCCACACTGAGCACCTACAGCCAGGTCTCAAGAATCAGGCCTACATTTTTCCTACCTAATTTACACCCTGCCCCATCCTGTTACAGCAAATGTACACCCCCCATCCTAACCTTTGCCAAAAATACACCTCACAGCAGGTACACCTACCACTTGCCCTGACACTACTGTCAGAAACACTAGACTAAGAACTAGGTTTCTTACTCGCTATAGCCAACTGGCCAAACACAACCCTAAAATTACCAGTAAACCACCTACAACAGATGGCATAGACCAACAACCAACTCACAAAGGATCTCACGCCAACCCGAAGAGCCTTCAGCTAACAAAAACCAACACCTCTTGCAGAATCAGCCCCTAATAGGAGCTTTAATAAACGCCATGTCCCTTGTAGCCCACGTGACTGAGACTGTGGACATATTGTCAAACAATCTAGACTTCCTTGCAGTAACGGAAACATGGCTGCATGCCGCAGCAGGCCCATCACTTGCCTTAGCAGTCCCTGACAATTACTCTATTCTCAGAGCTGATAGACCCAACTCCAGATTAGGAGGTACCGCCATCATCTTTAGATCTACGCTAGACATGTGAATAGCCACCTCTACTCCTTTTGCCTCATGCAAACTACTATAAGTTTAACTCCAAACATCGCCTAAAAGCACTATCACCATCCACCTAATATATAGGCCTCCAGGTCCCTTGGGATAATTTGAGGAAGACATCATGTCATAAGCGGCTGAAAACACCAAACCTACCGCGCAAAACCTCATCCTAGGAGATTTTAACCTTGGCTACAACCACCCTAATGACTTACCTGCCACATCTCTAGCCAATGCCTTGTCTGAATACGGATTTCTACAAAGAATCAGCCAACCTACCCACGAGAAAGGTAGGACACTCGATTGGGTAGCAGACCTAAACTGCAACATCTCACTAAAGGAGGCATCACCCCAATGTGGACTGACCACTACCTCCTCTCCTTTGAACTTAACATTAACAATCTAGTGAAGAAAATAAGCCCAGTTGCACCACCATGTCTTACTAGAAAAAACGCAACATCACAGCTGAGGCCAGCCTACCTCTAGTAAACCCTAGCCTCAATGCTCTACCCTTCACGAACAACACACATCTACTGGTAGACACCTACAATGAATCCATGGCCAAAGCTGTTGCTACTATGGCCCCACTAAAAATGTGCAGTGGGAAACCAAGAGCACATCTGAACTCCTGGTTCACTCCCAAACTAAAACTGCTACATACAGAAAAGAGGAAATTTGAAACACTTTGGAAAAACACCCCCTCTTCAGAGAATAAAACTAACGTAGCAAATATTACGGCCACATACAAAAGCGAGATCATCCGAACCAAAAGAGACTTTCAATGATAGAATAAACCAAGCAGGCTCCAGTACCAAAGAATTATTAAACATTTTAAGAGAGCTGGAAAATCCGAACCCACCCGTCGACACTTGCATTAAGGACAAACCTTGGTGCACCAGCTTCCAAAATGCACTCGCCAACAAAATCATAGCTCTTCAGACCAAAATAGCCGACAAAACGGCAGCAACTAACCGCCCGTAATCCAACTAGCCCGACTGCCTACGCCTCGTCGCATTAAACCTCAGGCTTTAAATTCACCAATGTATCTGTACCAGAGGTACAAAAAAATTATAGCCTCACTGAAACCTAACTGCCAGGCTGACAGCTGTCCAGTACAGATCAAAAAAGACGCGGTCAGAGACCTTGCCCCATTTATCACCAAACGACTCCACTCATCCTTCTCTAGCAACTCCGTACCATGCAACCTGAAGGAATCATGGGTGCTCCCACTACTTAAGAAACAAACACTAGACCCATTAATACCCACAAACTACAGACCGATCACAACAGTCCCTTTTTTCTTTTAAAAATTCTAGATAGGGTTGCATATTTGCAAATCCAAGACTATCTTGAGACAAGCAAACTATTAGGAACACGTTAATCTGGTTTCAGACCCCAACATGGAATGGAAAATTGCCCTTGTTGACCCCAAAAGCCAGATCGACGATCTAAAAGACAAAGGAAGAGTGGCCATCCTACTCCTTAGACCTATCAGCGGCCTTTGACCTGGTCGACCATAAGGTACTTTTTGATCACCTCGGCAGCTCACTTCTCGGGCTCCGCCATCACTTGGATTCAGTCATTCCTTAACGCGACCATGCGTGTCTTTTCACCCGCAGGAGCGGCCAACCCTATACCTATCACCTGTGGCGTGCCACAAGGCTCATGTGTCTTGCCTACTTTGTTTTATATCTTTACAAAGCCTCTATTCAATAAACTGGGTCTTCTGGGTGTCGCCTACACCAATTACGCAGATAACACCCAGATACTCCTACCTCTATCCGGTATCTATAACACTGATGTATCTCGGATCAATTAAATCTACACCATCATTCAGGCATGGATGGCCTTCCACGGCCTCTGCCTGAATGATAAGACCAAAATCCTCATGGTTGGCTCACCTACCAACCTAACAAAACTCGGCTCAAACTACACTAGCATAAGCATTGATGGGAACGACATACCCGTTGCCAAAGATGTAAAAAGCCTAGGTTTTTACCTTGACTCCAATTCCAATCTAACCAAACTTGTGAACATGACTGTCTCAGCCACCGCCTACACAGGCAAACTGATCAGGGCGTGCAGACCCATACTGTCATCAAACATTTGACTTACATTAGCTAGAGCACTTATACATTCCAAATTGGACTACTGTAATGGTCTCTCCTTAGGCGGCAATAAATCCATACTCCACAAACTGCAATTACTGCAGAACAATGCGCTCAGAGCCGCCCTTAACCTACCCAGAAGAGAGGACATCCCAGCAACCAGAAAACTCTGCAAATGGCTCTCCATACAAGAAAATATTAACCTGAAAACTCTCTGCTTCACCCACAAAGCACTTAACCACCTAGCCCCACCTTATCTTACTGACAAATGTACGCTGAGATCTTCCATCCGCACTACGAGGTCCACTAATACCTCCTGCCTTGTGGTACCTAGATACAACCTCAAAAGAGCAGGTGGATCCAACTTCCAGGCCCTGGCCTCTCAACTATGGAACACACTCCCACTGGACATCAAATCCATCCAAGTATTTGATAAATTCAGAAGCAGTTTCTCCCCTGGCTACTCAATAAAAACGAACCCACTCTTCTCACTCCGCTATGCACCTTGGACTAGTTGGTAACTGTACCCTCCTGTTCATATACGTATGCTTCCTTTACTCACTCATGACTGCCTTGTACTTTGTCTTGTATGCAGAAAACATGTAACCATGTTCTTACTCGCTAGCGCCCAGATACCCCTGGGTCAGGTGCGCTATATAAGTAAAATAAACTGTTGAATTATTGAATTAACCAGCGAGATCTGTTTATATAGACGACTACCTTGCATCTAGCAACCTCTACTGGAACTGATTGAGGTACCCCTAAGATGGAGTGCAAGAACTTTCCTTCTAGCCAATCAACCTATCTCTCACGCAATAGATCTAAGCTATACAGTAGTTCAGGCACTTTACTAGTACAATAGATTGTCCGCATTACTTCAATGTTATTGGCACCCTTGGATGCAATACGCTCTCTTAATTGCAATCTACTTTTTCCAGGTTTTAGATCAAAGGTAGCCTTCATAAAAGGGGCTGGCAGGGGCAGATTGTATAGGGAGCCTAAATACACTTAACATTCAACAATTTCCAGTACATGCTGATCCAAAGCACACACAAATTTACCTCGTTTAGAGCGTCGATTCCCCAATATCAGAATTATTGTTTTGGTTTTGTTTATGGTAATGATAATGATGTGTTATTTATATAGCGTCTTAATCCAAAGCGTTTTACAGAGCACATATTTACATACAATATCACCCAACCGAAATTGGTACTCATTTATCGAGCTCGAAAGGATGAAAGGCTCTGTTGGCCTTGCCGGGATTCGAACCTGCGACCTGCAGGTCACGCTCAGATCGCAGCAGCGAGCGCTCAACCCGCTGAGCTATTTTACCGGCATGTAAGGTGGTTCAGTGTTAAATATGTGTCAAGACTAGTGATTGATTGCTGGAGGTCTATAGGGGTCTGATCCATTAAAACAGTGTCACCTGCATAGATTGGCCACAGTACTAATTCTTTTCCTATAAGAGGTGGAATATTACACACCAAACCGAAGGCACTATCCATATTGGAGATGTAGAGATTGAAAAGCAGGGGTGCCAAGACGCACCCCTGTTTCAGTCTCTGATTGGTATAAATCTGGTTTGACAAGGGTTCCTCCTGTTTTAATCTTACTGTCACCTTAGTATCGGTGTAGAGGGGCTGAATAGAAAACAATTGCATAGGATCCAAGCCCCAGGTTCTGAGTTTGTGCCATAGTAATGGCCAAAAAAAGGAATAAAACTCTTTAGTAAAATCTATAAAGCATACGCCTATTCACCCATTGAGTTGCTTAGTGGTCTCCTCGGCCAGTTAGTGTAAAGCAGAAAGATTATGAATAGTACTAAGGCCCTTCCTAAAGCTAGTCTGGCATTTATTAAGGAGGCGTTTATCAGCGGCCCACTGTGAAAGTTGCTTCTAGAGTAGAGATGCAAATATCTTGGAACTAGAATGAAGCATGGCAAGAAGCCTGTAGTTGGAGGAATCCTCTCGCCACTTTTAAAAAACCGGAGCCAAAATGGATTCCCTCCAACTATTGAGTATCAAGCCACTTGAAATAATATGTTGAAATGGTTCACTTAATCGGGACGCCCAGAATTCGGGGCTTGCCTTCAAGACCACATTCACATAGCTTTAGGGCCCAAGGCCCTAGAGGGCTTCAATTTGAGGATCAACATAAGAATATCATCAGTATCCCAGTTAAGTATAAAGTCTATGTAGTCACTTTTAATTTGCTGCAGTGAATTATCTCTGTATAGTGCAGAAAGGTGTTCCAGCCAGGCACACTCAGATAAGACATTCGTATCCAAGCCACCAATATTAGTAGAATGCTGTTTATAATAGGCATAACATTTCCTATTGCCATTTGTTTATAATAGTCCAAAAATGAACTTCCAGTGGTCGTTGTGTCATGCCTGTGCCATCTTAACCAATTTTTGTACCTGGTACTAAGGGCAGCAAGAGATTTGGCATTTGTGCTCTCAGGGTGACATCCTTCTAATTTGTGCTCTTACACCATTATAATGTATTTTCTTTTATTATATTTGGCTACATCAAAAATACCATTGTTACGATGGCGTGACTTTTCTCCTTGTGAATTCAAATTAAGGTGATGACCTAGGAATTTAGTAAATGCCTTCAAGTCCCAATTATTCTTTGAGGCAAGATTTGTGGGAATCTGGGTCGATGTTTATAAATACAGCAATCTTGCCAACATTAATATCAGGCCAGATTATACGATTTTCTTGTAGATTCACACTCGGATTATCTGTTTAAGGACACAAGGATCTTTAAGCGTCTGGGACCAAGAAATTGAAAAAATGGTCACTGATCTGAACTTCAGATCTTGTTATGGGACTAGAAAATGCACAAAGGGGTGGTGCAAGAGTACATAGTCAATAACTGGAGAATATCTACCATTAGACAATGTCCGGTTTAACATTTGGCCTCTTGATGCTTTCTTATTAAGGCACACTAAGTCAAGTGTTAGAAAGCTTGCCCAATCCATAGTCATTAGTTAGTCGTGGCCTCCTGTGAGATGGAGATGGCTGCAACATCATCAATCGCTGCAATTATGGGTTTTTCAAAATAAATGTTATTTATGAACAAGGCAGGTTATGATAATACAACATTTGATCAGATTTGACATGCATCATGAAACAACGTGTTTTATTACCCTCCCTTATTATCCTCCCTTCCCATGGTCGTTAGGTCCCCAAACGCTGCCCCCTCTATCCTGTTTCTTGCGACATGCCTCCGTCATTTAGAGTCCTTCGCGCCAGTTGGGGCTTGTAAGTCAAAGCTGGAAAGTTCTGGTCGAAGTCTAAGACTGGGCCCCAAATGTTTTGGAAACGATGAAGGTGGCCCGCCCTGGTTGCCATTACCTTTTCCGTGATTAATACCTCCCAGACTTTCACCCACCAAAAGGGCATAAGAGGACCCTCTACAGATATCCATCTGCGGGCCACCACAATTCTGCCTGCCAGAAGGCAGTGAGATAGTAATTTAGCTTTGGGTCCAGATCTTGGGTAGGTTCCGGAGATCGGGGCTCCCAGCAGAATGGGTTCAGGGTCTAGGGGTAGCTGTATCTGGGTGATTTCTACAATGGTTAAGTCATTGCTTCCAGAAGTTTTGGGCTTTAGGCCACGTCCACCACATATGAAAGAAGGACCATATTTGGCCACATTGTCTCCAACATTGCGGGTCAAGTGTGTGATTCATGTGAAGGATCTTAGAGGAGGGTAGTACCAACGCATAAGGATCTTATATGCACATTCCCTGTTTGTGATGCATGCTGATGAGGAGTGGGTCCGGGTCCAGATATCCACCCATGATTGGTCCTCTATAGGGTGGCCCAGATCTGCTTCCCATTGGGCCATATATCGAGTTTTGAAGGTTAGAAAATCCTTCTGCAGGAGTTTATATAGAGTGGAGATTTTCTTTCGGGCCGGGAGCTCCCTAAGAGTTAGTTCGATGGCTGTAGCTGCTTGGGGGGCGGGTAGCTGCTTGGCGGGTCTGTGGGTGGGAGCACCAGTGACGCAGTTGGATGTATGTGAATCTGTCCTTTTCCTGAAGCTGGAAGATTTCCTTAACATCGTTCAAAGGAATAGTGCTGTCCTCCTTCAAAGAGTTGTCCTAGGGTCTCCAGGCCTCCCGCAATCCAGGTTGTGAGGTTCTGGGTGGATATCCCAGGCGAAAAGGTTGGGTTCCGAAATACCGGGGAGGAGGGGCCGAGCCCCATCGGAATCCCCTTCTGCTTTAGGGTCTTATCCCAGTAGGTCCTACCACTGTTGCCGCACTGGAGGTGGAATGTGTGGAAGGAAGCGCAGTGGGAGAGCTAGTTGCTATTGTTCGAGGTCCACCCGCCTGGGGCGATTGGTAAGCATCTGCCATGCCCAGATGCAAGCCAATTGGGCTGCCATTTGGTATTTCTGTAGGTCCAGGACCCCAAGGCCGCCGAGCTTAGCATTACCTACCATTGTAGTTTTAGGGATTCTAGCCCCCCCCCCCCTTCCAGATGCACTGGAGCATTTTCCTCTGTATGTCCCGGAGGGCTGTCGCTGGGATTGGCACTGGGAGTGACGAGCAAGCGTATAGAAATCTCGGAAGCAGGTTCATTTTACATGCCGTAATCCGGCCCATTAGTGATATTTCTTGTGTCGCCCAGTGTTTGAGGTCGGATTCCAGTTCCTTAAATAATGGGGGAAAGTTTGCACTATAGACTGCTTTCGGGTCAGCTGGGATCGAACCCCCAGGTAGTCAATTGCCCTTATCTTCCATTGAATTGGGCACAGTGGGATCAGAATCTTCTGCTCCTCTGGGGTCAGCCCCACTCCCAGCGCTGTTGATTTCTGGAAATTAATGGAAAATCCTGTGACCCTTCCATAGTTCTCTATTTCCGCTAAGGCCTGCAGTAGAGAGGAGCAAGGCTCCGTAATGGTCAGTAGGACATCGTCCGCATATAGAGCTAGTTTGTGGTGCGAGCTGCCAGTATGGAGGCCTTAAACCACAGAGTTCTGCCTGATCTGTTGGGCAAATGGTTCCATGATCAGTGCAAAAAGAAGAGGTGACAGTGGGCATCCTTGTCTGGTGTTAGGCAGAATCCTGTACAGTGCCCTTAGGGACCACTACACACACTATAGGTGGCAATACAAGTTTTACCTTTGGTACAAGCCTGTACTACTATGTTTGTTTTGTTTGTTTATTTTATTTGTATGGCGCTCCAAACCCAGAGGTAGAAGGGCGCTTAAGAATTTGGTTACAGCGTTGAGAAGTATCTTTGTGTTGCATACTTCGTACAAGTTTATAATATATACATATATATACAGTGGTCAATAAACAGAACATATGCAGTATGTACAATATACAATTTTCAGAATAAATAGTGTCTAAGCCAGTTACCGCACAGGTCTAGAGTTAGTGGTGTTATTCTTTGTTTAGCAGCCAGCCGATGACCTGCTTCCTAAAGATCTGGAAGGATTCGACAGTTTTGATGTTAAGCGGTAGGGAGTTCCAGAGTTGGGGGGGGGGCAAGCACTGTGAAGCTTACTCCTCCAGCTCTTTTTAGGTGGAACCTGGGCACTAATAGGCAAAGAGTGTTGGAGGATCTGGTGGCAGGTTTCAGGGTGAGTTTATTAGCTAGATAAGGTGGTGCTAGGTGATTGAGGGCTTTGTACGTGAGGCAGGTGGTTTTTAGATCAATTTTTTGGCGTATGGATAGCCATTTGCAGGCTTTCCTAGTAGCAGAGATATGCTCTTGTCTGGGAATGTTGAGGGTTACGCGCAAGGCGTTATTTTGTATTACCTGCAATTTGTTGAGTACGGATTGATTAGCACCTAGGTACAGGCTGTTACAGTAATCCAGTTTGGATTGTATTAGGGCCCTGGCAAGGGTGAGGCAGCTGTTGGGTGGTAGGGAGGGTCTGCTGGCCCTAATGAGCTTGCCGGTATAGGCAGCGGTTGAGGCGGTCATATTGGTGTGTTTGCTAAGGTTGGTGTTGGCATCTAGATTACGCTTTTGGCTATGGGAATGGAATGACCATCGATGGTGATGTTGTTATAGCTAGGGTCAAGTTTAGTTAGAGTGTTGGGGGAGCCGACGATTAGGAGCTCTGTCTTCTCATCATTCAGGCAGAGACCATGGGAGGCCATCCATGCCTGAATGATGGAGAATATTTTGTTGATCCGGGCGGAGTCTTCTTGGTAATTACCAGAGATAGTGAGGAGTATCTGGGTGTCATCTGCGTAGTTTGTGCAGGTGATACCCAGATGGTCCAGTTGGTCAAATAGAGGCTTTGTAAATATGTTGTACAAAGTGGGGGATACACAGGAACCTTGTGGGACCCCGCATGTGATGGGGTCTGCTGCAGCTGTAGTGGAAAAGACTCGTATGGTTCTGTTTGCCAGGAAGGATTGTATCCATGTGATGGCAGGGGAGGAGAAGTGGGCTGCGGTGGCAAGGTGATTACAGAGGACTTCATGGCTGACCAGGTCAAAGGCCGCTGAGAGGTCAAGGAGGAGTAGGATTGCGGCATTGCCTTTGTCTTTAATTTCATCAATCTGGCTTTTGAGATCAACAAGGGCGGTTTCAGTTCCGTGTTGAGGTCTGAAGCCAGATTGACGTATTCCTAGCAGTTGGTTGGATTCTAGGTATTCCTGAATTTGGATGTAGGCGACTCTGTCCAGGATTTTCAGTAGGAAGGGGACTGTGGTGATGGGCCTGTAGTTTGTGGGTGTGGCCGGGTCGAGGGATTGTTTTTTCAGGAGAGGGAGAACCCATGATTGTTTTAAGTTGCTGGGGATAGAGCTATTGGTGAAGGATAGGTTGTTGAGTTTGGTGATGAAGGGGGAGAGCTCTCTGGCTGCATCTTTTATGATCTGAGCCGGGCAGCTGTCTCCTTTACAGTTAGAGGGTTTCAGGGAGGTGATGATTTTTTGAACTTCCGGGATGGTGACTTTTTTGAACGAAAAGCCTGCGCTAGTGTTAGGTGTGGGTAGGCTAAGGTTGGTGACATTATTGTTGAAGAGTTGTTGCCGTTTGTCTTCGATTTTAGTTTGGAGTCCTAAAATTTTATTGTTGAGGGCGTTCTGGATGTTGGTGCACCAGGATTTGTCTTTCAGGCAGGTTTCCGGAGGTGAAATAGGGTTTTCTAGTTCCTTCAGAATTTTAAATGATTCTTTAGTGGAGGATCCTGCCTGAGTGATGTATCTTTTTTGGTCCGGATTATCTCGCTTTTGTAAAGTGAGGATAAGTTGGTGAGGTTGGATTTGTTTTCCGCAGTGGGGTTAGTCTTCCAGGTGTGGTGAGCCTTAGCTTTCTCTTTCCTGAGTAGTTTGAGCTCAGGAGTGTACCACGAGTTCAGATGAGCCTTGGGTTTAACTTTGCGTATTTTCAAGGGGGCAACGGTGTCCATTGCTCTGGCCATGGAATCATTGAAGGTGTCGATCAGCAGGTTTAAGTCAGCGTTAGCTGGGAGAGCATTGAGGGTAGGTAAGACCAGTGGTAGTAGGGCTTCAGCAGTGATGTTGCGTTTATTCCTGGTGGGGCATGCTGGTGCCATGGGGTGCTTATTGGGCAGTATTTGATTGGTGTTAACCTCAAGGGGGATCATGTGGTGATCGGTCCATGCCAGAGGTTGGGGGTCTTTGCAGGTTGTGTTGCTACCCAATCAAGGGTTCTGCCTTTTTGGTGGGTGGGGAGTACAATGAGTTGAGTGAGACCATGATCGGTTAGGACATTGGCTAGGGATGCAGCATGTGCATCGTTTGGGTCTTGGTAGCCGAGATTGAAGTCTCCGAGGATCATGATTTGTGCTGTTGGTTTGGAAATTTCGGTGATGAGGGATGTGATGTCTTCTTCGAAGGTCCCAGGGGGGCCTGGGGGTCTATATATGAGGTGGATGGTGATCGTGGTTGTGGGGGAGGTTTGTAGTTTGGTTGTGAGTAACTCGCAGGATGTGAATGCGACTGTGTCGGTTGGTCTAAGGCCTAGGGCGGATTTGGAAATGATCGCTACACCTCCACCTCTGGCGTTTGGTCTGTCCGCTCTGAGGATAGTGTATTTGTCTGGGATGGCTAGCGATAAATAGGGTCCGGACACCTCATGAAGCCAAGTTTCTGTTAGGGCTAAGAAGTCAAGGTCATTGGTAAGGATGATGTCTGCCATTTCTGTGGGGTGGGCAGCCAGGGATCTGACGTTGAGTAGGGCGCCTTTTAGTGGGGGAGGAGTGGGCTTGTTTGGTGCAATGTGCTTTGTATTAGTTTTGGTGTAGGGTCTGGAGTTAGGTTTGGAATTTGTGGTGGGGAGCCTGGAGCCTAATCTGTCATTGCGGGCTGTGATGTTGGGAATAAGGGAGGGGGGGGGGGGGTTGGCCCGGGCGGCTTAAAGCGGGTGGGAGGTTTGGTGGTCATTTTGGTTTGGTTAGACTTAGCAATGGGACTGTGGTGGCTGTTGGTAGGTAGGCCATGGATGACGATGGATGTGGATGTGAGAGGGTGGTGGTAAGTGGAGGGGAAAGCGGGTGTGGAGGGTAGGAACGGAGTGGGGCAAGGGATGGGGTGGTGTCTGGGGCACCCTAGTTTAGCCAGGCCGTCCTGGTGGGCTATGAAGCTATTATTGCTACAAGGTACATTGTCCTGTATTAAGCAGAAAGGGAACATGGTTAGGGCGAGCAAGAAGATCATGGTCTGTGGATAGCGGTGGAGTCTAGTGGCGCTGGTGGGGAGCAGGCCAGACTAAGATAGTTGGTGGCTGGTTAGTCGGGTAGAATCGGTCAGGTACAGCCTGTGCACTATAGTATCTAGATTGGATACAACTAGTTGTGAGGTTGGAGCATACAACAGGGGCACCTAATGTGACAATTCCTGACATTGACTAAAATGCATACATCAGAGGGTCTGTTAGCGACCATAGGGCACAACTCAGTTCTGGTGGTCTGTTAGCGACCATAGGGTACGACACAATTCTAGTGGTCTGTGTGTATCTGCATTGCATCACAGTATGGTTTGAGAGAGGTGTGCAGCCGTGAGCAGTGTGTGAGGAGGACTGGTTCTGAGTACAATTGTCATATAATGGTTGGGCAGCTGCGGTGACTAAAGCAGTGACCGTAAGGCACAACATAGTCTAAATGTGGTCTGCTAGTGACCATAAGGCACAGCACAGTCTAAATGTGGTCTGCTAGTGACCATAAGGCACAGCACAGTCTAAATGTGGTCTGCTAGTGACCATAAGGCACAACAGTCTAAATGTGGTCTGCTAGTGACCATGAACCAAACAGGTATTAGGCTCTATAGATAGACCAGCACTTGCCACCGGAATAAACGGGCGAGTGCAGAGCGAGGCAGCAAAAAGGAAAGGGTGTAGAAAATTGAGTGATATATTGTGCGTCTTAGCAACCAAGGCCAGGTAGGCTGCAATCTATAGCTAGAACGCCAAATTCAGAGTCCCCGTGGGACGCTATAGCACTTAAGACAGTGTGATTGTCAAGACCGTGTTATACAAACTGGATGACCATCCATCTAATACACTGGCACAATGGGCATAAAGTGTTGGGTATAGCAGAGTGCTGGTTTACTCGCATGGTCAGGCGGGTATATGGATGCTTGATGGCATTAGCTCATCAGTGACGCCTCGTTAGTCGATAAAGCATATAACGCAGGCCCAAGATAGTTCTGCAGACGGGGTAGCGAGTGTTCCGGAGCCTTCACTTGCCAGAACTAAGGGGCAGCATCTGTGGCCCAGGCCCACAGTGCTCCGAACAGGCGCAGGAACAGGCCTTTGTATGGCCTTCGGACTGGCCGGTGGTAGCAGTAGCGGAGCAGCCAGGCTTATCTCAAGAGTATATGAGAAGTAGCAGAGATTTCACCAAGGGACCACAATTACTGTGACTCAAGAAAACACTGACTCAAGGTTTCGGGTAAAAAATATAAGTACATTTATTTTTAAACCATTTGTTATAAACACAGCACTTTTATTAATTAAAAAAAAACACACATAAAATATACTACAAACAAATTCACTTTGTACGGTATAGTTTCAGGGTAAGTACCCTGTGTTTGAGCAGACCGGTGTTGTGAAACAAAAGACGTTACCGGGAATACACTTGCGATCACTTTTTGACAGTAATGACAGTTTGGTCTTACTAAAGAAACGTGTATCCGCGGCAAGAAATGTTACCGGGGGAAAAACACACTTAGCACCTGAGATACCCAGAGAGAGTTGGGTGCAAAAATCATAGGCAATACTTTTGTCAAGGCAGACGGAACCAGAGGACACCTTTTAGACAGAAATTCAAAAGTCAATAGGCCGGAGCCAGTGTCAAGTGGAACCGGGTTCCTGTTGTCGAGGATCACACAGTCGGATAGTTCACGATTCAGCGTAGCCAGGAGTACTTGGATATTGTCAAAGGAGGAAGCAAAAGTTATAAGAAGGAGGGAAGACAAGGGCAAGCCTTCGAGGCGAAGAAAAGGGATTCACCCTAATTCCTTGAGCAGAACACAGTACCTTATTCAATGAAGAGGCTGGTGCCACGGCAGTTGTTCCTAATGGTTTCCTCAGACCCACGGTTCCTGGAGCGTCGATCCGAAGGAGGACGTCTGGAGGGGTCTGCACCACACAGGGCTGAAGCCGGCAGTAGCGACGGTGAATAAAAGGTGCGCTCCTTAAAAACAGGAGAGGCTCTTCAGATGGCTATCCGGACCACTACAGCAGTGTGCAGCGATTTCGACCACGAAGAGGATCCTTTGGCTGTAGAAGAGCTGGTTATCCCCACCAAGCTCAAGGGAAGAAGACTCCAGACTGGATCTTCTCTGGTCGTCGAAGGGTAGATGGCTCAGGACTGCAGCAGGGCTTCACCGGGATGGGATAGTTGCAGCAGTCGACTTCTTCTCCGCTTCTCTTCGGTTCCTTCTAGTTCCAGTGGCGACTCTCTGACTTCTAGCCCAAGAGACCTGCCTTTTATGCGAAAATCCCCCATTCTCACAGCCTGGCTGTCAATCACGCAGCAGGGGGGTTGTCCGGCCCGGACAACCACCTCAGCCAATCATGTCAAAGTGCGACTTGGGTTTCCTAGGATACCCTGTGCAGGGGGTGACTACACCCCTCCCTCACATTCAGCCCACCTAGACACCCAGGCGCCTAGAGGACGGCTTCTTGGCGGAAGCCTGCCAAAAGACAGTGAACAAAGAAGGCAAACCTCGTTTGCCACGCAAAGTAAAACGCAAGAAGGACTTTAACAAAAAGAAATGCCAAATAAACCCGACCGGAGCCAAAAGAAAGTATTTGGTCAAGCGGGTTTAAGTTTGAGGCTAATATAATAGCTTAAAACAATACCACGTTTATATAGTATAATCGCGGTAGAAAACTTAGGGTAGATACGACTGCCACCAGCCAAGTCTAAATGTTAAAAGAGCTAAACAATGCTCTGGGAGGTACAGATAAAAAGGGCTAAGGATTAGCCATGTAAAGATGGGGTGTACTGGATCTGTGGTTAAATGACTAAAGTTAATGGCAACTTTACCCTTTTCTGGGGGACAGTAGTCCGCTTCAGAAATGGAGTTGGTGGGAAGTCTAAAAGACAACCCTGTGTCACTGCACTAAAGGTGCTGTGTAACACGCAAAAGAAGGGGGCTACTGAAGTGGTGTACTCCAGAGTCCACAATCACAAAAACAGATGAAATGCACATGGCAAAACACCAGTCAGAGTGGGGAAAAAGGGGTAAACTCTTACTAAGTGGAAAAACAAACTCCAGAAATCCAGCAAAGCTGCTGGGGGACTCACTAGGTAAGGGAAATTAGCCACAGAATGAGAATTCTCCCTAACATCTGGTGCCACCAGTCAGGGTGATCGGGGTGGAGAAGGTGCCATTGATGCTGAGAAGGGTTTTAGGTGATTTATAATTGGCCAATACCGTCGTACAAAATTCCGGGCCAAACCCAAATGCCTCGAGTGAGCCTCCTAAAGGTCCAGTCCACTTTATCGAATGCTTTGATCACATCAAGTGCCAGGTGCACCAATTCTTGGGAGTTCCTGGAGGCAAGCTCTACCAGGTCTAAGGCTCTGCGAATATCAGCTGTGGATCGGTGCTGGAGAAATCCACTCTGGTCTGCATGAATTATTTCCAGCAAGATATGAGATAGGCGAGTTGCTAGTATTTTAGAATAGATGTTGACATCTATATTGAGTAGGGCATTTGGCCTGTAAGAGGCAGGATTTCTCGGGTCGCCTCCGGGCTTAGGTAGCAGGATCGTGATTGATTATTGCATGGATGGAGTTCTGACGCCTGAGGTTCTGAATGAGTTGAACAGGTGTGCCAGTGGCGTTAGCAGTTGAGGCTTAAAGACCTTGTAGAATCTGGTTGAGTAGGCAGCAGGGCCAGGGGCCCGACGTTTGAGAGCTTTTATCACCTCATCCACCTCCTCGCTGGTGATTGGTGCCTCCAAGGAATCTCGGGCTGAGTTCTTTAGCCGGGGGAGCGCAGCCTTCTGCAGATATTCTTTCTGCTCCTCTATATCGCGTGCTAGGGCGGCCATTACCTGAATCAGGTGGGCTGTTGCCAGGCGTAATTTGGCTTGGTCAGCGTGATGGACTCTGCCTTGTGGATCTTGCAGGCCAATGATGGTTTTGCTTTGGCAGGTTTGGCCACTAACAATGTTTTAATTTGTTGTTTAGTTTATAAAAACTTTAACAAAAAAAGATTTTACATTTTACATTCCTTCTTTTGGAAAACAAGAAAAGGAAGAAAACTCTATCAAAATATTCATATCATAAAATTTCATAAATTTACCACATCATTTTAACATCTCATCTAAATTACATTCATTTTTTTACAAAAGCTAAAACTCGTAGTCTCATAGACATTGATTCCACATGGAGCATTTCTAGCCATAAGAGATCTCTCAATAGCCAAGCATTATGTATAAATTCACCAAAGTAACTTTCTCTTTGTATTGGCAGATCCGGACATTCAACCATTAAATGACGTAATGTTTCTATCTCTTCCTTATCATTGCAGAATCTAAATGTGCCATTTTCTGTCCCCCCTTTTTTTCTTAGGCATTTAATTTAATTTGTTAAAAGTACATTCATTCTGAATCTCATAAATCCAATTTTCATGTTCTTATTTGGGAATTTCTTTAGATATGGTTCTAATTCTCCAACCATTTTCCCTGCTGTTAATACATGCGCAAACAGTCTTGAATTACATAATACCAATGAGTTTTTTCCCAATCCACTACTTTTAGTTTTTTTAACTAGATTTTGATTTGTTTCCATCATTTCCATTGAGATACTTATTTCTTCCAACATTTTTCCACAATCAAACCTTAAAGTTTTAATGAACCCCTCTGTATCATTCAATCTCAACTGTTGGTACAAGGTCCCTTCTCTCGAAAATTTGCATTTACTCAGCAGACATAGTTTTTTCCATTGTGTCAAATTTACCAGTGATTGGAGGCCCATTTCATACCGGATTACCTTGAACGGAATACATTTAGGTAAGAAGTAGAAAATGGCTCTCCAAATTTTACTTTCAACCACTCTATATACGGATACCATGTTTGATGGCCAAAATTCTAACCCATACATAATGGTTGGAAGTACTTTACTTCTGTAAAATTCTCTACATAGATCCAGAGAGAATTTTCTATATTTATTATCCACCCTCTTCATTTGGTTTATCATTCCTTTAACTTTTGAATTCAAGTAATTTACCATAAAGGTCTTACTATTCTTTGCCACTACAGGATAGCCCAGGAATTGCAAATTTTCTTTCACAGCTAATTCGTTAATTCCAAACAAATTTCCTCTTTGTTTGACCTTTAGATACCTTGATTATCACTGTTTTAGATGAGTTGATTTTCATTTCAATTCCTAACATATGTTTTCCAAATGCAGTTATAAGTCTTTGTAGTCCCACTGCAGTGGTATCAATAAGGAGAAAGTCATCGGCATATCCCGCCCAGCTTAAATGTTTCCAATTTTGGGCGGTACAAAATAATTTTCATCCAGGGCTTTACCCACTCCTGCTATATACAGATTATATAGTGTGGGGCCCAGTATACAGCCTTATCTAATTCCCTTGTCTGTTTTACACTCTCTTGATAGGAGGCCTTCTGAACTTAATCTTACTTGAATTCTATATTCATTGTGAAGAAAGATGATCAGACTCAACAGTCCCTTTGGTATTCCATTTCTATCTAGCTGTTGCCAAAGAATGTTTCTATTGACACAATTGAAGGCTTTACTAAGATCCATGGAGGCCACATAAATTGGGGCGTCCATGGATTTCCATGCCTTATTCTGCAGACACCTTTATCAGTAGACCCCCCCCACAATCGGTACCTATGTTTTCGGAACCCTATTTGTCCATAGTCTAAAATATTGTTCTCTTCCGCCCACTCATTGATTCTTTCAAGCACCATAGAGGCAAAAATGTTTGAATCTGCGTCCATTACACACATTGTTCTATAATTTACTGGGTCGTCACATGAACCCCTTTTAAAAATAGGTACCATAAAAGAACGCTTCCACGTTTCCGGGATTGATTGTGTTTCAATTATGTCTCAAATTGGATGTACAGTATCTTGGCCCATAAATGAGGTGCTTGTTTAAGTATGTTGTTTGTTAATTTGTTAGGTCCAGGAGCCTTAGACGGATTTGCCTTCATAATCTTTGCCTCTATTTGTTGCGTGGTTATCTCCAAGTCCCATTTCTCTATTTCCTGTACTTGTGCCCCCCCCTTCTTTGTGGTAAACATTAATTCAAGGTAAACATTCATTCAATGTATTTTACCCAGACATCCTCAGCTATTGGATTAGTCAAGCTGCTCCAATTCTTTTCTTCTTTTTTTGTTAATTAAATCCCAAAAGGTCCTGGGGTTTTTCCTTTGTAAACTCTCTAGCATCTTTTCCCCATCCTCCTGGGTGATTCTAAACTTCTCATGCTTTAACCAGTTTTTGTACTTTTGCTTTAGTTTCCTTATTTTCGTATTTGTTCATAGATATATCTAAACTCTTTGTGATGTTCCTTAGGTCCCTTCTCAGTTCATTCTTTCTCCTGCTTATTTCTGTACTATAATTATGTTTATGCTTCGTATTTCTGGTAAACTGATTTTTCTTGTTGCCCTCTGCACCCCCAACAATAGTATCCAGCTATTCCGGGAACCCCTTTACTGAATATCTCCGCACCTTTTAATGTGCTTTTATTGAATTCCCTTAACATACACATATTGAAGTAGTTCCGCATTTTATTTTTCCGACCACCTTACCCTGTTACCTCTGTTATTAATGCACAAGTTCTGCACATTTCTTTCCTCACAAATACCATTGTTGTTCTGCCACTCTAAGTCCACCAATAACGTAGAATGGTCACTGATCCCTGTATCTTTTACTTGAAATTTTTTCAAAAGTTCTGGCAGACATAAAGTAAATTTCTGACTTGGAGCCTCTAGCTAACCATGTTGCACTTTCATTATCAAGACTTTTCGATCCCCAACTCCCCGCCCAATTTATCCACATACCTCCCTCCACTTTTTCCTTTCTCCACACATGCATAGTTTGTTGAAAAACAATCCATACTATCCATTCTTTACAAATTGCAACTTACGTTTAGATCCCCAGCGAATATGATTTCAACTTTCTCATTCCTAGAGAAACATTCATACAATTGTTGATCTCATTTTTCTAGAATTTCTTGCAAATTTGTCTCAAAGGATCTATAGATATCAACAGTAATACCTTCTTTTCATCCCTCTTTGTTATTTGCCACCCTGTTCCAAGTATTTCCCTGCATACGTTCCACTCTTCACATTTCTGCAGTCCCATTCCTACCTTAACTAGCATTGTTAACCCTCCCTTAGGTCTGCTCATTTTACCTTGAGTGGCATGTATGCAGCTAGACTGGAACCCGTCCCATAGCAGTTTTTCTGTGGACCATGTTTCTTGTATATATAGCATATCGAATGTTTTTAATTCTGCGCAAATGTTGCTATTGCCTAACAAGTGTTTATTCCCCCTAGAATTCCAGCATTAGATCCTTAGTGTTCCAATAGGTCTAAAGGGGTTGACTTAGCGCTCTTAGTTGCGCAATGGTATCTTCCAAGCTTTCTGCTAAATGTTGCAATTTTTGATTTTCCCTTTTTTCAGTCGGAATTTCTCTTGCTTTTTAGATATTTTGTCATTACCCCTTCTTTTTTTTTTTCTACTTTCCTCTTTTGGATTTTCCCAGAGACCTACTTGGTAGCCGAATTCTGGAGGCTTTCTGCTTCCTCATAATGTTCCTAACCAAGGGTGAGTATATTACAAGTCTTACATAATCGAACCTCCATCCATGAATAAAGTCTACAAGTTGAATATCCGCAGTAGTGATTAATCTTAGTTCTGGAATTAGTTTGAATAGCTCCATTATTGTCCTCTTATTTAACGAAACTGGACCTCCTTCTTCAAACAGATACTGAAGGATCAAACCAGGGGCCTCTGGGTATTTGGATTGGCGAAGTTTCCAACGATTCCCCTCCTCACTTTCTTCTCCTTCCCTGTACCCTACCCCCTATTTTCTGTTTGATTTGCTTCCTTCCAATTCTCCATGTTCCCTTCCTCCTCCTTGCACACTACTTCTCCTTTCATCCATTATTGTTTCTATTTCCGTTATAATATCACTCACATTTTCCTTTGAGGTTGTTATTTCCGTTTCCTTTCTTCCATCCTCCTTTCCTTCTTCTGGTTTTCCTAATTTTTCACTACTTTTTCTCTCTACCTTTAGGGTATCTGTATTCCTCTAATTTATCTTCCTCCTCACTGAGTTCCCAAATACTTTCCCCACTTATTTTCTGAGGGGTGATTTGCTGAATTTGTTGTTTCTGTGGGATAAGTACTGTTTGTTTAAATATTCCAAACAGTGGTCTGCCTTCTTTTATCATCATCTGTTTTTGTGTTTTAACGCATCCTTTAAACTGATCTGAGTTCCTATACTTCTGTTGAATACCTTTCCCAACATTTGGAATCTCATTCTTATCCATTAGCTCTCCCTCCTCCCCATTTCCGTTATTGCCTGCTCTGCAGTTAATCCCTTACCTATGTTCCTCAGGAATTCCAGGGATGATGACTTAACCATCTTCAATTCTGCAGCCTTTAGAACCATTTCTTTTTTATTTTCCCTTTTTCTTGCATTTTTAGAGATTACCACCCTTAACTCTTCCTCTTCACCATTTATCTCGATAATTTCTTCTTCTTGATTTTCTGTCATTTGTTCATCCTCCCCTGTATCTACCTTTCCTTCATCGTTCGGCCCTATTGCCACCTGCTGAATTTCCTCTTTCCCGCTTTTTCTTTTCCCCTACCTTGCTCATTTTGTCATTCACCTGGATCTCCACTACTCCGTTATCCTTCTCTTCACCCAATATAGGGTTGTCCCTGTTTTTCCCTACAGCTTCCAACCTCATTATCCTGTCTGGTATTGTCATTAGACAAGCTGTTTGCTGTGTCATTTCCTTTTGTATCCATTCTTTAATTTCAAATAATGTATGTAAAATGAACTCTTTCTATACTTTCCACAATTCCTTTTTTCTTTTTTTGTTCCCCCCCTTCTCTTCCATTTCTACTTGCCCTTCTTCTGTCTCTTTTCCCCTCGTTGCCAACTGTGTTGTTCCTTTTGAGAATATTAGTGGAGTATCGGACATTGATCAATCATGGTCGTCTTCATTCAATGACCCTTCCCCTTGCTCTTCTTTCCCCGTTTCTGATGTAACTTCTCCTTCCCCTTCATCTTCGAACAATAGTTGTGATTGACCCGATTCCACTTCTGCACTACCTCTTTTCCCTTCCAAGTTTTCTATTAGTTTCACCATTTTGTTATCAGTACTGCTGTTAGTACTCTGAGAGAGTACAGTCTTCAGGATCTATTTCACAGTTATTGTTTTTCTTTAGAGCCGGTGAAGGTGGTAAAGGCATTGCTAAGGCCTTTGCAATTGTACTTCTTGTGGTAAAGACTATGGGGCCTAATACAGTTTCCTTCCTTGGTCATATAATCATTTTCCTCATACCTATTCTCGATGCTTCTATTTTCCTGCCTGCGGCAAAGCGTTTTTCACCCTTAACAGCCTTCTGTTTGGTAATTCACCTTTGGTGTACCCAGCCTTTTATTTCCCTTCTCAATCCATTAACATAGGTATCCTAGATTTAATGCGTGTGCAAGAAATAAAGTAAAGGAGGAAAGAGAAATGAACTAAAGTCACTCACTAATTTTCACCCTCCTTCACTCTACTTCTGCTTTCATTTTTTTTCATTATTTCATTGTGGTGTTCTGCCCCGGTGCTCTATTTCACATTCCCAAACCTCACCCAAACGCTCTGGAATCAATCAACTGAATCAGCACTAACAATTCCCCTTCACTTTTTCTAAATATGCGTTTTGTTTGGCTGAGCATGAAAAAGAAAAAAACAAACCGTGACCAGCTGTTATTTGTTTGTGCATGCATTTCCACTAATTTCAACGCTTGTTACTGCTCTTAGCACCGCATAAATTATACGCTCAACAAGAAATCACAATGCAGTATATCTATGCTAACATTAAGTTACCTGCTCCAAATAAGCGGTAAATCAATATTCAGCAGTCAATTTATTCTGGCATCTGTTAGTGCATTTCTGCTTTTAGTTGATAGTTCAGTCCGACAGCTTTCTTTCCTATACGACCTAACCAACATGTTCTGACAAAGCAGTCCACACAGTCGGCACAGCGATTATCTCTCGCTTTATCTAGATGTTATATACTTGTCAATAGATGACATCGGCTAAGCGTAACAGAGCTGTGGACAGCTGTTATTTATCTTCACCAGATTTTCAGATTATTACAGCATTCCTTTTACTTTCTCCAGCACATCAAGTAAAGAATGCCAACAAAACCTCATGAAGCAAAATGTACAAACTTCAAATTTGCTGCTCCACATATGCGGCAAAACGACACCCAGCAATCCGTTTTTCCTAGCGTCTCGCAACAAATAACATTTTATCCATGCATCATTATATTTCTATGACTTTTGTTTTATACATTTGGCCTTGCACTATGTATACAGTTTGCAATTTAGTATGTTAATACTACCCGATAACATAACCGCTCTTTTTATTGCTCGTACTGTTGGGAAATAGTATTTCTACTAAGTACCTCAGCACTTCGTGTGTCCATCGCCAAGTAACTGTGGAACTTTCAAAAGATGTTATCAAGGAGGGGGTGAATCAGTTACTTGCAGCCCACCTCCAAGCGGCTGCAGCCTCCTTCTCCTTCACGGTTTCCCACACGTTTATATAAAATAAAGAGCACCATAAAGGGCACAATAGCCAGGAAAGAAAGTCACTATGACTTGTTTATTATACCTACAGCCAAACAATAAACTGACTTTTGAAATATTCTGTGCACTAAAATAATGAATAATACATCAAACAGTGTACAGCTATGCTCTAAAATAGCTAAAAATAAACATCCTGAAGATATTCCAGAGGTAGCTTCACTTGCAGACTACATGTCATCTCAGACCATCCCTTTAGGGACCTGGTCTTGAATATCAGACTGTCCCACCCCCACCATTTGGGCAATGTATAGCAGCCAAATGGAATTCTTTGTCTACTTAAATTGGATCTACTAGACAGTATTATCATACATACAATTGAGGTATGCATTTTCAGTATAACCAAAGACCACCCTGGAGGGAATTCAGCACCATTATAAAAAATCGCTTTAGAGTCATGAATAGCAGCATAGAAAATCCATGAGGAGAGTTTATCACACATCCAAAGTCATACTATAACATTGCATGGGAACCTCAACCTCCTCACTTCGAATATCACCATCCATGTGTAATTATCAATGGCAAAATTCATAATTCCTGTAAATAGTTAAATGTCATTGCACACCATCCCTATGCAGACTTGAACACAACTGAAAAACATCCACATTTGGGCAATAATCTCAGACTATCCATGGCAGGATCTCAACATTATCATAAACTATTCCTGTGGAGACATCTGTATCATCTGTAAAAATACAATATAATAGCAGAACCTCCCTTTGCATTCTTTGAATTACATATCATCTTGGTGGGGACATCTTAATCATCACACACTATCACTGTATGAACATTAATATCATCAACCACCATCTGTGTATCATACACCATCTGTGTGGAAATTACCACATAACTCCTCATCCTTCTGGGGATTCAATATAATGATATTCTGAATCTTTGAACTTATATCATCATGCACCATATCTACAAAAAAGGTAGTAGGCGCTCTTCTCCAGAAAGAACATGGCTAATAACCTGTTGTGAGATGAGAGTTTGCGGCACACGCTTTTTGCTCACTGTACCTTTCACAGATGGGGAAATTCCCATTTGCACATCATGCACCATCCCTGTGGAGAATTCAATATCTTCACACAAGACTTGTGGAGTTATCCGAACCATCAGACAACATCAACGTTAGGCCATTGTAACAGGCTCTTCCTGGCACTTCCTTGGTGCGCGCACGACCCTGCCCTCTTATGGAATTCTGGGAGCCGGTGGGCAGGGCTTATCCTTGTAAACAAAAGATGCTTGTAAAGTCAATTTTTTCATTTGGATGAACACGAGTCCCAGGTCCTTTGTCAAAACTCTCCCCAGGCTAACGGGCACTTCCTGGCACTTCCTTGGTGCGCCACTAACAATTTGTTTGCCTTGTTGTTCTTCACATAATAAAATTGTTTAGCCTTTGCCATTTAATGCGCAGTGTGCTCGGCATAGTGAGCCTCAATCTTCTTTTGTGCCACGCGGATAGCTCGCTGCGTTTTTGGGGACCAACCTTTCTCCGTGTGGGTCTTCTCTGCTTTCTGGAGTTCCTCTTCAAGGATCGGGCGGGTTTGTCTCCTCTTCCTGTGGAAGGCCACCCCTTGGGCAATCAGCTCTCCCCATACTACCGCCTTCATTGTGTCCCAGTTGTTGGCAGGGGAGGTGTCTTCGCTGGGATTTTCCTTGAAATTTTTTGATTGTGGTGGCAATGGTGTCCCGGAGCGGCATCCTGTTGAGAATTGGATCATATAGTGTCCATCTACGTCGGTGGGGGGGGAAATGGCTCATGCACTCGCGTTTCCAGAGTCACTGGGGCATGGTGAGGCAGGATCATTGAACCTCTGGTGACCTCGTTAGTGAATTTGAGTGTGTGCGGGGATACCAGGAGAAGGTCTATTCTGGAAAATGTTCTGTGGACATAGGAGTAAAAGGAGGAGTCTTTCCCGGAGGGGTGGAGTATCCTCCACGAGTCCACCACTTCTAAGGTTCTGAATAGCCGCAGGAGAGCTAAGGTTCTGAATAGCCGCAGGAGAGCAAGTGCCGTAGTGAAGTCTCCGGAGGAGCGCGGATGCGATTTGTCTTTCGTGGGGTCCGGCACCCCGTTGAAATCGCCACCGATTGTCTGGCCCTCCAAGAAGGGAGAGGGTATGGAGCTTAATGAGTCATAAAAGTGCGCTTGACAAGTGTTTGGAGCGTATATTGAGGCAATGGAGAATAATTGTCCCCTCAATAGGCATTTCACAGCTATAAAACGGCCCTCAGGGCAGCATATAGTGTTCAGTATCTGAGGGTTTAGTTCTTTCCCGAAGAGGATCGCCGTGCCACCCCTCTTGGCATTCCCTGATGCAAAGAGTTGTTTTGGAAAGTGTTGGGAGTGTAGGTGCCCAAAGTCTGCCGGCAGGAGGTGCGTTTCCTGCAGCATGACCACTGCTGCATTGTCATCTTGGAGTTTCTGCAGAATAGACTTGCATTTGGCCGGTGAGTTCAGCTCTTTGACATTCAGGGAGACAAACCTCGGCGTCTGGTGTTCTGGTACGGGATCCGGCATTGCGGGTGAGTTCTGGGGGGAGGTGGGAGTTGTAGGAGGTTCAATCAGCATGTCGTGGGGTTTGGCGCAGCTCAGTAACCTGCCTTTGAGATTTCTGATCAGTTCTCCAACGGGAGTGCCAAGATTTAACTGGGTGGGGGGGGGAGGGGGCTTTTGTGGGCCCGGAACTCCCCCTGGCCAACGGGCCACGAAACAGATTGTACCCAACGTGGCTAAAACCGGAAGTAGTCTTAGTGGGTCGCTCCAAGGACTCATAGATGGTTTGTACCTTGGAGCGGGGTATGGACCGCTTCTTCGGTAGTTGGGGATCATCTAGGCTCTTGTAGGAGATGAGCGTTTCAGGAGTGCCAGTCTTTGGCCGTGGGACCCTGTTGTGTCGAAGGCTCCATTGCGTATTTATGTGCGTGTGTGTGTGCCTATTTCCTTTTTTGGAATCTCGGGACCTTTGACCATGAGTTCTACTAAGATTTTGGAGAGGCCCCGTGATCTGAATCTGCAGCGACTTCTGTAGATGGTGGGAGGGAGGGAGGCTCCTTGTGAGTCTGGGTCAATAATCTTTTCGGCATCCTCTAAATGGCTAATTCTCTTCAGAGTGCCCTTGTATGAGAATTGTAAAGCAGTGGGGAAAAGCCATCGGTAGCGGATTTGTTGGTCCTGAAGGACAGTGGGCGGAGGGCTCGCCGCTTTTGGAGTGTTAAAAGCAATAGGTCCTGATAAATTTGGAGGGGGCGCCTGGAAAGGTAATTTCGTTTCTAGAGCGGGCAATTGCTTAGATGGCTTCTTTTGTACTAAAGAAGTGCACCCTGGTAATGACAATCTGGCGGGGCATTTGAATCCACTCCGCGGCAGGGACGCAGTCTATGGGTGCGGTCTAGGAGCAGTTTTGACTTCTCCAATTGTGGCAGGAGAGATTGAAAGAAATCGCCCACAGATTCTTGTCTGGGACTGATGCTGGAATGCCACGGATTCAGAGATTATTGCGTCGGGCCCTATTTTCCAAGTCCTCCTGCTTGAATTCTAGGATTTCGCATTTGTCTTGGAGGAGCCTGATTGAGCGCTGGACCTCTGTTAGGGTGGAAGTGTGGTCTTGGGTGCGATCCTCGACGACTTCCAATATTTGCTCAGCCTCTGATACCCTTCTGTCAGTGCTCTCTAGTTTAGTAGGAAGTTGTCATACACGATCTAAACTCTGACTCTGAATATCGGCCATGAACTCTCGGATGTCATCTTTGGTTGCTAGCGATCCCTTGTTCTCTAGAGATTCCCGTGACGAGGGGGTGGGGGGTTTTGTTTCTTTGGTTTATCAGATGACATTAGCATTGCCACGATGTCTTAGTTCTTGCCAGATTTAAGTTGTTTAGCCATTGTATTGTTCGTAGTTGTTGAGGTAGCCCTGCGCCCCCTGGATAAGACACCGCGGGAAGGAGAACTGCCTGTTTAGAGATGAGTTGCTTTTGGGGCTGCCCAGGGCCTTCAGGTGAGCAGGGATGCACTGCCGGTGAGAATGCTAGAGCTTGGGTTTGGGGTGGGCTTCCTGCACCCCTCAGAATATAGCTCACAATGTCCAGGTCCGGCTAATAGAGGGCAGGGAAGTGGGAGGGAAGTGGGCCGGGCACCCCAATAAGAGTTCAGTGAGAGGAGGGCAAGGGGGACCAGAGTCGGGCTGGGGGGACCAGAGTCGGGCTGGGGGGACCAGAGTCGGGCTGGAGGGGGGTGATCCCGGGGCTTACCTCCCGTTGTCACAGGGTGGGGGTTCCTCTGGAGAATTACCCGGTCTCCTGGCGGGGTGCTGCTCGAGTCACTCTGTGGAACAGAAAGATGAGGCATCCATTAGGTTGTCTGTGAAGGGAAGCCCCTCTTGCCAGTTGCTGAGTGGGGGTGGGTCTCCTGCCCCCACCCCAATGTAGCCTTCAGTCCCCAGATGGCAGTAGTGCGCCTTACAGATGGTTAGGAATGGGTTGTCATTGTAGCTGGAGGGGGTATTCGTTGAGTGGAGGATTGCAGCTCCCTGAGGAGGTGGGCAACAGTGCCATGATGTGGGCCGGGGCGCCCCAGGAAGAATCCAGAGGGGGGCAAGTTATCTCCAGGCACTTCTGGTTGTGCCGCCCCCCACGCACCACCAGGTGAATGAGGGAGCGAAGGGCGGGCTCCCGAGAGCCTCGCCGGATCAAGCCAAGCCCTCGCCTCCCCTGGTCCCAAGCGGGGAGAGACACAGCGGGCACTCACCCCACGGCTCCCTCTCACGGGCGTCCAGAGTGACTCCGGTGGCGGTGTAAAGGTGCAGGCTGGGCTTTTGGATTCCGTTCACTGCAGCGCCTCTGGTGCAAGCCAGGCCGGAGCCCATAGGAGCCCGCGGGGGTGTCCCCGGCATCAATTTTTTTCAGCGAGGTAGGGGGCGGGTGGGGCGTGCTCCTCTCTGGTGGGTCGGCCCCGTGGAGTGGCTCTAAGGAGGGGCCCCGTTGACGGGATCAGGGCTGGCCTGTCGGTCTGCTGGAGTCCCGCGGCTGTTCCTCGGTCAAGAGGGTGGGGAAGGCAGCGGGAGGGTTGATTCCTCAGGGCTTTCCAGGATATGGGCAGAGAGCTATTATGGTATCAGAGCTCCGCCGAAGGCCTTAGAGCGGGCGGGCCCCGGTTTTCTCCTCGCTCCTCCTCCCACATCCCCTGGGCAGCGTGGCCTCACTCGCCATCTTGGATTCTCCGGGGCCGCAAGGAGGAGGCTCGCCCTAAACCCCTGTTAGCTGCCTCAGACTTGCGTAACGTGGGTAGCATAAGCCCCCCAGTGTTAGACGTCGCCACCGAGATTTTGCTGCATTTTAAGCCGAGAGCAGCAGCGTCCCACGGAGGCCTTTAGTGGACCGTCTTCATCGATGGCGCTCCAGGTCACGCCCCCTGCAATTATGATTTTTAAAAGAGAGGTGGGCATTAAGGTCCGCAGCGATGCAGGCATTACCACCCGGGAACCGATTAAACCATTCCACTAACAATGGATCCAGAATGTCTTCAATGGTTTAAGGTGCTCGGGCACCAGGGGGATCATAAACGACCACAATCAGCAAGCCACTGCTAGTTCACATAGTACAAGTAGTTTAAACTGGAAGCAGATATGGAGAGAACAAGTCCGAAAATATATGGTTTGACATCATATGGTTTGACATTAAAGAAGTGTTTAGCCCCCAATGCAAGGCCACCCTCTTCTACCACCGATGACAGATCTGCAATAGACATTATAACCATCAATATTGAAGGTATCCATCAGCCAGGCCTCTTGCAGGAGAAAATAAATACCCATTGGATTAGTGGGCACTTTGTGGTACCTTCAATACTATTCACACTCGAAGGTAAATGGAAACCTAACTGGCCACCTCCTCATGTCCCATTGAGTGAATGCCATTAAAATATTATTTTCAGGGGGCCCTGAGAATGATTGTTTAACTGACATGCCTGTGTGTTTAGTATTTAAATTGGAAAGCTGCAAGGTAAATTTCTGATATACGGTTCATTGAAAACCCAGGGTACTATGATCGGAATGATGCATACTCAACAGCCAATGAGAACTCCACTATAACCCAAATAGTAGGACTATCTACTTTGGGAAATTCAATGTATTTTATGTCCTCAGATTTAATCATCTTCAAGGTTTTGATTTTATAAAAAATCAAGCATGATTCTCTGATTTTTTTTTTTTATATATATATATATATATATATATATATATATATATCTACAGTTAGTGGGGTGAAGTTCCTCTATTTTAACCCACTTACCTACGATCCTGTTACTATGTAAAGGTTGAGGAGGGACCCATTTAGCTTGAATAGTACTCGAATCCTTGGGTAATGAGATGACCACAGACTTGATGATAGGCATGTTGCCTTCAGCAATGGTCGAAGGTGGCTGATTAGGTGTTGACGTTGTAGCTGTCTGTACCCACTTCTCCAATGGGCCCCTTAGGGTCACTTGTCTGGGGGTTCGCACAAGTATGTTTTGATATTGTTACCAACTCAGTTGAAGGGCATCGAGTATTAAGGGGCTCCACCAGAGTAGTTGAGTATTCACAGCCCTCTTCTTTTCAAAATGAATCTCTTTGTTGCAATGAAATTTGCAACCTCTCAGTTGTCCCCTCCTGCCCCCACGACTGCATTTGTTCTAGGTGGCCATCGATGCTCCAGTGTCTACCTCGTCCACCATCTCCACTTAGGAGAACGCATCTTTTGTGTGTGGTGTTCTTTTTAGACTAGACGCCAGTTCCTGCACATTAAAAACTGGGTGGAGATCAACAACAGTTTCAACTTGACATATCGCATCCAACAAGTCCGAGACCGATGCGTCCTCAATGGTAGGTGTCAGGGTGCTACAATTTGCAATAGCAATGTCAACAATTTGCACCAAAATGAATTTCAAATCACTTTGTTCGTTAGCGATTTTGATACACTGAGCAAATAAAGCGTCCACTGAGGCTGCAACCTCATTTAGAGTGGTAACAGAGCAAGCAACCGTCTTGGGAATTATGCTCACGGCAACGGGTTGTACAGAATATACAGTGCTCCCTCAGTGTCACAAGTGGCGGACCGCTGCGTACCAATCACATTATTATGTTCAATGTCTGAGGTTACTTGACTCGTATTGTCTGCTGGTACCTGTAGTCCCATACAGAGTTTCAGTAGAGAATTGTTATTGTCGATCGTTGGGGAACCAGAAGTGTTCTCATCAAAGTCGGCTCCAATATGAGATAACAAACCCGTAATGAATCCCGGCTGAATTACTCTAGTATTTTTTAGAGCTACTAAGTGCATTACCGTCTGTAATGGCTTTGTAAAAGTCAGTGATTTTTGCTCTTTCGAGATTAATGCTTTCCGTGGCCACTGCTTTCCGTGGCCGCGCATCAGATACCAAACTGGATTGCACTGTTTTAGCTGCCTTATTGGCCAGATTTATCCCTATGGAAGGCAAGATTGTAGTAACAGCCATCAAGCCATGCATTTGCTTCAATGCCTTTGCTGCAGCACTGCGTAAGCCATATTTGATCATTTTTTGCCACTTCATTTGTATAGGGCTTGCCCCTAGCTCGATAAGGTGCCAAGAATGATTAAGGAACGCAGGCTCACTGTATTTAAAGGCAGCGATTTCCACCCAATTCCAGTTATAAACGAATGCCCGAAGGAGCCGGACACCAGCTTGCTGCTCTGCCGGAACACTGCAACGCACACTGCGTGTACCATGTGTAAATGGGTTTTTGAGGCCGTCTCCAGTCACTGAAGGTGTAAAGCGTAGAACGACTGCAATATTTCCTCAAGCAGCCAACAAGCCAGCTAAGGGTTCCTAGCAGCACAGGACACTTCCTTTTATTTGAACCGACTGACAACTTCGATAATGTCTCTTATCGATCAATGCCAAACCTAGGGCCATAGACTGAGTGTTTCTATCAAATTCATTCTGATTTGCATGAAAACTCTGCTCTATGTGAAAATACCTAATTTTAAAGGACTCGGGAGAAAGACAGATTTACAATGCCTAATTTTATATTGTTTGGAAAACCAACATTCTTTTTCTCTTGAGACCTTTAAAATGCATTAAAAAAATATATATATTCTGAGGGTGTCACCCCCCCCCCCGATCTCCCCATTGTTCCTCCACACCCTCTCCTGCAGGATTTCACTTAAATCTGCATTTTGCTACACCCCCTCCAAAACATGAACAAACATATAACACACACACACACACACACACCCACACACCTGTTCTCCTCGTCCTGCACTTCTGGGTCCCAATGTGCCTGTCAGCCCCCTGCGCGCACTTGGCAGGGACGTGACACTTTCATTTAGAAAAACCATGCTGTGCGGTCACGGAGTGATCTTTCTAACTCCGTATTTAGATGAAAAGATTTTTAGAAAAATCTTTTCACCTAGAACGGATAACTCTCCTTAATTTGGATGATGGAAGTTAAACTAAACCCTCCTCCCCCATCCACCCCAAAGTTTCCAGATAAAAGAAAGATAACCTGAAAACAATGTTGCTACATGTGTATGATTTTTAAAAAAATTCTTTTGGGGGTAGGGGGCATCCACCAATTTGCCTTTCTCTTGAAGGTATTCTTTAGACTCTTTGTCCCAACTCCAATCTATTATCTAAACCAGTTCTTCAAAATGTTTATTTACACACTTAAAATCCCTAGTAACTTTTTGTTTATCTTGTGTTGGTGCCAAGCTTCATATATTTAGAAGAGGACATTCTGTACATTGGCCCGCTCCTAATGGCCAGTCAAGTGACCAACAAGGTCAACCCTAACTCCACTCCTACTGCTTGGATCAGTGTACACTGCAGAAGTCCTAATATTCATCTCCACATGTGACCCTCTAACTTGTTTAACCAAGAGATGTGGTTCTCTAGCCCATATAATATAGAAGGTATAACACTGTGCCCATTGCCTATAGTCCAAAATAATTACTTGCAAACTGTAGCCTGCAGTTCTAGTGGCAAGGTTTTTAATTTGAGCCAATAGTGTCATAGCTCAGATTTGTCTTACTTTCATGTAGTTGCAGGTTACATTTCCTATCTACAACACTAATGCCCAGATAAAACAGTATTGTGCCCAAAGCACATTTTATTTTTATTCATCTTGAGATGGTCCCGAACTAAATAGCGATGTACCGCCATAATGCTCCTCATTGGACCAATTGGAGTATGATCCAAGAGGAATTTCTTTGGGCGTGGGAACAAATATGACAACCCTATTTTCCTTGAGAAAGGGAAACTTTGTCTTGTTAAGCGTGTAGGGCTGTTTATTAAATCTTCTGTTCTTAAACTCAACTGAGAGCTGTAATCTTCCACTGAGTTGGGGACACCTGGAATTCTTCACAGGTCTCCAGGTACGTTAATTGTGTCAAACCTTGGGTCTCGGCTCACACTATGTAATTACAGGTGGCAGACTTTTCACTGCGGTCAACCTGGATTCCTGCTCTTCCGACTCTGCATCTAGTCCCGTCCACGCGCAAAGAAATTTCATGTCTTGATGAAGGCCCTCCTTGAATTTCAGCAAGAACTTCCCAGGATAGACGTATCTTGAACATGGGGCCGAAACAGTGTATCGACCCGTAGTTTGACTAGCTATTGCCCATTTGCTAGTCTGTTCCTTTAAGGCCTAAACTCCTTCATCAAACAATCATCACCATGTCCACTGCATGAGGTGTGGATCGTGTGATCCATCTGTCATTATATTTTGCTCGACCTTTACTTTTTGTGGTGTTTATTGTATTTGCATACCCCTTGGTGTACTTACCCCTTGGTGTACTTACCCCTTGGTGTACTTACCCCTTGGTGTGAACACTGCTTTCTTGCATTGTATGTTGAAATAATTGTTTGCACTGCGTAAACTTACTAAAGTAGTCTGCGCTTTTGTTTGGTTTTTCAATATGAATGTTTTTTCTACATAATTGTGTATGTAAATAAGCGAACCATTAGCCTGTTTTTTTTAACAGGCTTTCTGGTACATCTCCAGATGATTTAATTAACTCCTGCTGTTGGAAGTTGTAATAAAATATTAGTGAATGTGTAGAAGGGAAGGCATGTTTCCTAGTTTCTGCAGTTTAAAGTATTCCTTCCCTGTTTCCATAGAAACTCTACCTTAGGGTTAATATACAGTTGAATTAACAAATTCAATGGCCCTATGGAATTTTCCTTTTAGACAGTTTGTTTTGTAACAAAGAGCAGTCCACAGTATCAAATGCTGCAGCGAAGTTGGAAATATTGCATACAGAGGGTTGCCTTTTAGATGTCTCCTTTTTTAGATTGTTGGATGTAATTATATTATGCACTGTTCAGGAACCTTGTTTGCAGGGGATTTGGCAAACCCTCCTTTTCTGCCCATTTGTGTACCTCTCTAAGTATTATGTCAGCAAAAATTTTACTGGGGACATGCAACATGGCTAATAGTCTGTAATTCTTTCGATTGCTCCTGGCACCCTTTTTTCGGGAATGAGCGATGATTCTGTCCAGGATTTGGGTAGATTACCTACATCCAAAATCCTTTCAAACCACTGTGTCAACAAATGTGCTCATTCCAATGGGGTCTTTTTTGGCACCACGTTTGCGATTCCCGTCTGGGCCTGGGCCTGTGCCTATTGCTGTATCCCCAGCAATGTCCATGTGGACCCCCAAATGTTTTTGGGTGCTTGTGTTTGCTTTGATTGAACTTTCCTTCAATCCCGAATATTTCACGGATAAAATTGCACCACGTAGTTTCATCAATTGGATGTAACTGTGTGTATCTTTTCTTGCCTTATCTATTATACTAGTGCCCGTATTTCTTATTCCTTTTTCTTATAATTCAGCATTTGTTGGGTGCTTGTATATCAGAATTGTGTTTTAAAGCACCACAAGGCTAAATGGGAAGGGCACCAGGGAGAGAACATTGGCAAAACTGTATATATACAGTCGTGGTCCTACTAGGCCTTGTGGTATTTGGACGTGCAGTATTGTTATGTATCTCCATTGCCCAATATATTGAATATCTTTTGCTACTGTGCTTGTCACTGCACATGTATACTTTTTTTTTATACCATATTTTTTTTTATTTTTTTATTTATTTGTTATAGCTGGTAAACCAACTTTTCAAATATTTACACTCATTATCATTTTTTTAAACTTGCACATCCACACTTACAAATAATTATTTACTCATCTTTTATTGTTGTATCTCATTAAAAATAATTATGAGGCAAAATAAAGCAGAGTAAAATGAATAATTATGTTACAACCATCAGACTACCATTCACTTCGAATTGATACAGACAGTCTTCGTAACAGGAAATATTAAATTAAGAAATTGCACAATTGCGAGCTGTATAGTTAATCTTGGATTAGAAAACAAAAGATTCCATATTTTGAGGTTCCATGGTTTGAACATAAAGAAAATGAACGTTATAATAACGTTCCCCTACCCTCAACAGTAATCCTCATCAAAGTACAAGTGTCAGCCACTCAAAGGATAAACAATATCGTCCTCATTGGATATTTACCACTGTTTCCTTAGGAGCTCTTTTAACCTTCTCCGCTTCCTAACCCTATTCCAGTGTCCCCGACCCTTCTCTTACTCTTGTTACCCACTATATCTCTGACTGGTGCCCCACTTTCTCATAAACATCCCCTCCGATCCTTCTTGAAAGGCTTCCATGTCGTCACGCGTTGGGTTGTCAATTTTTATATTGTAAAGATGTCCCAAACCTTGTGCAGCCATTCCTCCTTATCTGGAACTGATTGACTCTTCAATTTTTGTGCCACCTCCAATCGTCCTGCTATCAACAGTGCCTCTCACATCCTCATAAACAGATATTCATCTCTATCTCTGGGAGGAATACCCAATGGCATTTGTAGTGGGTCCATATAAAGTTGGACTCCCGTCACCACCTTGATCCAATCTAAAAGCTCTGCTCTGTAAATTTGAATCTTACGACATGAACGCCAAATATTGTTAGGAAATCCCAGCGTTCATACTGGAAAACATGGAAACTACACCATCCTTACTACCTGCAACAGAAACCAAGATGGCGCCTATTTGGTTCCGTTTATCCCACTTCTAAGAGCGGGTCTAGAACTCCTGACGCCAAATGCTATATCTGTATTGTAATGATACAGGTAGGCACGTCGCTACTCGCTCCACACCCTGTGTAGCAACTTAGCAGCATTCGCTCCTGCGTTATTGCAAACTTCCATCTCCAGCCTCCAGACTTCGGTCTACCTTTTACTTTCCCTCCGTTATATCCTCCTTTCCTTTTTTCCTTCCCGCGGCTGTTTCCTTCCACAGCCGCGCCCTCCTTCCTCTGCGGGCGCTTCCGTTGCTCAACCGCTCTGGGCTCCTCAGCCCTGTTGAGCTTTCTGTTACACTGCCTCCGCACTGGGCTTCGTGCAGCCCCACTGTGTAACTTGTCCGAGCACGTATTGCAACTTCCGTTCTGCCCCGTTGAGCGTCCTGATTACTTACCATCTCCCGGATTCCTTTCCTGAAGATAATTCCTGTACCGTACTTCTACTTTCCCGAGACTCGGCTACGAGCCTCTTTGTGTCACGACTACTGGCAGCTGGACTCTTCTGCTCACGGCACAAGATCAAAGGACTGTTAACGAGAATCCCTCCCTTACCTGCACATCTTCATTGGAGGAATCCAGATACATCATCGGGTTTTATTCCCCGGAGGGTTTCCCGATGGTGTCGACCACGAGGCGCTTGGAGCCCATTCTCTGGTCTCTTCAGCGCCTTCTGGGAGGCATACCACAACTTCAGTACCACAGGAACGAACCAAGAAGCCAAAGGAAAAAGAACGCCAGTTCTGTGAGTACCATATTTATCTCTTTTATTGAGAGTGTTTAAAAATATGGGTTGACGAGCCCACTTGCCCGCACCCCCTGAGGACAATAAGGGGACACCCCCCAAGCATTCTAGAGAGTTTCAAAGGGTACCTGTGCCACCCGTGTAACATCTTAACATGTAACATCTTAACATGTAACATCTTAACATCTTAACGTGTAACATCTTTTTAAAACTGTGTTCCATTGCTCAAATGAATCTATTTCTGTGGAAAGTAACATTATACATTTTGTCAGACGCTATCGCAGAGAACTACCCTTGCCAACCTGCTCCAGTAATTTTTAAAATTCTGTCTGCCTGCTAGGTCTGAGGTGATGAGAACCTATACAATTTGTAGAGTATCCCTTTCCTCGTGTCTGCCACGTCCAATACTTTTTCGACTGGAGTAAGCTGTCTCTCATTTCTTAATCCATTTAAGGTTTGTGATGCATCCTTTCATACTCAGATATTTAAAGACACAAATGGTTCCACGACCCAGGGTTTTGGAAAATTCCTTGTAGCCCTTGAACCTACCCTCCTGAAAGAGCTGACCTACTGTTTCTAAACCACTATCTGACAATTCCTGCGCTTTACGGATACCAAAACACCATCTACACCTCACATAGCCTCCCCAGACCCGGTGTCTGCAGACTCCCCTTCGAACACCCCCTTCCGCAATCATTATATGTATGTATCCCTTGAACATTGTTCCGGGTCTCTTTCTCTTGCCTCATGCCCATCCATCCCTCTCCAGTATCAATGGTCGATCTCACCTATGACTGTGCGCTCTCGAGCGAGCTGGGTGGATGGGGTGCTCGAGGTGCCGAATACATTGCACACCACAAAGGCATCTTCCGCAATGCGACCATTGCCCTCATGGCCACCGCAGACCCGGTGTCTGCATACTCCCCTTTGAACACCCCCTTCCTGCAATCAGCAGAAGTATGTATCCCTTGAACATTGCCCCATCCTCATCCACCCCCCCCCCCACTCCAGTATCAGTGGCAGTTTGCACCTGTGACCGTGCACTCCTGAGGGGGCTGGGTGGAAGGGTGTGAGGATGTAAAACAAAGGCATCTAAGTTTTGGTGGGTGTTGACAAACACACCACATATTCACATATACACCCCCTTTTTTAAGCCTTTATAAATACCTTGATAGTTACCTAGAGAACATCTCTGCAATCAACAAGGTATATCGTCGACTATCTTGGTGTCTCAAAAGTTTATTGAATGGAATAGTAGTACGTGACAATTTGCAGTATAACTAGGAGTTCTTTTAATCGCCTTGAAATTAGTCATGGTTACAATGGTTCTTTTTAAAATTTAATTTACAAACAAAGCTATGTGATTGTTGCTTTGCTGACTGTGATACTTTACACATTTTAATTTATATTTTTGTAACCGATCCTTCAGACATTTCGAGAATGCCTTAATGTATTGTTTTTGGTTGACCTACTGTGAGACATGTCAAAACTCCTGGCGCAGTCCTTCATGTATTCCAGAGGGATTTAGATTTACTAAGAAGATGGCTTTTAAATTGCGGATTTCCATTGTCTGAGACAGAAAGCAGAGCTAAGGATGTCTTGGAAAACGTGCGGGGCAATCGATTCCGAGTCTGCAGCATGCACTTTGCAGACGATATGCATGAAGCATCAGACAATTTTGCAATTGACTTCCAAATGCAGTTCCAACAAAATTTCAGCACACGCTGGCTAAAGTGAGTAGTGGAAGAGGAATTTATGTCTGTTATATTAAGAGTGGTTTGTCTTCTAAATGAACTCTCAATCTGTTGAAATAGTGTGTGGAAAAGGTAACATTATGAGGCCGTATAGTTTCTGGGGAATATTTCCATTGATGTTATATTACCCAAGTTGCGCTTGCGACACAATGCACAGCAGTTTTGCATTTTCTTTCAATTTAGACTACTTTGTCTAGCCCCACTTTCGCTTATTCGCTTAATTTCTTTTAGATTTCTTGGCTAACGTGTATTTATTTACATAGAGCTCACTGATGGCAGTCCAGACCTTACACCAATGAGGAAACCACAGACAAGTCAAGTATCCCAATGGTGAGGACAAGCGACATGAACGTTTTATAGCGTTCGATGTGGTGAAATGTATCATACTATGTATGTACCTTTTCAATTTGACTATTTTCTGAATATATATATATATATATAATCACACACACATAATGAAGGAGCAAGATTATCATCAATCGCTATTCCGGAGTCAACAGCAACCTCGCTCACCTATTGAGTAATTATTTTATACTAATGCTTTATATGCGACTGAACAATACATGCATGTGGTCTACTTGAAATTGAAACAGAAGATTATGTATAATATTAGTTATTGACACAAAGTGGCTTGTAGGAGTGTTTCTCAATATGGACCATCGTCTGCATCACATGTTTTTATTTTGCCTTAACATCCTAATTAAAACAATGACTATGTTGTAGGGGGATGCTGGCATTTCCACGACAATCCCTTCCTCATTTGCAATTGGTCTGGAGTATGAGGTATGCCTAGTTAAAAATGTTCTTTACATTATTGTTATGCTCACCTGGTCTCTGCGGAGGCGTTGGGGCACGGTCTCAGCCCTCGCAGGGGTGAGACCTCTCATCTGGCTTTTCCCTCTGTGTCTATATGGATGGTTGCGGCAGGACAGCGCAATTCCTGCGTGAATATTGGAGGGTTGTATGTAAGCAGTTTACGGCTCTGACCCCCTCTTCCAATCTCTTCTCCCAAGACGTGCTTTCCCAGGGAATACGCTAACTGTGGAGGGCTCACCTGTTGAATGATAGTGGCGAGCTCTCCGTCCTGCTGCTTCTGGCAGGGGCGCTTGTCTGATGGACAGAGTTCCTTCACTGGTGCCTTGTCATGGTTGCCCAGGCCAGCTGCGGCTAGTCCACTTCTCTTGCTGATAAGTGTTTCCCTTGTTTTCACGTGCCTGCTAGTCTTTCGACTTTCGTAATTGTATTTGTAAAGTTCGTTGTTGATCTATTGTCCGTTCAGTATATAGTTTCTCTGTTCTTTCCCCATGCAGGTGAAGCTGTGGTTCCGGTGGTCCCTGCAGAAGTTGAAGCGGCACCGGCGATAGGAGGTGAGTAGTTACAATGGTCTGCTAACTGGTAAGTAACCTCTAGGGGTGCGCCTGGGTTTTAATAGCAGCGTGACCCAAGATTACGTGTCTGTAGTTAATCTAACATTGTCTTGTCTTTTCAGGAATTCGTCTTCGTTGGAATGATGACCGCGGGTGCTGTGGCGTCAAGATCAAGCTCTGCGTGTTGTCAGGAAGATGGACTGCTGCCGTGTAGATGAGCGCTGTAGTCCAGTTAAGCAAGTGGTTGCAGCACAGGATTCAGTGAGGTAAGTCTGCTGCTGGTCTGACGGCGGTGAGCGTCTCATTGCACGGAGGTGCAATGTAACACGAAACACCAGCTTGAAGGATGAGGCTGCTTATATAGCTGAGTCTCAGAAGCCACGCCCACTAGCTCAGCCTGTCTGCCACACCCTGAGTCAGCACGTGAAGACCCAGCCAAGGGAGCCACACCCAGTGAAGTGCACATTCTGGAATAAAGGCTTTCAGCACCACCTGGAAAGTTCTTATGAAATAAAAGCACTCCTGCACTGAAATAAAGTGTTCCTGCTCACTTCTTTATATGGCCCCCTGTGTTTGAGTCCCAAAGGGACATGAGTGGAACAAGTGACCCATTGCCCCCATCACTAGATGGCGTGCTTTGTGTGGGCTGGGGCCTGTGGCAATGACAATAAGTAGTTGTGATCTACTTATTTTGGTTTGAAATTACTGTTTTCCCTTTTCAACCAATGTGCAATACTGTTAGCAATGTGCACAGAATTTCAATCGACAACATTGTTGTATTTGTTGCCCATAGAACTGCAACCATGAAAGTAAACCCTCCACAAAAACCATGGGTTTGTGCAGCCTCATGAGTTGAGGTGGCAATTCCATCCCAAATGTCCTCATTCTCGTGGACCTGGTCTGCTCCTTGACGAAGCTGGCCACTAATGATGGCTCCAGTTGCAACTGAGAAGAAACAACAATTGGGCTCCTGGTTGGGAACCTATTCTACCCAGGAGGGTTGTGTAGGGAACAACAATTACAATTGAATAGGTCCAAAATCGACTATGCTCAGAAAATACTCCTAAACCTGATCACCTCCTGCATATATAGAGAAGGAAAACACTTTCTCATGCTCTTAAGTCAATCTTGTTTTTTTTATGTATTCAAAATAGTGTAAATCAACATAAAATACATGTGTAAGAGATATGACATCACACGCTGCTAAAACAAAAATACAGACAAATAATATTTACAACACACGAAACCAAAACATTTTCTGGCACATCTGCCAATTTGTGTGTAAAACAAGCTCGATATCAATCGTCGTTTGTCACAGGAAATCACATATTATAGTGTACATTTCACATTATAACATCACATGGGGATATTGAAGACAAAAAAAGTCTGTTTGTATCACTGCACTGTGTTTAGGGGTAATGCGTCTACACCGGGGTGTTTCAGCCGTCTTAGGTAGGCTTGATGTGCCTCATCTTATACACGGCCTTCATCAGGTCGAGGAGCTGTATAGTATGATGTCTGTGCTGCAGGGGAAGGGAAAATATTATCAGGGGAGTTTTCGAGCATGTATTTCTTTAAAATGATTAAATCAGGTATTGTGTTTGCATTTGGAGTCACAAAAACACACACAGCTTGCCTATGGCTTAAATTAAGTCCACAGACCCTGTTAAGGAGATCCAGATACCTTGAGGGCTGATCTCTACGTGATGCTGTCACAAAAATAACAGAACAATGGGGTGTCGCTGGTTATTATTGTAGACTTCTAATACTAGACTGAGTACACGCGACCAGTGCGTGGTAAAAAAGAGATCTTACCCATCAATGGAGGTCAGTAGTCTAATAATTTCAGCCAGTTTCACTGGTGGTTGCTATTTTTCTTTATGCACTCTTTCTTTTGTAAACCATCAGCTCAGGGGAACCTAAAGGGACGAAGAGCCTCTAATTACTAATGAGGAAAGGGAAATGCACTTTTCTACCAGACCGGCAGAAACCGAGCGCGCTTTGTCAAAGTACCTGCACGGCTGCAAAACTTGCACGCCGTCTGCTGTCCAAGTCAGCCGATTCGCGCTGAGTTGCTGAGTCACTGCGGTGGCGGGGGCCTGGCTGCACAGCGTTAGTAACGCTGTTGCTAGGTCCCTGCAAGTATTTATATTGGCGGCCATTTTAGGAGGGGATTCAGAGTCCCTCTGAAGCAACAAATGCAGACATCTGCTCATCCGCCTGTCTATTTTAAAAGTTATCAAATTTATGTTGCGATCCATGGATGCTTGGATCTGAAAATGTAATTTAGAGGCCATTGTTGAAATTATGTTGCTATGGCAACCGAATCATGTGGCTGCATATTGCAAGTCTGGTTTCAAGCATAAGGGGCTGTAAAATAAATAACCCACTGTAGTTCTTACATTTCCGAGGTGCCGCTTGTGTGGGTGTTAAATTACGGGGCACAATCGTATAAAGCCAAGTTCAGTGAACCAATGTGTTCTCGTAATTAAAATATGTAATTGAATACTATACGGTCTGGTGTGGAAACTCGAAGGGCTCTCATGAGCCTTATCCACCTGAACAGTCCCTAACCAGATTTGGGCATGTGAATGATCATGGTGTGACAGTCATGACCTCATGTGTTAGATAAAAAAAAAGATTGGATGTGGATGTGTGTGTGTGTGTGTGTAATATATATATATATATATATATATATATATATATATATATATATATATATATATATGTCAAGGACAACGGGATATGCTTATATATCTCAATGCGTCATAGATGTTAATGCATATTAGTTCAACATATCTGGAGGTAAGAAATTCCGTCTAGACACTACATATCAAGGTTGTACTTATACGTGATATCACTAGATGACTGACATAATCTTTCATGTCCGAAAAAACATGATTGCATCTTTTATAGTCAAGAAACACAGGATATGCTTGTATACCTTAGCCACCACAGGGACATTTGTGTACATCAATATACATATCCAGCAGTGAGAATTTACACATGTGGCCCCTGAAAGGCCTTCAATGGTGATAATTAATTAAGCTTCCTATTGAGATCTGGCGCTCCCACCCCTGTCACATTGTGGTAGTGTGTCTACAGTAATGGAAGCATGAAAAAATCTCAGATCATTTGCTCATGGTGGAATTTACAAGAAAGATTTCCACTCGACGGAAATGTTCAGTCCAGCTTGTACAGTGTTGAGTTTATGCACCCAGCGTTGTTCTAACTGTTCATGTTTTGTTCAGGTCACCTCCACGCTTCTCTGGTTTCACTTTTGGAGAACGAACCATCTTAAATCGATGTTTCTATGGTTCGTTTTTACAAAGTGCTCTACTAGGGGCTTGTCGATGTTACGCTCACCTGGTTCCCACAGGGGTGTCGAGCGGAACTGGACAGCCACGGTCTCCACCAACGTGATGCGTAGTGCAGAGATGACTGACTGGACTGGCCCACCTAGCTTCGTCTGCTTGACCCGTAGAAGTAGTCTCCTAAAGGCGGAAAAAGGGAATTAGCCACCCATGGATTTGAGTAATAGCCCCTCACTGCGTCCCCATTTATCACCTCTGATATTCCTGTTCACAAAGCTCACCTTATAGTTTTGAATGATGAGCTCTCCATCCTGCAAGGAACGCAGGGACGCGTTGATGGCCTGTTACTTCACTGGCTTGAGGATATTGGAAGAGTTCTAGACAAATCTTGGTTCCAAACCTCCTGGCGAAGAACTGTAAGTATATAGTTCTTAAGAGTTCAAAAATGTCTGAATAATCACTCGTCCAATTCCTTTGTTAATCTTGCAGCTTAGACCCAAAAGAAGATTGTCTTGTGGCAGCTGAAAGCGTTCAGGTAAGGGTCTGTGTTATCCCACACTGTCCGTTAAATGATGCCAAGGTTTAACACGCTGCTTTCTCTTTTCTTACAGGTGCGGCGTAAGAAGATTTGGCATGCTGATGAATAATACCTCCGGCGGTAAAATCAGGTAAGTATATGTTGGCAAGAGATTGTCCTTGTTTGTTCCCTCGTCTCACCTTGTTTTCTTGTCCTCCTTAGGTGCTGGAACGCGGCAACATAATGATGGAGGCAGCGCCGGATCGTAGAGATGCTGCGAGGAGCGGCGAGTATGGCGCGGCGCTGCTGCTGGCGATGCGACGTGTTTAAAATCAAGTCTGTTTCTGGTTCAAAAGTGCAATGAATCCGGAATCAGGTAACAAACCCAATAATGTTCTTGTTCTAACCTTTCTTCTTATTTCCCTTCTTTCTAGGCGCTCTGTACTCGAGGCGGGCGTGGCAAGAGGCTGGATGCTGACTGCAGGCACGGTGAGCGTTGCGCTGCAGGATGCAGAATAACGAGAAGCGTGTGCTGCTCTTCGGGCGTGGTTTAAATAGCCTCCAAAGTAGTCCCAGGTAAGTATTCCTCCACAACCACTACCGAGTAACAAAATAGTCCCTAGGTAAAGTAGAACCTTCCAAGCCTCACATGGGCTTGGATCTCTTGCAGCATGGTCTGCATCAGGTAAGTTTTAACATATAAGCCTGGCGCCTATGGCGCCAGGACTGATGCCTCATATGAGCCTGGCGCCATAGACGCCAGGACTGTACCCTTATAGCCCTTAACAGGGGTTGCTGGGCTTTCTCTGGGTAACATGATGCCTGCTTCCGGGGTTGATGGACTTGGTCTGGATGCCCGGGGGTAGGCATCATGACAGCCGGCTACTTTGTTCCGCATACAGGAGCGGTGTTCTGAAATCCGCATTTTTATAGCGCGTATTGTCTTTCCCACGTAGATGAGATCGCAGGGGCATTGTATTATATATATATATATATATATAACACCCTTTGTGTTGCAGTTAGTGAAGTCTTGCATTGTCCATTTTGCATTATGTTCAAAAGATTTTTTTTTTTTTTTGTAGAGTCAAAGGGCAGGCAAAACAATGGCTGCATTTGTGATGTCTGACTATCGGGGGTAGATCCCATAGTGTATTATGTGCTCTTGGAGGTGGCTCTATAAATGTATGAACGAATGCATCTTTTAGATTCTTGTTCTTTCTAAAAGTGAAGCACGGCACATTATTTAATGTGCCTGGATGCTTAACAAGGTGCCAGTTTTTCTTAATAGTTTTCTGAATCAATTGACTGAGGGGTCCAAAAGTGGTGAGACAGACCATCCTCCCGAGATCATTTTTGGGTTTGTTTTCCAAGCAAATTTCCCTTGGTGTGTGTCTAGCCCTCTTTCTGGCTTGGCTGATTGATTTGCGAGGGTAACCTCTCTCCGTCAGTCGTTTTGTCAATCCGTCTGCATGTTGTTGAAACTTATCCAAATCTGTGCAGTTTCTGCGGATACGCAGAAATTGTCCATAGGGTAAATTATATTTCAAACCCATGGGGTGATAGCTTTGAAAATGTAATAGAATGTTACGGTCAGTGGGTTTCCGAAATAACCCAGTCTTTAATCGGTAGCCTGTCTTGTAGATATGAAGATCCAGAAAGTCTAACTGGTGATGGTCCCAGTGTATTGTAAATTTGATGTGGGTATTTCTTGAATTTATCCAGCTGTCGAAGTTTTGTAGTTCCAGGGGTGTCCCTTTCCATATAATGATGACGTCATCTATAAAACGCTTCCACAGTGAGATGTTTTCCAGGAAAGGGTTCTCGTCCGTGAACACGTTGTTTTTTTCATAACTGGCCATAAACAAATTTGTGATGTCCTGAGCAAAAGTGGCCCCCATACTCGCACCCTTAATTTGCTTGTAGATTTGGTCTTGGAATAAAAATACATTTTCAGACATGGCCAGTCTTGTACACTCCAGGATGAAATTGGTTGGAGGGGGAAAGGAGGGGGGGGGTCTGTGTCTTCTCTGGTGTTCAAAATATCACATATTGCTTCTAAACCATCCTGTTGTGGAATGGAAGTGTATAAAGCTTCTACATCCATTGTTACGAGAAGGCTGTCGGTCGTGAGGGTGACCTTGTCAAGCAAATGTGTTGTGCTGGTGGTGTATTTTAAGTAAGAGGGCATTTTGATTACAAACGGTTTCAGAAAATTATCTGTGTAAAGGGATAGTGGTTCCAGGAGGGATTCACATGCCGATACTATCGGTCTGCCCAGCGGTTTTACAGAGTTCTTCTACATTTTCGGCAGAATATAAAAAGCCGGGATGCGTGGGTTTGTTTTGTTCAGGAACATCTTCTCATCCTCACATATCCAGCCTTGTGTGAGGGCATGTTGTGGGATTATGGTCAAGGGGTAAAAATGCCTCTCGATCGCTTAGTAATCGTAGACATTTTGCTTTATAGTTGGAGGTGTCCCAAACAACTATCCCGCCCTCCTTGTCCGCAGGTTTTATTGTTATTGATCTGTCCGTTTCCAGGTTTCTCATAGCGATCCGTTCTTCTTTGTCTAAGTTATCTCTATAGAAATTATCCTTTTTGAAACCAGTCATTACGGTCTTCATGACCACTTTTCAAAAGTAAGAATTTCACCCGGAGTGGAACATGGTGGAGGATAGAAATTGGATTTGGCTTTTAGTCCTGTAATGTTGTCAGATTTCTTATGTGGTTGTTCTTGATCGGTGTCTATACGTGAAGGTAAGTATATTTCAAAAACAAGTTTCAAACGTATGTTCTGAAAGAATTTGCGCAGTTCTAGCTCAATTTCAAATGGTTGTGCCTTCTGTGCAGGAACAAATGATAGGCCCTTGCCGAGGAGTCTTAGTTTTGGGGGCGTCATCACACGGGTGGATAAGACCAAGACTGGTATCCCTGTCGTGGTCCTTGACTCTGATACCACTGGCATGTTCTCGTCCGTTGCCCCGATGGTGCGGGGCGTCACTGGGTCTTCCTCTCTGGCTGCCTCTGGGGAAAAAAAGGTTGTGGTAATTGTCCTGTGGCTTCGGGTAGACACAATGTACTTCCACTCCCACTTGAGGAGGTCCCTGCAAAATGTACTGATCTATTTCTGCGGCTGAAGTTTTGGTTTGCTTGTAGATCTGTATAGGAAGTGGGTCTTAGAAAGGGGTAGGTCCTCTCCTCCGAGTAGTTGGATAAATCTTTTTTAAACTTGTCTACCTTTCTGTCCAAAGTGAGATTCTTGAACTTGGTGATCTCAATTTCCAATTGTTCTAATTTGTCTTTTGCGTTCTGGATGGATTTGTCCTCGAGGAACTTCTCCAAGTCTAGTAGTTCTGCACCTTGCTTATCGCACTCCTCTTTTGCTGTGTCGATAACTAATGTCAGCCAATCACTGCTGCATTTATTGCCTACTCCACCAAAGTTCTTAGTGAACTTCGGGTTATCCGTGAAAACCCTAGGGATATTCCGTACTTGTAAACCTTCTGGTATTATGCCGGCCCTCAGGTACTCGAGCATGAATTTTCCGTGTAGCTCTGTGCGTATTTTTCTTTTGATTTAGTATCTCCAATTGGTCCTCGGTTAAACCTCTTGTGATCACGCCGTCCTCGTTACAAAGCGTGGAGGTGGTTCCTAGAAGTTGTTGAAAATAATTGTCGGTATATGAAACCACATTGACCTTATCCATGGAGACACAAGGACAAAAAAATGTTTTCAATGTTAAAAAATGCGACCCTTTAAAGAGTCGAAATGTTGCCCACAGCCGCGGGCTGTACAAAGTAGAAACAACAATTGGGCTCCTGGTTGGGAACCTATTATACTCAGGAGGGTTGTGTAGGGAACAACAATTACAATTGAATAGGTCCAAAATCAAATATGCTCAGAAAATACTCCTAAACCTGATCACCTCCTGCATATATAGAGAAAAGAAAAAACACTTTCTCATGCTCTTTTATAGAAGTCAATCTTGTTTTTTTTTATATATTAAAAATAGTGTAAATCAACATAAAATACATTTGTAAGAGATAGGACATCAAAAGGTGCTAAAACAAAAATACAGACAAAAAATATTTACAACACACGAAACCAAACATTTTCTGGCACATCTGCCAATTTGTGTGTGTAAGACGCGCTCGATCTCAATCGTCGTTTGTCACAGGAAATCACATATTATAGTGTACATCTCAACATTTCACGTTATAACATCACATGGGGATATTGAAGACAAAAAAAGTTCTGTTTGTATCATGCAGTTTGTATCATGCAGTATCACTGCACTGTGTTTAGGGGTAATGCGTCCACACCGGGGTGTTTCAGCTGTCTTGGGTAGGCTTGATGTGCCTCATCTTATACACTGAGCTTCCGAGACATCAACTCCATGTGACATTGCGGAAGGTTACCGGGCGAAATGTAAAATATATATTTTGAAAATATCACATGTACCAAGTGTTCAACCTTATCTTGCTAAGAATTTTCAAATTATATTACAGGGACTAACCTTTTAGTTTATGGTTGACCATCATTTTGACCATCATTTAAAACAACTGTCAAATTACTTTGAGATCAAAGTTTGTACAAATTTGCTTGAAAATCAACTTTTCTTTTTCTTTTTTTTTATGATTATGTCCAAGGAATGTACCAGTCAATCGGTTGAAATTGAAGAGACACATGGACCAGAGCTATACATAACTTATCTGAAATGTCATTTACGTGTGTGATAGGCATGTCATTTTTATTTTGTTTACATTTTTTACATATGTAAATTAGGTTCTAGTTGAAGCTATGTACATGTTTCATTGAGTGGAAAAGACATTTCCTTGGTTTACACATTGTAAAAAAAGAATTTTTTGCCGCTTGGTATTGTGGTTGGAAGATCAAAGTGCACTTCAAAGAAAATGAAGAAAACCAGGATAAAGAACAAATCAGTTTGTTTTGGAGACGTTTTTATGCAGATATTTTAATTGTATTAGGTAAATTGTATCTTCTTTATTGTGTTATATAAATTAAGCATGTTTCCCTTTAAATCTGTTAGAGGAGCATAAAGACTCGGACAACAGACACTAATGATGTTGCTTGCCAAACGGATGTCCCTATGGGTCAACTTCTTTTTGAGGTACAGCATGTTCAACTTAAGATTTAGAGTTGTGATGCAGATGTTCAGTGGCCTGAATATGAATTGAATGTCGTCCGAGAGACATGGAAAGTAGCCATGGATCATTGCGGCATTGCACATCATATCCTAGATGAAAGTGAAGAAACAAGATATATTGGAATTGCTTGCAGACCAGTTGGCACAATCTAAGTCCACCTCAAAACATCCGATTTTTACCCCTCCATTTCATGCGGAAATATCACAGCCCGAAATAACTGAAGCATCTTCGCAATTGATTGAATCTGGATCTCGACTTCAGTATTCCTAGTTTGGAGGACTTGTCCACCACAGTCGAATCGCAAACCACAGTACTACATGACGATTGGCTATTAAAGGTGCACAAATGCATTTTATTCGACTGCTGCCGGATAGAGATTATGCAAAAGAGTAAATGTGATAAATAAAATTACATGGGTGTATATGTTGGGAGCCATTGGTGAATGTTACTCGTGTAGTCAAAGGTACCAACCTGAAAATCCAGGCCAGCTGTGTCCACCACCATAACACATTTTCATGGTCAGCACAACCTATGCTTGGAAAAGTGTTTGTCTATTTGTGGGACTTGAGTTCCTTTCTAAAACAATGCTACAAATGTCAGAAGGAGTTCTTGTTCTCCGCTATTGGCCGTGCCTAAACTCGAACCGATATCAATTGACAGTACACTCGCTGGCAATAGTGTGAGGCTTGCTGGTGAAAACTGTGTGACGCTCCAGGATTTTCTACTAATTACTGCACTTGCCACTTTCAAGACCTGGAAATTCTAAAACGAATTGTGAGTTCGATCATCGTGCAGGTGTCAGAATGTACACCATCTGTTGCCATGGAGAAACCTGGTTTTATTAAATCAATCGAACTTCTGGAATCCAGGGGAATGCAAATAGACCCGATAGCCACTGACAGGCATGTTGGAATAGCCAAGGCCATGCGAGAGCAGTTCCCACACATACAGCATCAATTTAATGGATGGCACATTGCAAATAAATTTCTAAAGTACAGCTGCTGGTAAAAAAAAGGGGTTCAGAAAACATTTTTAAAGTGGTCTCAGTCTTTCAGCAACCATCTTTGGTGGTGCTCAGAAACATGTGATGAACCGGTAAAAATTCTACTTGAAGAATGTGGTTCATTGATGCACCGTTGTTCCAACGTACACTCTTGAAGAGCACTAACTTTTCCACAAATGTGGACATGGACCTTTGACTAAGGAGCAGGAGCATAACAAGAAGTGGTTGGTGTCCGGTTTCCCACGCAGAACTAGAGAATTGTGTACGACAAAACACTTTCACGAGACCTGAATTAACTTTCGGGATGCTTCGTTACATCATGACGTCTACAAAACGAAGGAAACAGTGGGTGGCCAAGCCAATATTCCAGGAAATACCTTAACTGCTGGCCTGCATACGCACGGAATGGCTACAGGGCACAGTCTATGCTGCAGAACACTGCTAAAGAAGCTTGTCCTCCAGAAGAACTGGTCGAAAGGTTGACTTACAGATTTAAATGTTTGTAGCCGTCATAAACAAATGTTCACAAGCAAGTTTGAATATGTTAACCAATATTTGGACACTATCGATTAAAGCAATAATGAATGTAATGGTATAACACTTGCAATGTTAATAGTGTATATTTATTTACTTATGGCGATGTAATTATGTTAAATATGCATTCATGGTTTCATTTTAACTTTCCTTTATTTATATTGCTTTTCCTTTTTTTAATATTGCTTTTCTTTTTTGATGTGTATTGAAAATGTCAATGTGATTATTTGAAGTATGTTTTATTTCATAATCGTGGAAAAGGGTGTTTTGATTGAAATTCTTGATATTTATGCTTTTAGATTCTGTAAAGGTTTGTGAAAAGTCTGTAAAAGGTTCATTACGACAAATAAAAAATTACTGTCGATAATGAGATCCCATCTTTGAATATTTACAATACAACAGAACCAAAATGTAATATTGACATTGTTCTGTATTCACGATAACTACTAACAATCTCGGCATGCCCGTCGCTGACACAAATGTCAATGCTGCTTCCAGGCAGACTGTCGCAGACATCCTCTTTGGCGCTTCCTCTTTGGACATATGGACTATCCACATGGTCTTTGTCCACTCCCCTTCCTTTTCGTCGCCCATTAATCAGAATGGCAGTGTCATGGCCTTGGGCTCTCAGCCAAAACCTCCTACTTATCTATAGTCATCTTCTGTGTCTCGTATTTCTCACTGACCCCACCACCACTGTCTCCCTCCCCTCTTGCCCCCTCTATACCACCGACGTGGGTACCACATACCTTTAGCCTTGCTCGGAAGAGCCTCAAAGGTGGCAACCAGATTTACCAACCTACCTCAACTCTCGACCTGCTGTAAAACCTCATCTGTCTTAGTCTTTGACCTGGATGTTCTCAGTCTCACCGAGACGTGTTTCACAGCCAGTTCTGTTACTGCTTTTCACACACTCCTCACTGGGGGCTACAACATCCTTAAGCCCTCACCTAACTGGTTCAGAGGCAGAGTGGCTTTGTAACACCATTAGTTGTGTAGGCGCATTACACACCTCCCCAAAAAATAATTAAAATACAATAAGGATTGACAGAACTAGAACTATTAGTTGTGTGGTTGATATTAATCAAGCAATGTGACCAGGTAGAAGTCGCAGGGGCACTAATGTTTGTACATACCCAACATAGTTTGTTGATCAATTTACTTGTAACTCACCACCCGCCATTGCCTTGGTTTCTCATGTGCATGGTAGATCACATTTATTTACCATTCATGCGATGCGAGACACAAGAAGTAGTTGTGGTCGTGCACTTGATGTTGAAGGCACACCCATGTTCGCTCGCACCAGGAAAAAAACAACCTGCTAGTAAAAAAGGCCCAAGAAACTCTTGCAAGGATAACCAGTTTTATTTTCACACACAAATAGGTATTGGGAAAGAACTCTGATGCTACGGAACGTTCTGCTAAAAAACTACAAGCAGAAACTTCTAAAGCCAAAAATCATCATGAGTGACGCACACACATACAGTAAGAACCTGCGTGACTGGTTGGTGAGACCCTGTACATGTCCAGCCTGCTCTATAGGAGATACCAGGCCATTGGCCCCAGCCCAGCCCAGTCCGTCCGTCTTCCATCACGTGGGATCTGCTGGGCTCATCTGTATGTAACCATGGTCGAGCTAGCAATTAATTGCGGGCTATGAAACAGTGTTGCATTATAATTACTGTGCCCCTGGGAGGCACGTGGACTGGCAAAGAGGGAGTCTTGCGTCAAGCTAACCCACAAATGCTTCACTCGCTCCTTATCGCATTGTCCGCATCCAAGGCTTCCACCCTCGCTTTGCACTATAATTTATTCCTCCCTATACCTCGCATTCCAAATCTTGTCATGTTTTTAGATCTCTTATGGCTAGCTGGTTTGTGGGTGGTGGTCTGGGGTCAATTACTATTGTGGAATTCAGGAGGTCTCGGAACTAGGACAGTTGTAGGGGCTGTAACTCCATGGTTGGCAGGGTGGGGGGGGTCAGAGGCCTGCTTTGGTCTGGCTGTGATTAAACATGCACACTAACAAGCCTTGTACTGTCTTGTGGCCTTGCGGGGAACATTCCTTCCAAACAGACCCATTGGTAACATATTGTACAACAAAAGAGGGTTTCTTTGGGGGCTGGCAGCGTGGTCCGTCTCTATGGTTTGGGCCTGGTCAGGTTCCCCCTCCGCCCTGCTACTTCGAAGCCTTTATTCTGACGCGCTGAATTCCGTTGGGCTGTGCTTTGGCTATATATAAAGAAATGGTGTTTGCTTGCATGCATACACTATCTAAATTTCTTTGTTGATCATAATATTTATGGTTGTGTGAGGATATTACAATACCCTCCCCCCTTTATTCCGTTACAATTCTTCTAATGGGATTCCTTTCACTCTGAAGCGCCTAGGGGGGTGGGTGGGGTTAACCCCGTCCCAACAATGGCGATTGCATCTATGGGGACTACACACGAATAACTGAGCTAAAGACACTTTGTGCACCTGACAATTATTGTACAGACATATAGAACATTGATCTAAACTTTGATGCATAGTTCAAATAATGGAAACCTAGTTAAATGCGTGGAAATTCATCGGTGGATATGGTGATGCAGAGGTAATGAGTATGATCAGTAATTGTTTTTTTTCATCTGTACGAAGTGGAGTGCTTTCCTCCGAGACTAAATGTTTTCACTAAGTGCCATGTAAAGTGGTGAAAAGGATGGCGTCCCAGATGCGCACATTCAGAATGTCTGACAAACGTTCTCCAAGCAAGGGCAGGAGGGTGGAAGATCTCTCTCCTCAGCTGGTTTCGATCTTTGGAAGAGCCTCTCTGCCCCTCCGAGACCCCGCTCAAAACTCTGGCATTCTCTACTTCTTTCCCACTTTCTCCTTCACCGCTAATCGCCCCACTGCCACTGTGACCAGCGGCTTGATCATCCTGTATCTCACAGGATACCCGATCCATCCTCCAAGTCCATAACGGCACCCCTCCCCAATGCACTGCCCTGCGGGTCCCTGCTTGATGGTTTGACATACCTCCATTGAGAGCTGCCTGTACTAGGACTGAGCCTGAGGTTCTCCTCCTTGTCCCTGCTTGGCACCTCCCTCTCGGCCCCTCCATAAGCACTTGCCCACCCTTATGAGTTTGCCAGTGTTATTTCCCAAGTTCCGTTCCCAATAAGCATTGTGGCGCTTTGAAACATAATTTTGTTGTATAAAGCGACTTAAAAATGCTCAATAAAATACAAAATTGATAAATACACCACATTGAAATCCCTGATGGCCAAAGGGGTCCCTTTGAGTGTGCCAAAAGGCTAGAGACGAATTGGGTATGAGTGCAGTGTTCGAAAGCCTCACCTTGTGGTGCTACTTGGCATGAGAATAAACACACGGGAGACGCATGTAGTGTGAGCATGCAATCTCACCCAGTTCCGCCTGATGGTACACGGGGCAGCTTCAGGTGCGCATATGAGCATGACCCGACATGCAGGAATTATAGTAAGAGGCGTTCAATATATGCCAGAGATTTGGGTTGCGAACAAATCAATCAATGGTGTAACTGGGACTTAGTATGGAACGTCCGTAGTTTTGTAGGAGTAGGGGTATGCTTTGGGCCGTGAAAGAGTGTGGGATGATTGATAAGTGGGTATGGAGCTCCTTGTCTTATAGCACAAAAATAACCCCAGAGCGAACAGCAATACATAATTTTCTGGTGTTATCGCTTTCCTCTTTCGGCACATATTGTAAATCGCTGTTTTTAACTGTCCTTAGTTTGGCAAACCACACGTCTGAGGCAATGTCTTCTGCTGTCTGCATTTTTTGGTGTCCTTCTTTCTCCAAAACGTAACCTACCCCCCTGTGGCTTAGTTCACTGGATACACGCTGGCATTAGTAGTCCTTGAATGAAACGCACAAACAGTTTTGAAAGACACAATCTCACATAGAATTGATAACATTGACTATATTGAAAGTGGAAACGAGAAACTTTAGTTTCTATTTCCGAGATCTGTTGTTCTGAGCGGTTGTTCAGTGTGACCTTGTGAGAATGGAACACCCTGAAATTATGTAAGCGTAACTTTATATAATATTCTGGTGTTTGAAAATGGCATGCCTGATCGATTTGGGACAATAACATTTCTGAGCAAACTTCCCCTTTAATTTATACATTCCCAAATAAACTAATCCACTTTTGACATTCTTTAGGTTTTGCTCTCTTTACCCGAATTCCCCCTGCACCTGCCTAGAGGGGTCTTTGCAGTGTCTTGTTTTGTCAAAGTTCCTTTCACAAGTCTTCTGAGAAAAATTACACTTAAATTCACAGAATGAAGACTAGCACTTCTAATTTCCTGTTAAGTAGCTCGTTTAGTAGTTCCTTGCTCCTCTCCCACAAAATCTGCTCTTGCTGAATCCACGGTACCAGCTTACATGTTTATTAAAACTGTTACTTGTTCAAACCTTCTGGTTTAACTGATTAACCTTACCATTCCACTTGTTGTCAAAGAAAAAGAAAATCATTTCAATAACGTGCATGACCACTAGATGGCCTCTAAACTCTATAGCTTCATTGAAGCTTCCTCACTGTGCGGTACACACCTTTTCTGCGCCATTCTTTCCTGGTGGCCGTAGTGACGGGCGAAAGCCATTCCAGCGCTGTCTATTTGGTGTGAGGGATGTTTAGACGTTGCTGACATTGTAGCCATGTCTAAATGCACTCATGCCAAATGTAAAGCGGCAAAGTGGGGTCTTTGGTCTCGTGTTTCTTTTGATTTCACTGCTGTGGGTGTGGCTCCTACTTGGACTGAATTCGCAAGGACTTAAAAGCCCCAGTACATACACTGCACGCAGAGTGGCAAAGTGGAGTCTTTGTCGTCTTGGGAGCCGAGGGAGCTGCACAAATAAACAGTGTAACTTTTTGCTGAGCTGTGGTGAGTAACTTCTAAAAAAGCGACTGCAGGGCTGTGCCATTTGAACCCGTTACTTCCCATATAAAAGAAACGCGCAGCAATAACCTACATTGAACACAGCTTATTGTTAATCACGTTTAACGCAGCAAGAGTTACTCATTTATTTGGACCGGCCGGCAATATATAAATGAAGCGGGGCGCTTCCCGCAACCTCAAATCCACACTGCAGAGTGCAAATACCCGGCTCTCCGGCACAGCTAATAAATCCACGCCGATTCCTAAAAGAAAGTTCAAATCGGCCAAAATAATGCTAAATAGTACCCTTGATAAAACTCAATCATCCATCCAAGCACGAAAGGGGAAAAGACGCATACCTTCCTCTGTCTTCTACTGGAATATCAGACCAAACACCATTAACAATTCATTGTTTAAGGTAGTGGTGGGGGTTGCAAAGAGCTTCATTAGGTGGAGACCAAACTTCAACCACCGTAAATCCTGCGGAGGATATACTAGACATAAACCTATCCAATTCTCCCAGATCTAGTTGCTCTTGTGTCATCGGTAAACTACGAATACAGTAGGATTAGTGAAGAATCCATAACAGTAGGGGGAGAGGCATCCTGGCACAATGAGACAATCATACCTAAATAAATAGATGTCCTTGCAAAAGTGCATGCATTAACATTTATCTTTGCTGCATTAGCAAGTGACCAAATGGGAGTACAAACACTCTTGAACAAACTCCTAGACAAAACACAGGAAATGGCTATAAAAATACCATTGCCTCACAATCCCATTGAAACGGAAATCGCAAATAAACCTCTAAAGAAGAAACGGCCCAAACTGCTACCCCTACAGACAAACGGAGCTTTTAGCACACACACGGTTGCACCCTGCACCTTCGATACTGCCAACCTGGACACCATTTGGGACTACGAGGAGAGATATATATATATATATATATATTCCACCATAACCGATTAAAGGCCCAAATATGGAAAAGATTAAAACTGCTAAAATAGCCACCACCAAATTGGTTACATTTGAAAATGGTGACAACCAAAATCTGGAAACAGAAATTAAAGCGAAGAAAACTGTGCCTCATTTATTTGAAGCTAAAGGTCAAACCCACAAAAAGAAATGGTGTCATTAACAAGTTGGCTCCTAGTTGGATGAGCCAAGTTTAGTTGAATGGCTACACTGTTAGAACGACGACGCCTAAAAATGTAACCTCTCTTTTGAGCGCCACTAATGTCAAATGCTGAAACAAGAAGTGATTGCCACAAGGAGCACAAGGACCTTTACAGCTTGAGCAATCAACCCCCAAGTCAACAATCTGGATCCAATGCCCAAACCGATAACCATTCATCAATGGATAAGACGGCTATACCAGCTCTAAAGAACTAGGGAAATTAAACCCAACAGGCTACAGCCCTTTCCTACGTAGGATCCGACTCTTGCATTTGTTTGAGCAATTACCATACTTTGTAATTATCTTTTCTTCAGATATACTGAAAATAGAGCTCCCAGCATGGGACCGCTCAAGCAGTTGGGCCCTAGTGGAACTTTCCTCACCTCTCGTTGTTGCTGTTCTTAGGGCGCATGCCGGATCGCTTAAACAACTGGGACTCTCCATGATCATATGCCGTAAAGCAAAACTAACAAGCCCCTTTGTAAAACCCTCAGTATTTACTAAATATGGCCACTATGACAAGGGTATTTTACCCTCTGAGAGAGCAACATTATGAGCTCTCCAGGCAAATCGTGACCTGGCAAATAACTGAGTCCAAGCAGCACAATATTGGAAACCTGTACGAGCCACTAATTGAGCTAACTGACCTACGCATAAGAACGATCGTCTAAAATGGCTAAACTGGAACACTCGTGGTTATCGCTCCTTCTTGATGCACCCAGTGGGGTTTAAGCTGTTGTCTTCAACAGACATTTTTATATTGCAGGAGGCATGGTGTACTAGTGAATTTGAAATTAATGGTTTTCAGACCATTTACAATACGCTGCCCCGTCGATCGGGGGATGTGCCAGCGGAGGCCTGGCCATAGGGGTAAAAACACACTATTCCCTAACACCGTTCCTTAAGTCCCTACTTTATTCTTTTGTTTTATTGGGAATTTTAGAGCCCTTCAAGAAGGACTTGTACCAAATTTTTGTTATTAACATCTACAATACCCCAGGGCGTTCCAAGACCAAACACATATATAGTATTATAAATCACACAATACTGCAATGGTTAGAGACCTCTCCCAGTGGACATTTTTTATAGCAGGTGACATCAACAGTAGAGATCCTCCTCAACATAGCCACATATGATCAGAAACATATTGTTATTGGTCACGCCTTGTTGAATATTTTGACCTTGTATACCTTAAATTTGTTGTCAACAAACCTGGAACAATTGTCAGTACTTGGTCAAATGGTATAGCAACATCACATATAGACTGTTATAACAGACTGTATCCTCAAAGAAAGATGCAGCCCTGTTAAAACTACATTTGTTGACATAAATCACCATGCTATGTTAACTTGGTCAATGGCTATGGACTTACCTATCACTAGTAATTGTAGAAAGTTGGCCATTACTTATAATATACAGGGTAATAGATTATTGTGGTCTTTCAAATATATAAAGATAACTAATGATTTTCTTCTCTACGATTCCAATATTATTGCTGGTGCTTTGAGACAGCAAAATTGGGATCTGGAGAGCTTCATATCTATGGTGACCCAGAAAGTTTGAAAAACAGGAACAGGGTGAACAATTATGATGGAAAGAAGCATGATCTGCCATTTGACTTTAAAATAGATGAGAAAAAACGGGCCGAGAAGCGGCCGGGTTGCCATTAGACACCTGTATAAGCTAAATCCAATCCATAAACGAGAACATCTTGGTAGACTAGCCACCCAGTATAATAACTGGCTAAAACGGCACAGAAGGTCGACCAGTCATTCCAGTTGGTTGCAAATATTTACTTGGCTGAGAACAAATGATTCATGCCAGTTCTGGGCAAAATATAATCATTTTCGCAAATCTACCTCACCTAAAGAGCTAAACCCAATCAACGAGGACAATTCGCTCACATATACAAGAGCTCTATAATGATGCTTTCCTCCCACGCACCACTGTAGATACATTGTGCCAAATTAGCCCCCCTATGGGACTCTCTATTGAAGAGGATACCTTGGTGAACATCATAAAAAAAAAAAAAGAAAAAAAAAAACTCAAGACAACATGGGCACCAGGCCCTGATGATATCCCTAATGTGGTATTCAAAGGACATCCAGAATTATGAGCAAAGATACTAAAAACGTTATATGAGCATGTTTCTACAGGCTGTATCCCTCCAAGCTGACGGAAATATGTATTTGTGCCCATTTTTAAAAAGGGTGATAGGTTGGTACTATCTAACTACTGCTTGCTGGCCATGATGGATACTAGCCAAAAAATATTCTCTAGCATTATATTGGCTAAATTATGTACTTGGACGATAGAAAAACATGTGTTTAGCAAATTCCAAACCGGATTCCGGGAAGGATATAGCACAATCACGAATATCTGTACTCTCCAGTATTTAATTGGGGAATATAATAAGAAACTCAGCAAGTCATTCTCTAAGGCTTTTGATTACATATCTCAGCCTATTCTATGGCAAAAACTAAAACTCAGAATTGACCCGACTCTATTGTACCATATACAGCAACTGTACACGTCAGTCACTATTCGAATTAACCTATCGGAGACCATACTTGTTATTTTAAAGCTAACGGAGGGGGGGCGTGGCTTGGAGCCGACGTGATGCAGTCGCTCCTCTAAAGCCGCCCGTGGACTGCCCGCTGCTATAGCTAAAATTGTGCGGTTCCTGTGGCCTACACGATCCATCGATGCCAGCTATGTGGATCGGAACCGATGGGGCACTAGCAGCTCAAAGATGAAAGCCGGGAGAGGGAGCACTATGTCCGTACTCGTCACTTGAATAACTGCCCCCCCCCCCTCTGCCGCTCGGAGAATCCAAGATGGCGGGCGCACATATGATGGCGTGCGCAGTCAGGAGTTGGAGGCCTAGCCCGTATGCTCTTCTCCCTGATCCCTTCCTGGGGCACCCTGTCCACGGCCCTGCTGCCCGCGGATAAGGCCTACATCCTGCACGGGCAGCGTCAGCTCCCATAGCAACTCTTCTTCAGCGCTACATTGCTCCCGGCGGCCATTGTCCTGCCGCTGACAACCAGCGCGATGACCAAGCAACAAAAGACCACCAAGTCTTCGGACATAGCAACTCTGCTGACCTCTTCCGATAAAGCTAAAAAACAAGATTCCTGCCCTTCTATCTCACGGGAATCCCTAGATAACAAGGGACCTTTGGCGACCAAAGAAGATATACGTGAATTTGTGGCGGATATCAAATCAGAATTCCGCTCTTGTACGGCGGAACTCGCAACCAAACTGGAAAGCACAGATAAAGTCTCGGAGGTTGAACAAAGAGTGGGAGATGTTGAGGATCATATCCAAGATCATGCCTCCATGCTAACTGAGGTCCAACGCTCAATCGGACTATTGCAGGACAAGTACGACATCCTGGAATACAAGCAAGAGGACCTCGAAAATGGGGCCCGGCGCAACAACCTCCGTATTCGGGGGGTTCCCACTTCGATCCCAGACAAGGGGTTGGTTGAATATGTGGGCCTCTTTTTCCAATCTCTCCTCCCTGACCTCGAAGATTCACAGCTTCTCCTAGATTGCACCCACAGGCTGAACCCTCAACGCGGAGTGGAATCTGATGGCCCCCCCGACGTCATCGCTAGGGTGCACTTCTTTACCACGAAGGAAGCCATCTCGGCAATAAGCCGCTCCAAAGACGAAATTACATTCCAAGGGACCTCCCTTCAGATCTTTCAGGACCTTTCTCCTCTTACTCTTCAAAAGAGGCGAGCCCTTCACCCTCCAACCACCCTTCTTCAGGCTCTCAAAATCTGCTACAGATGGCTCTTTCCCACAGCTTTGCAATTTTCCTACAAGGGCTCACTCAGGAAAATTAGCCACCTGGAAGATGCTACCGACATACTGCGCCCAGATGCTTCCAAACCCTTGTCTTTTCTGCCCTCCGAAGCAACGGCTGACTCAAACCTGGTGGCCTTCCCTAATCCCACACAAGATTCTTGGTGGAAGGTTCCCAGGTTCCGGAAGAGGAAATAGCCGGATGCGACCCCATGATGGAGCTTCCACCTCGATCCCGGCTCGCAGCCCGGCACCATGATCCGATCAGCTCCCTCAGGAACACAGATAAGCTTCATCCTTAAAGCAGCGGGTATTATTCCACGGTCCATGCCCGGTTCCAAGGCACAGTCCATCTAAGAGTCCTTGGAACAAACCACTAAGATTACCTGTAAGGTTAGCCATGTTGGCTACACACTGTTCTATGGCCCCGTTGGCCAAGGGAGGCATTAGACCCGCAAAAAGTCAGCCACCCTCAGTTAAAACTCGGCCCTCCCGTTGGCGGCCCCAGGAAAAAAACCAACAGGCAGGTTGGGGAATGGCCACGCACTCTGCGACATGATGGCTGATCCCTCTACATCTCCCCCTCTCCCCCAGGACTCGTCAACCTCCCCGGAACTGGCCCCAGAACATCGAACTCTGAGGTTCGTCTCCCTGAATGTCAAGGGACTAAATTCACCCGCCAAACGCAAGTCCATCCTACAGAAGCTTCAGAACGACGGTGCAGCAGTGGCTATGCTACAAGAAACCCATCTGCTGCCGGCGGACCATAGCCGCCTACGCTCCCGAAACTTTCCGAAGCAACTTTTCGCATCTGGGAACTCCAAGAGGGGTGGCACAGCTATCCTATTTGGGAGGGGACTGAACCCTCAAATTCTAGACTCTATAAGCTGCCCGGAGGGGCAGTACATGGCGGTGAAATGCCTACTACTAGGACAACTCTATTCTATAATTTCCGTATACGCACCCAACTCAGGCCAGGCGCTGTTCTATGAATCCCTGAGTACAACTCTCTCCCCGTTTCTGGAAGGCCAGATAGTGATTGGAGGGGACTTCAATGGGGTCCCGGACCCCACGAAAGACAAGTCACACCCACCCAGTGCCGGAGACCTCACCATAGCCCTGGCTCTCCTACAACTATTTAGAACTTTGGGGGTGGTGGATTCATGGAGAGTACTCCACCCATCCGAAAGAGACTTTTCCTTTTATTCTTATGTCCACAGAACCTTCTCCAGGATAGGTCTTCTAGTGTCTCCACAAATCTTCACGTTCACCAACAACGTGACAATTGGCTCCAGAATCTTGTCTGATCACGCTCCGGTGATCCTGGAAATCCGAGTGCAGGAACCAGCTAACCCCCAACAGCGCAGATGGACTCCATATGATCCGATTCTCAACGAGATGCCACTCGGACGCGATCGCAACCACGATCACCAACTTTAAGGAAAACCCCAGTGAGGACACCTCTACCGCCAATACTTGGGACACAATGAAGGTAGTAGTGCGGGGTGAACTGATTGCGCAAGTAGCGGCCTATCATAGACACAAACGTCAACCTCGCAAGGGCCGTGAGGAAGACCTTAGAAATGCAGAAAGGACCCATAAGGAGAAGGGCTGGACCCCTAAAACTCAGCGGGCCATCCGGATAGCACAAAAAAAGATCGAGGCCCACTATGCCGCACACACTGCCCACCAAATGGCAAAAGCAATTTACTATGCTAAAAACAACAAAGCAAATAAGCTACTAGTGGCCAAACTTGCCAAGGCGAAGAGGAACAATACAATGGTGGGCCTGCGGGACCAACGAGGCAAGGTCCATTAAGCTGACCAGGACAAACTGCAGCTCGCTGCGACCCACCTGACTCGGGTGATGACCGCTCCAGTGCGGGACATGGAGGAACAGAAGCAATACTTAAGGGGTGCATCGCTTCCCCGGCTATGTGACTCTCTGGAGGCGCCGATTACTGACGAAGAAGTGGACGAGGCAATAAAAGCCCTTAAATCCCGAGACCCTGGCCCTGATGGGTATACAACCAGGTTTTAGAAGATTTTCAAACCCCAACTATTAGCACCTTTGGTACAGTTGTTTAACTCGTTCAGGACCACGGGCACTGTAACCCCGTCCATGCAGGAGTCAATTACGGTCTACGGTCAATTACCTAAACCTGGAGGCGATCCGAAGAACCCTGCATCATATAGACCCATTGCCCTGCTCAACATAGATGCTAATATTTACTCTAAAATCCTGGCATCACGTCTGTCTCAGTTCTTGCCGGAGATGATCAGTGCGGATCAGAGTGGCTTCCTCAGACACTGCTCCACGGCCGACAACATTCGAAGAGCCTTGGATCTGGTGAAGCTTGCCTTCCGGGATTCCCGGGAATTGGTGCTTCTGGCCCTGGACGCGACCAAGGCGTTCGACAAGGTGGATTGGACTTTCATGAGGCTCACCCTTGAGGCTTTTGGATTTGGCCCGGAGTTCTGCACTATGACGCTGGCAAATTACAAAGCTCCCAAAACCCTTCTCAGAGTTAATGGCACCCTCTCCTCCCCCATCAACCTAACTTGCGGAACCCGACAGGGATGCCCGCTGTCACCACTTCTCTTCGCTCTAATTATGGAACTGTTTGCCCAGCGGATCAGGTTGAACCCTGCAGTCAAAGGCTTTCAATCGGGCCCAGCACACCACAAGCTGGCCCTCTGTGCAGACGATGTCCTCCTGACTGTCGCGAAACCCCGCTCCTCCCTCCCTCAAGCGCTGGCTGAGATAACGAGCTATGGCAGGGTCACAGGCTTCAGTCAACTACCGGAAATCAGTCGCCATGGGAGTGGGTTTGACCCGAGAATACCGAGAGGCCCTAGTTCCGCTGTGCCCAATACAATGGACGACCAAAGGAATTAGCTACTTGAGAGTTCAGATCCCGGCCAACCCAAGCGAGACCTATCAGGCTAATTTTCCCCCATTATTTACAAACTTGAAGTCAGATTTGAGACGCTGGGCGGCACAAGAGATATCGCTGATGGGCCGTATCACAGCCTGTAAAATGACCTTACTACTGAGATTTCTGTATGCGTGCTCCACATTCCCGGTGCTAGTTCCAGCGCCAGCCCTTCAACGCCTACAGAAGAAAATGCTGCAGTTTATTTGGAGGGGGAAGAAGCCCAGGATCCCTAAATCCACAATGCTGGGCAACGCAAATCTGGGTGGCCTCGGGGTCCCTGACCTGCAGAAATACCAAATGGCGGCTCAACTGTCCTGTATCCAATCATGGCAAGTCCTCACCAACCGCCCTAGATGGGTGGACCTCGAACAAGCACAGTTACCCCTCACGCTACGCTTTCTCCCACATGTCCCCCCTCCGGAATGGCGACAGTGGCGGAATCTTCTGGCATCCACCAAACGCACCATTTCGGTGTGGGACAAGGCGTTGAAACAGAAGAGGATCCCGAAGCGGCTCAGCCCCCTCTCCCTGGTGTTTATGAACCAGACCTTCTCTCATGGTCTGTCTCCCCGGAATTTTAAGGCCTGGATTGCAGGAGGCCTAGAGACCCTGCGTCAACATTTTGAAGGGGGCCAACCCTGCACCTTTGAGCGATGCAAAGAACTCTTTAGGATCCAGGAACAAGATAGATTCACATATACCCAGCTACGCCACTGGTGCACCCACCCACAGACTCGCCAGGCGGCTACTGGTCCCCCCACAGCCATCAAATTGACCCTTAATGAGCTCCCGTCCCAAAGAAGAATCTCCACTCTATACAAGCGCCTCCAAACGGATTTCCTAACCTCCAAGACCCGGTATATGGCCCTATGGGAGGCGGACCTGGGCCATCCGATTGAAGACCAACAGTGGGTTGACATCTGGTCCCGGGCTCACACCTCCTTATCATGCATCACAAATAGTGTGCCTACAAGATCCTCCTCCGGTGGTACTACCCTCCCCTAAGACTTCAGCACATGAACTACTCACCCCTCAATGCAGGAGGCAATGCGGCCAAATGGGCTCCTACTTCCACATGTGGTGGTCCTGCCCCAAGGCTCAAGCCTTTTGGAAACAATGCCTAGCGACGATAGCGGACATCACTCGGGTGCGACCGCCCTTGGTCCCTGAACCTATCCTCCTTGGAACACCGATTCCCGGGATCTACCCAAGGTCTCTTCCCAAGGCCAAACTATTATCGCAATGCCTACTTGCGGGCAGGAACGTGATAGCCCGCACCTGGAAAACGACGGAAGGCCCTCTCTTGCCTTTCTGGTGGTTGAAAGTCTGGGACATCCTGATCGCCGAGAAGGTGACGGCTGCCGGGGCAGGCACTTTACATCGCTTTCGCAACATCTGGGGTCCGGTAATGGATTTTGACCAAAGGTTCCCGGCCCTGACTTTCAAGCCCCAACTGGCCAGGAGAACTATTCAGGATGGAGATCCCCTGCGGGGACGTGAAGACGGAACTTGAGACCGAAGGGTGGGGTGGGAGGAGCGTCAAATGGCATTACTGTATGCTACATCTCGCAAGTGATTAAGCTTTGTATTGCCATAACCTGCCTGTTTAAAATAAACACGTTTAAAACTAACGGAGGATTAAAACAGGGATGTGTAGTGGGTCCTGCATCATATCTTATGTAACTTATACACCGCAGATCTCGAGCTAGAACTTCAACAGGCTAACACTTTTGCCCCGAAAATAAACGGCGAGCCAGTAAAATGCATATCATATGCTGATGTTACAATTATATTTGACCAAACTCCAATTGGTCTTCAGCGAACTATACACTTGTTGGCCGTATACGCAGAAAAAAACGGCATGACTGTGAACACCACAAAAACTAAAATGTTTAAGCAACCATAAGCCAGGTGAACGCCAATTGGTGCACAAAATACAGAATGTGACCTTGGAGAGCACTAATGTGTATATCTGGGTTTTCTGGTGATGGTCCACCCTAAACCACTGGAAAACGCCGAAATTATCACTGAAACAGCTGGGAAAAAAATGGCTGATCCTGAAACTTTATGCCGCTAATCATGGGGGGGGATACAAAATAGAAGGCTTGCCCGAGTTCTACCGTAGGAGTATAGTCCCATCAATTCTGTACGCCTTAGAAACTCTTCCTTTTGCCCAGGTAGACTGGCTGGATAAAATTGAAGGTAAATTACTCCTCTCTATGATGAACCTGTCGAAGGCTACACAAGTAGAGGCATTAAGACTAGAATATGGCCTGCTGTCACTAACAACAATATGGCGCATACGCAGAACCTTATTATACGCAAAATGTTTAAAATCTTGTAACCACTCAAATGAGCTATATCAAGCCTTAGGTAGGTAGGTAGGAACACGAAAAATATCTTCATGACAGAATTACAAGCCACTGCCTTGGTACACCGCGATGCATTAGATTACTATGCAAATATTTTTGATTCTGAACCCAAGTATTAATTAAAAATAAAACAATCAAGACTTTGGGACAGTACTAAGAATGTTCACTCTCTTCATGGGAAAGACATTACAAGGAGCTTTCCTTTTTTTTGTTCCATGTAACTACCTGACTAAATATTGCCCCATAAGTTTGATGCCCTTTATTCTGCATTTGCATTTTAACTTGCTTCACACAAAGGTGGTGACCGGTTCTTGGTCAAATTCCCCTTTACCAGAACATTATTGCCGCCTATGTAGGAACAAACTTGAAACAAGGCGGCATCTATTGACAACCTGCCCTCTATTGATTGCCTGTTATATGAAAGGTTACTTGAAATGTGTTACAAAAATGGAGGATATTACAGGGGATCAGTTTTGGTAAACTTTACATGGAGCCAATCCATAGTAATTACGGCTGCAGCATATGCATCATGGTAAGAGTTTCTGAGGAAGGTTGACCAAATGCCACAGCTGAGAGAAACTGAGTCATATAGGCCCAGGCAACTGTCAACCTTGAATATTTAATGCGATATGGTCTTTTAATATTTATATTTTGTTGTATAGAAGTTATGTAATTTGGTGCTAAAAGTTGTTTAAATAACTAAATGCATAATACATTGTTTTTAAAATTATTTTTGGCAAATGTTGCGCGTTCACGGGTACTGTGGTACACACAGCCTGTTAACGTGTTTAATTTGCAATGAATAATCTGCCGCTCACACGGCGGTTACCCAAATGAGTGGCAATGTCAGCTGCTAGATGCTGACACTTAGCAGCTGGACCGCAAAGGCCCTGCACCAAATGAGCGTATAAATAAAATTAATTAAATACAACAACAAAAAACTGCAGTCTTGAACCCTATTCTGCCAGAGTTCAAGGCGCAGGACTTCACCACTGGGCCAGAGATGGCTTAGTGTTGCAAAATGGACAAGTGTCATACTTGGCTTACAATTGAATATGTTGAATTGTAAAAAATGTATGTGTTTTTTGTTTACATGTAAACCTTGACCTTCCTTTGGCCTTGTGGTTATGTGCTGGGTCATGAATACTGGGGACCAGGGTTCTGATACCCCCATGTTTATAATGTTTTGAAAAAAATAACTTTCAAATATATATATTTGTTGTTCTACCTGTGCATATATATGTCATTGCAGTGCAAGTATACAAGTTATGATTCCCGTGCAGAGATACACATGTAACTTGTATAGTTACCCTGCAATGCGCTATATCTGAGCTATTGAAAAAATACCTGTCGATTGAATGTGACGTCACCAGAAATCGGCATAACGCGTGGCCCCAGCCGCAATCCACATCCACCGGCAACACTGTCTGTGCACCATGGCAACAGACCATATGATTGCCGGAGCCGAGTCACGTGACTCGCGTGCCGGAGCCCGCAGCCCCTCCTCTCCCGCTTTAAAGGGAGAGGAGGACCGCCGCCAGTTGGAGAAGGCCATAGGAAAAGGCCGTTTTCTCTCTCTGCAGCTCCGCTGTGAGAGAGAACATCACGGACAACACCCAGCAGCAACAAAGAAGGACGAGCCCCTCCACAAGGACGAGCCCCTCCAGCTTCTGCCGCCATTGCTGAATGCACGGCCCCAGCCGCAATTCACATCCACCGGCAACACTGTTTGTGCACCATGGCAACAGACCATATAATTGCCAGAGCCGAGTCACGTGACTCGCGCGCCGGAGCCCGCAGCCCCTCCTCTCCCGCTTGTAAACCTGCACAAGGTAAGGCCACCAGCATCAATGCTCCCCTGCTACACCTCTCCTGTTCACCTACCTTGCTAACAACCACGCGCCCTCCGCTGTACTACAACAGGAATGCGCGACTACGGTCTCGCACTCAGCCTACCAACCCCATCAGTTATACCCCTAACTTGGGTTACCGCAATGCTAGGGTTGGCATAAGAAGCCAGCCATCAGCACACACGTGCTCTGCCACCAAGCGCAACCTGAGCCCCAGGGCTGCCCCGCACTCCTCTGCTGCCACGACACGACAGATCATCAAGGGTTGCATCAACAAACAATACTTCACGACCAACAACCCTACTAATAACATTAACTTTACCCCACAATCCACGCCCTTCTGTTCTATTGCACCCATGCCCGCAGCGCATACTGTTGCTGCCCCCATGACCACATTTGATATTGTGCCGCTCAATGATGTTTCTGTGCCTATTATCGATGATGTTTCTGTGCCTATTGATGCCACCCCCATGACCACACTTGATATTGTGCAGCTCAATGATGTTTCTGTGCCGGTTGATCTTATTGATGCCGCCCCCATGACCACCCCTGACTCCACACCACCTAGTTCTTCTGACCCACCATCCACACCTACTAGCCCACCCATCCCCATTCCTCCCTCTGCCTACACGCTCAGCTGCGCCCTGCTTAATGCCCGTTCCGTACCCGCACACGCCCTCGACATCAACAACCTGCTCATAAATGACGAGCTCGACCTCCTCATCCTTACTGAAACCTGGCTTAACGAAAGCTCAGGCCCGGCCCTATCACTGGCCATCCCACCTGGGTACTCCATTTTCAGGAAAGACCGCACATCCCATAGAGGTGAAGGCGTTGCCCTCATAGCCAGGGACACCCTTGCCATCAGAGAAGTTGAAGGCATCCTTGACAGCGACTACCTCCCTCTAAAAATCAATGTCTCGCCCAACTGCACCATAACCATGCACATTGTCTACAGACCCCCGGACCCATGTATTGACTTCCATGACACCCTTATCCCTGCACTGTCTAACAACATCAAAAAGACCTCACAGGTTCTACTCCTCGGTGGCTTCAACCTAGGGCTGAACGACCCTGAAGACTCACCTGCGAAATACCTCAAGAAGGCGCTATCCAACCTCGGCTTTGCGCACTCCGTTTCTGACCCCACGCACATCAAAGGGCACACCCTTGACCGGATCAGTTATCACAACTGCTCCCTTCTCATCACGGCCAACACCCCCATCCACTGGTCCGACCATCACTACATCCAATTTAACCTCGGAACCAAGAAAGTGGCTCTCTCTTCGCCCCCACCGTGCCTCGCTACCTACGCCAGGAGCTCACGCCTTCTCACAGTCGAGAACCTAGCACCCTACCTCCTCAACCCAGCCCTTCAGGCCCCCACATCTAAAAACCCTGATACCTTAGCCGACACCTTCAAGGATATCAGCCGTGGACGCCATTGCTCCACTGACTCTTAAAAAAGCTAAGAAAGCCAAATATGCTAATTCATGTTTCTCCAAAGAACTCCTTGACCAACGTGCACAAAAGAGGATTGCACTATCCACCTGGAAAGCAAACCTTTCTGAAGCCACTAAACAGAAGTTCAAAGCCATTTCCAAATCCTACAAGACAAAAATCACTCTGGCAAAGGCTGCCTCCTTCAACGCAGCAATCTCTGACGCCAAGTCAGGATCTAAGGAACTATTCACTATCTTTAGGGAACTTGAAAAACCATCTGCCCCCCCCCCCCAGTCATCAAAGATGAAAAGTGGTGTAATAGCATTCAATATGCCATGCTAGAGAAGCTCAACGCCCTCCAAACAAAAATCCGCGGCCACCAAAAAGCCCTCTCCCACATTATAGCTAACATGCAAGCCAAGCCGCCCATCAAGACCACCTCCTCCCCTATGTTTGAGTTCAAAGACATCACTGATCAAGAGGTAATCACCCTGCTCAACTCTATCAAACCTTCCAACTGTAAGGGTGATGCCTGCCCAGCTATCCTCATCAAAGACTCCGCACCTACCCTAGCCCCCTTGCTTACAGCCTTTATCAACTCCTCCTTCCAATCAGGCCATGTCCCATCAGGACTTAAGGAAGCTTGGGTGCGCCCACTCCTCAAGAAACCCGTGCTCGACCCAACTGTCCCGGGGAATTACAGGCCCATCACTACTGTACCATTCCTGCTAAAATTTTGGACAAAGCAGCCTACCTGCAGCTCCAAAAGATTTTAGAGGATAACCGTCTCCTCGGCCTGCAGCAATCAGGGTTCCGCCCACGACATGGCACCGAAACGGCCCTCCTAGACCTAAAGAACCAAATGGACGATCTTAGAGATGCAGCAAACCTGCTCTCCTACTGCTCCTGATCTATCCGCAGCTTTTGATCTGGTTGACCACAACACCTTGTCACCATCTAGCCACCCAAGCCAACTTCTCCCCCAAAGCCTGTCAGTGGATCACCTCCTTTCTCCAAGAAAGGGCCATGAAAGTCTTCTCTGAAGTTGCCGCTGCCACCCCTAGCCTAATCACCTGCGGTGTCCCTCAGGGATCCTGTATCGCACATACGCTCTATAACATCTTTACAAGGCCCCTGTTCAGAATCCTGGATTCCCTTGGTATTTCATATACCAACTATGCGGACGATACGCAGGTACTTATCCCACTCACGGGCGACTACCTAGCAGACACCAACACCCTCCCCTCTATCTACTCTACCATCCAATCTTGGATGGCGGAGAATTGGCTTTGCCTCAATAGCGAAAAAACTGAACTCCTCCTCATTGGGTCACCCTTCACTTTGTGCAACCTCTGAGATCAGTACGCCTCCTTCACCATTGACAACATTCCAATCAAGGTCTCGAACCATGTTAAGACACTCGGAATCTACCTTGACTCCGACCTGTCTATGGATACAGGTCAATGCTATCGCTGGCTCCTCAGCCTACTATTCCAAAGTCCTCAACGCAGCCAGGCCCTTCTTGGCCCGCCAAAATTGCCTCACCATTGCCAGGGCAATTATCGGGTCAAGACTAGACTACTGTAATGCCCTTCTCGTGGGGACCTCCAACAAAAACCTGGCCAAATTGCAGCTAGCCCAAAACAATGCACTAAGGGCAGCCACTGGCACCGCAAGAAGAGACCATATCTCCGAAATCAGGAGGCAAGTACATTGGCTCACTGTCAAAGAGAGAATTGTCTTCAAACTCTTGCTCTCACCCACAAATGCCTTCACGAACTTGCCCCTCCCTACCTGACCAACAGAATTACCAGGCACACAGCCACGAGACCCCTTAGATCCTTTTATGCCAACTCAATTGTCACGCCTACTACACGGAAAGTGCGCGCTGGTGGCTCTAACTTCCCCACTCAAGCAGCCACGCACTGGAATGCTCTGCCACCTCACCTAAGACTTATTGAGTCACACCTAGCCTTTCGCAAGGCTATCGAAACTAGACTTTTTGTCTGACTGTGTAACCTGAATCTGCATCAGCCATTTCCTGCATTTATGCCTGCCAATCTGTAACTAAGAGCCCTCCTGGCACCTGTCTGTAATCTTAAGTCTGCTTATCCTCTGTAACAGCGCCTCGATGCCTTATGGGCTGCAAGTGCGCTTAACAAATGCAAATAAATAAAAAATATAAAGGTGCCCTCTGAGTTTCTGTTCACTCATCCTCCAAAAATGGCAGTGATTGGGAACGGTTTCAATGCAGTATTAAGCAAAATGAAAACACGCGAGGGAGCCACCAGGGGGTGCCGAGATGTGCTGAAGCACTTCCGCAGGACATCGTTTAAGGGTGTCTGAGCCCTCCCAGAGCCCCCTGCAGAAAAATGCTGGCACCCCCAGTGACGAGGTGAGCCCCCAGACTCCGGTTGAGCGAAAATCCAGGGATCGGCGGTGACGGATCTCAGAGAAAAGAGCTTGGTGTTCGGACTGGAGGAGCAGCGGGAGGCCTGTTTCCCGCCGACTGCAGCGTAACAGTTAGTGGTTCCCCTCGTCCCTTCTCCCCCTGATGCTGCTGTTCCCCGTGGTGGTGCGGGGGAGAGGAGAGCCAGAGTTGAGCAGGCTGGGGCTGGCAGCTGGAGACGTCGCTCGTCCGTGGCTGACTGCTCTGGCCGTGCCCGCCCCATTCCTTTTCTCCCAGGGGCTGCTATTTGTTGTGGCGGGAGCAAGGGGTGCTGAAGTCGCGCTGGGTGGAGCTGGGGGCTGCGGTGCCCGCTCCTTCTCTGTGGCCGGAGCAGCTTGTTCCCTGGAGGGTTGGCGGTTACGGTCGGGCGACAGAGGCCCCTGCATTGTAGTGCGGACCCGACACCGTTGAAGAGGAGGATCCGTGTGGAAGGTCCGGGTCACATCCAATGTTCCCGCTAAGCTGTGCGCATGTGCGCTTGCCCAGCTTCCTTCTGGGTGCCGTTCAGAAGACTTTTAGCAGCGCACACAGACAATTCTCACCTATTCAAAAAGATTCAATAAGGTACAAGCCACAGCAATTACCTGAAATGTTCTCTCTTAAAATAAGCAACTAGTCTTGATATTCTGCTAATTCCATAACAGCAAAATACAACACGAGATTAAAAACTAATGTGAAGAACTGACTTCATGAACAGAAGAATCTAACCAAGATATGTCTGCACACATTAACCAAAAATGTTCCCTCCCCACCCATCACTCCTAAACCTGACTCTAAAACAATTTAACCTTATGACTCTAACTTCTGCCAGAGAGTACATTAAGAGATTACCAGACAACCTTGACTCTTCCTCTCTTGGCTCTGCAAAAGGTTAAGAGACTTATACCTACATCCACTTATTTTAGGTTTGTTGGAACATGAATAAAGTTCACACGCCAGAATTTCTGTTACTCATTGTGCCTTACCAAAAGCGTCACCCATACTATAAAGTCTAACTATCAGCTCAAATATCGGATACTGACTGTAAGTAGGCAGGCTACTTGGATGTGTAACCAAATCCCATACTTCCTCTTCTTTGTTCATATGTCACGCAGGTGCTTTGAAGCGGCCCACTTGTAAGTTAATGCATTATGAAAATCAAATATTAATTTGCCCTCTAAAGATTTTGAAAAGACAAATGTGATATTCAGCGTCTCCTAATTTAGCATTACTAACATTACCCTATAAGTAGAGAGCAACATTGCAATATTATTTACTTAGCCTATAAAGGATAATGTCTTTGGACTATGCCTGGGATTACTCGTCCATGGTATCAGGGTGCCGGATATTCAGACAGGAGAATGCTTTTCCCAGAATCTGCATAATTTCCAAGTGTTCAGAGTTCCTTTGGGCCTAGACCTTCACACATCATTATATGGTAACTCGCTTCTATACAAAAACAGTTTCACTGAGCACTTGTGTAATCCTACACAATGATATAAGGGTGGGGTATGTTGCAAACAATCTTGTAAGCACTGCCAAAGAATTATGTACATGTGACATTTCTGAAATGCACATCATATGTTGAGGCATTTAAATATGTCTTGCTTGCAAAGTATTGTGGGTCTGCAACTATCCCAGTGAGTGTTTACTGCTACAATCCATCACTTTTTACAGTGCTCTATCAACTAGTATTGGAGGCAAGGACCGGGGCCGGCGAAGGGTATGGGTGGAAGCATCACTCCTTGTCTACAAAGCAGCACATTTCAAAGACAAAGTCAGACGTTTCGGCAGTACACTGGAGGAAAGGTGTTGCATGTTTGCTAAAGGATAGGAAATTCTAGTACCCATTTAGACAAAAGCACCTTATATTTCTTTCTATGCTCCACTACTGAGGGCTTTTCAATATGACCATGTGGTTCTGTGTGTGCTGTCTCTAGCATCTCCGTGCATGTTATTTAACTGATCATAACGAATTACAGAAGAGGGCTCCATAATTATAGAAGAAGGCACTAAATCATTTGTATCTCCGATGAATTGATGCATTTAACTTAACTGGCATATATGTGTGATTTTCTTCAACAGGGCTCCATAATAAACCTCAATAAGGCTCTTGTTTAATTTTATCTAGGCTGTCGTGCAGAAGGGTGGGCGAAACTATACACTTTATTATGGGCCCTGTCATTTTACTCCCTATGTCTGGGGTACAAGCATGGCTCTAATCAGATTTTGCTCCCTACTTGGAGACAAATGATTTTTCAGGGAGTAAAAAAGTAATTAGCTTTGCCAATAGGGATACTTTCTGCTTATTAAAAGATGTTCTTTCCCCATAAAATTCGTTATGAGATTGGGCATTAATATTATTAGAGTTCCTTCCTGCGCCATGCTCTACTGGTCACTATTTTGAAAAAATATCAGTGGAGCTTTGTGGGTTGAAGCAATGATATGTTCATTGTTTCTTGTTTTTGTTAGGTGCATTCTCCTTTTTTAGGGAGTAAAAATGCATGGTGCATATGTCTTTTTGCTCTAAGGCTGGTGTTATCACTATCAACAGGAGAACGTAATGTGGATAGTAACCAGAGGCACAGGAATTTTGGATCATCATATTCTTCTAAGGTGCAGTTATTCTGATACAATTATCATCCTTACACAAATTATTTTAAGCATGTTCTCCTGCCCCTTGAATTACTTCATTAGAGTGGCACTTGAACTCCTTTCATCATGTTTTTGACACATTGCTTTTAATTGCCATTAATCCATCAGCAAATGTATTCTGGGTGAGTTTCTTGACAGCCACATCAGTTATGATAAGACATATTTGAGGGCGACAAACGCCAGGGACTTTGCTCGTAAGAGTAACAGGCTGCCAAGCAAGCCTATTCAAGGAGTGGAACCCACCTACTCCACCCCACCACCCAGAGCCAACCTACCTAATTCCCAATGAACAATAATGCACCAGCCTTGATAAAGACCCCTTGGGTCGAAACACGTGTCGGCTAACCACAAGATTATCGCCTCAAGAATAAAATTCTCTTTTTTTGAAAAATCAGAATACAAAGACACATTTCTTTAAGAATAAATATTGTTTGCGCAAGATATCTGGAACCACAACTAAGACATTTGTGTTTTGCAATACAAATGAGTGATTTTCCAGTGGCATAAAACATACAGGGCCTCATTAAGACTTGGGGCAGTATCCCGGTGTAAATCCACCAGAATACCGCCGAAACGAATTACTGTTACCACTGCGTGGTCTGGAGGAATTTCCACTGGATTACAACTGGTGTTGGCGGTGTAATTCCCCATTCATACTGAGTCCATATTGAGTCCATAGGACTAAATGTGACTTTTTGGCGGAATTACCGCAGTGGAAATTCTGACGATTTCAGCGTTGAGTTGGAGGATTTACCTCCAGGATTTTCCTGGAAGCAAATCTTCCATTCCAGGCCCGAAATCGTAATTTGGCGTAGTGGTAAAGTTGGCAGCATTGGAGTTACCACCAACTTTACCACTTACTGCCAAACTCGTAATGAGGCTGATATTTTTCTCTGCGCGGAAGTACCTCTGCAAGATAATGTGGCAGATATTGAAGTCTTGGACTGGTTGATTAGTTTTCTGTATAACCACATATGACACATTTTATTTTCGCCCATGTGTTTGGAAAAGGTATTGTAAGATTTTTAAAGAATTGCAGTGGTTGGGAAGAGGAAATTCCTTTCCAAACTCTCTTCTAAAATGGTAGCTTACAAAGTGGCTTACCTCATTAGTCAGATGCGCACATGGAAAATAATGTGCGCACAACAGCCAACCGGTTCCGCACATAGAGAAAAATAATTAGAGGGAACATTGGTCACATCCTTCCCTGGTGTGAGCCCACTGGGAGGAGGCGGGAAGCTGTGGTGTCGGAGCGCTGTAACAAGCACCATCAGAACCTTGGAAGTCTTTGTTGGTATAAACTCATTCCTGAGTTTGGTGGGCGCTCCTCTCGGGCATTATAGCCTGGGCAGGAGTTTTAATAGCTCTTAATCCTGATTCGCCTTTACCATAACGATGCAGGTCATTAACACCTGCCAGGGTTTGGATCCCCTACGGTGATATTCATAATTGATTACTGATGCAAACCGGCTGCTACAACAATAAAATGCTGAAGAAATAATCATTTCATATACTGTCACGGTGTTGACATCACAGGAGTTGTCGGAGCTCGCCCTCCCATGCTGTCTTATCTACTGGGGGATGCTGGATTTGGTCAATTGAGCTCCTATTTGAACTTCTGCTGGCTCTCTGCCCCACATGACTTACTACAATCAGGGTTGGCCTTACCCTGGGTGGGCATTGGGAGCCGAGCCAGCTATTGGACTGTTCTTCTCAGCAGGCGCCAACGACTCAAGTGGCAAGGCAAAGCTCCCCTCTACTTCTATCTACTGGTGGGTCACTTGTCTATCACCAGGAGACAATGCACAGTCGCCCCGGGAGTACTGCGGAGCCCCCCTGTCCATCAGCCGCACAACTTTGCATTGGTACTGTGTTGGAAGCGGGGGTGAGGGTGGCTTGCTGGAGTTCCTAGAGGCAGTGTGAGCATCCATGGCGATTCTTCTTCCTCTTCCCCCAATGGACTGGGTGAAATCTCTGAAAATGTTCCGCCATTCTGCTGTGCAGGCCAAAGAAAGCTATATCATGTCCGACAGCGGCCGTCCAGACGTCATGGATCCCCAATCAATGCGTAGTACTATGGCGGCCCTGCTGGAAGAGATTTGCGGGTTTAGAGCCGATGTTAGTAAAAGACTGGACTCCTTAGACAAAAAGATTGAGTCGGTAGACGACCGAGTCCAAGCCCTGGAGGCCAACCAATCCTCAGTGGACATCCTCGAGTCTCAATTCGACACGCGTCTGTCGGAGTTGGAGACGAGAGAGGAGAATGTCGCCCTTAAGCTGGACGACTTGGGAAAATAGGGAGCAGTGTTGTAACTTGAGATTTCTGGGTGTTCCTGAACGCGATGTTTGAGACGCCGGCAGACATTGCAAGAATAGTGAATGTGCTTGTAAGTAAGCTCTTCAATGAGGGGAACACCAGTGAGCCAACAATAGACAGAGCCCATAGGGCGGGTGCGCCTGCAAGAGGGCCCCATTCGATCCTGGCGAAATTCCATTATTACTCTGAGACGGCCAAGATCCTGGAGCTTGCACTGAGGAAGGGGCCCATTGAATGGGAAGGCTCGAAAGTCTTTATCTACCAAGACTTATCGGCCCTCACATTGTCGCGCAGGTGTCTCTGTAGCCCGTTGACGAAATGGCTCCAATCCAAAGGCGTGAGGTACAGGTGGGATCATCCTTTTCCCCTCTCGTTTGAAGTGGAAGGCTACAAGTACACTCTGGTTACTGAGGTTGATATACAGAGGGTGACCCAGGAGCTTTTGGGTGATCCGGCGACGAGGGAGGGAAATGCCAATGGAGAGGAAGTTTTGCGTAAGCAGTTTTGTGGAAAGGTGCCGGATTCGAGGCCATAGAAAGTTCAGAAGGATGGCACCCTCCTCTCCTGAGCAACCAGCAACCTGACTTGACCATTTTCTTATCCTGTTCTTACTTGGTTTGAGGGGATCGAAGGTTTGAGCTTGGGGGCACCTCCCTCGCCCCCCCCCCCCGCCCTGGGTCGGGGGTGGGGGGAGGGGATTTGTCCAGTTCATGGTCTCGTGCAAGGGGACCCTGTTCAACTTAGTGTAGATGTTTTCTGGGGGGGGATGGGGATGGAGGATGCAGTTATAATTTTATGTGTTTTCAATGTTGGGGGGGGGGGGCTTGGAATGTTGTGGGCTTGTAGTGTTGTAAATCGGCCTGGTGGAGGCGATCTCTGGTGGCCTGCTCGTGCGTCAGGTTTAATGTCGCAGGTTATCCAGGCGCTCAGGGAAAGGGAGGGAGGGGGGGTGTTCATTTTTTTTGTTGGTATCAACCGTTGGGAGTGTCAGTTCTTTGGAGAGAGAAATGTTTGGTGGGGAACCATTGGCGAATCGGTCAAGGGAGAGGTCTTGGGGGGGGGGGGGGGGGGGGGGGGGGGGAGTTTGCGTGCTGAGTGAAGTAGAGCTTAGATACTGTTCCCCTGATGGCTGATCCTGATCTATGGCTGACTCTGGGCTCATTGAATGCACGTGGTCTTAACTCCCCCGGAGGCGTTCACTAGTAGTGAGGGAATTCAATAGGTTGAAGCTGGATTTTCTTTATCTTCAAGAAACTCACTGGGTGAGAGGTGGGGAACCTTCCATGAAAGCTAAATCCATTCAGAAGGTTTTTCATGCGTCCTGTCATGCCAAGAAGAGGGGGGTGGCAATTGTGGTCACGTCAAACATCCAGTTCTTCCTGAAAGCCCAAAATAGGGACTCTGAGGGTCGGTCATTATGGTCAAGGGGGAAGTGAGAGGATCCAAGGTTGTGCTAGTTTCTGTCTATGCCCCCAACAAAGCCCTGGATTGCTTTTGGTTGGAAATGAAGTCCAAAATGATGTCTTTTACTGAGGGCGGCCTTTTGGTGGGAGGGGATTTTAATATGGTCCTGGACCCGGACCGAGATAGGAGGTCCGAGCGTCCTTGCACAGATTGTTTGACACACAGACATCTAGCAACTTCTTTCAAGAGCATTAATGATGAATTGGGGCTGCAGGATTCTCACTTGGCCTGGGGGAACCAAGACCCATTATTTACATACTTCTCTAGAACCCACTTGTCTTTCTCTAGAATCGATTATATTCTATTCTAGTTGATAAGGCACTCTATGGGAGGATCGCGGGAGCGGAGGTGGAAGTAACCCTGTGGTCCGACCACGACTTAGTTAAGGTCCAGTTGGGGATGCCAAGGCGAGTCCCTGATCCAAGGTGATGGACCGGCAATGATCTCCTGTTCAAGGACAAAGAGTTGTTCCAGTCCATCCTTGCCTCCATTAAGGAGTTTTTTTAAAATCCATGATGACGGGCAGGTGGGGGACAGAGGGTGTTTGGGAGGCCTTTTAAGGCCACAATTACGGGCGTTCTCATAGGGTTGGGGACGGCGAGAAAGCGTGAGAGATGCAGGGAGGAGAGGCTGCTCAGGGATAAAATTGAGGCCTTGCAATCAAGGGGCAAATTTAGGTCTCAGATGTTCCCAGGCAAGTGGGCTGAGCTTCAACAACTAAAGGCGAAACTCGCCTCCCTGTTAGTTGGGCAAATGGAGAGGAAGCTTTCCTTCCTTAAGCAAAGGTATATGGAGAGGGGTGAGAAAGCTGACAAGATCCTTGCGTGGAGGCTTCAGGAACTAAGAAATAATAAGAGGGTGGATTTGCTGACCCTTCCAGATGGGACTAGTTGTAGGGACGATCCAGGGATTGCAGAGATGTTCAGTCAATATTACGAGAGCCTGTATCGCTCAGAATATGATGGGGACGGAGCCGACGTAGATGGGTTCCTGGACTCCATTCCACTTCCCTGTCTCCCCCTGAGAGGTCTGACCCCTTGGAGGGACCAATTACCCCGCAAGAAGTAATCGATACAATCAGCTCAATGAAGTCGGGTACGTCTCCGGGGACAACAGGTTTACGGTTTTCTTTTACAAGTCCTTTCGTCTCGTCCTTGCACCCTTCCTAGCTAGGCTCTTCAACATGCTTTTAGAGACAGGGCGACTTCCTCAGTCAATGCTTTCAGCTCGCAATGTGGTTATCCCGAAGGAAGGAAAGGACCCGAAACAGTGTCAATCCTATTGTCCCATTTCCCTTCTCAATACAGACGTGAAGGTGTTGGCCAAGCTTCTGGCTAATAGGTTGGCCCCACTTCTCCCTTCGCTGGTCCACGGTGATCAGGTGGGCTTTATCCCGGGGAGGCAGGAGGGGGACAACATTAGGAAATCTTTGGACCTAATGCACGGGTTGAGTGGGCTTATATGGGTAGGGTCATGCAGAGGATGCGTCTAGGGACTAGGTTTCGTGGCTGGATTTCAGCACTTTACAATGGCCCAACGGCCAGAGTGGCAGTGAATGAGACGTCTCTGCCTTATTCTCACTCTCCAGGGGGACCCGTCAGGGATGTCCGATTGCGCCCCTTCTTTATGCTCTTGCGATGGAGCCGCTGGCGATAGCTATAAGGGAACATCAAGGGACCACGGGTGTCCGCTGTGGGGATCTCGAGTTCAAGCTCTCCCTATTTGCGGACGACGTCCTAGCATATTTGACCAACCTTCATTCTTCACCCCCCCCGAACCTTGTGGATTTGATCCAAGAATTTGGCCGCTTTTCGGGGCTGAAAGTCAACCCGGGGAAATCATGTTTGATGCCGATGGGTAGAGCCGAGGTGGAAGTCGAGGGGAGGGAGTCATGGGGGGGGCAAGACTTATCCCTTCTCTTCGAGGTAAATTATTCTCCCATACTAGCCAAGATAAAGTCTGATTTACTTCATTGGGCCCCCTTGACCCTTTCGTGGTTTGGTTGTATGGTGTCAGTTAAGATGAATGTTTTGCCCAGGCTTCTCTACCTCTTTTCTTCCCTCCCGATCGCCATACCAAGGTCTTATTTCAGATCCCTTCATTTAGTGGTGCAGAGCTTCAAATGGAAGGGGAAAAAAGCAAGGGTCAATCATGGGACCTTGACACTCCCGAGAGCGTAGGGGGGCTTTGGTTTACCAGACTTCAGGCTTTACCGCAAAGCCGCTCAGCTAAGAGTGATGCTTGAAAACTCAAGAGATGACTTGAGAACCGACTGGTCTTACATCGAAGATGTACTAGTTCACCCCAAGAAGGTGAGATCTCCTGTGGTCCCCTGCTAAATCCCTCCTGCATAAAGTTAGGAATCATCCGACGTTGTCTGTGTTGTGGGAGCTATGGAGGGACAACAGGGAAAACTCTGCTCTTTCTTCCTGGCCCTCCCCTTTGTCGTCCTTGTGGGGCCCTCCAATAGACCTGGGCAAAAGGGATATGCGTGGGACACAGGGTTGGTCGGATGCAGGCCTTGAACGAGCTGCGCAGTTCGTCCAGCAGGGTGAATTTATTGAGTAGCCCAGCCTGGTGGAGGCCATGGGTGATTCTCTAATGTCAGTTTTTGAGTTCATTTGAATGAAGGGGATTTTGACAGATAGCCAATGGTGGGAGGGGCTGGCCCGGCCCCTTACGCCACTTGAGAAAATCATTGTTGAATCCTCATCAAGGAGAGGGTCCCTGTCAAGATTTTATAGGGTCCTAATTACAGCAGAGGTAGAGAGTAGACAGAGGTTTAAGAAACAGTGGGAGACTAGGTTGGGGATGGTGGTGGAGGAAGGTACTTGGGCAGCCATCTTTAAATCCCTTTTCTCAGCCGCCTATACACGGCAGCGATGGAGCACAACTTTAAAATGTTACACGCATGGCACCTTGCACCTGAGAGACTCGCTAAAATGTTTCCTGGAGTGTCCCCAACCTGTCTGAGGAAGTGTGGTCAACAGGGGTCATGGTTCCATTTATGGTGGGAATGCCCGGGTGTTCAGGAATATTGGACAGACCTGCGGGGTTGGATTCATGAGATTATGGGTGTTCCCCTGTCCGTCCACCCCCTTGTGTTCCTCTTTGGCATCTTATCCCCTGATGAAGTCTCAGCTCCCTTACCCGGGGTAGTTCAGGCCATGCTCTGGGCAGGGAGATTGGCTTTAGCCCAGAAGTGGAAAAGCGGCTTGGTGCTGGTGAAGTCAGACTGGATGGCTAAGCTCTGGACTATATTCACATATGAGAAACTTTCTGCTTTGACACACGACACCGTGAACTCGTTCCTACAAGACTGGATGATGGTTCTGCTCGTGAGAGCTGCGAAGCGATGAGGCTACGATTCTTCGGAGTATAAACTGACCCTCAAGGTGTGTGTGCCTTCCAGTGTCTGCTAGTTCTTTTTCTCTTTTAGCTTGAGCCTGATATGTCAGCCATCGTGAAATGTTTCATCCTTGATTTGACTCTAAATCTCCACTAATCTGTAAGATATGGTTATTATTAAACTGGGTGGGTGAGGGTGGTGGGGAGGGGTTTTCCATACGTAGTGTTTTCTGAGGTCACTGTTGGTCTATGGTTTGTGGATCTGAAACATGTGGTTGGAAAATGTTCAATAAAAAGTAAGTGAAAAAAAAAAAAAATGAAAACCCGCATTGGCAAAGCAAGTTGATCTGGCGTGTTTTAACTGTATGCGTTGTATACAGTTGCTGTTATTGGGAGAGTGTGGATAATTGTGTGGTTTAGAATGTGCTTTGTGCCCCTTTTGATTTGGTGATGTGTGGTTGTACGACTGAATGTATCTACAGTTGCAGTGTTGCATAAAATAGTGTATCCTTGTTGTGTAGGGAGTGCATATTGTGTCGAGATAGTTCCATTATGTTTGTTTAGGATCAATGCCTATACTCTTATGCCAGATATTCGGGTGCTGTTGCAATGCCATATATTACCATAAAATAACTTGATCCTCCCACCACATGCTCTGGCAGTGCTGGCCTTCATGCAGTATCATTATGTCCGTCTATGACCAACACCTTTCACCCATGCTCTTGCCTTTTTTATGCCTTTTATAGTGCTCTCCTGTTGTCAGGTATTGGCTTCCTACAGTATGGCGAGGCATTCATATCATATGCTCAGGTAGTTCCCTCACAATCTGTTTATTGTAATGATGCCCACATTCTGTACTGCAACCATATACATGCATTACCACACACACATGCCGTAGTCACAAGTACACAGCAGGCACTCCTACACGGCCACACATACTAATATGAATGTATACAATTAGATGGACACATTTATAACTCGATACCTACAAAGCACACACCACCCACATACATACCCTAGATACAAGCACCCTCACCCATATGTTTTCGCTAGTTCCTGAATACATTAACACACATGCGCGCACACGAGCATCCAGGCGTACTGGCCAATATGGCCATATGCATTGAGACCTAAATCCATGCACATGCAATGTTATTTACATCATATGCCCAGGAAATAGGATAAGATAACTCTTGTACTCCTGCTGTATAGCACGTATGGGTGTGATATTGCTGAATATAACCACCTAAATTTGATCTATCATATACCCTGGTGCTCACCTTGTATGCCGGGAATTGGCATTGAATGGCAAGTAATTCCTCCAAATATTTTGCTAGAATTTCCTTTTGCTGGAATCTGGTGTCTAGGGAAGTCAAGCCCACTGAAGAAATTCCACCAGCTGTGAGCAAATATCTGTGTTCCCATCAGATCCAACCTCCTTATCAGTGTAAACAAAGGGTGTGCATTCGTTTTTTCATCTGTATAGTACCACCCAGAAGTACCTGTGTGGAAAAAAGGAAATCGTATTCCAGATGGATTTTCAGTTCTCATGGCTCATGGGTGAAAAACAACGAATATCTGTCAGAACTCTGGTTCCCCAGTGTTCGCACATAACCTACTATTTTACAAGTTTAAATTAACCTCTTTGGCTTTAAGTGCTGGGCCTCGTGGTCTGGCAGGCCAGGGTTCGTGACACCATTTATTATTTTTTTTATTTGTACATTGTATTAACTTTGTAATATTTATATATTGTTTATGTTCAGATAGGGCTGTTTTTTTTTTTTATTTATGTACTTGCACCTGTAACACATTCATGTTATAGATGCAGGTTCATGAAATCTCTACAAAACATGTGTGCGATGTTGCATCAACATTTGAAGTGAACTCATGTACATTACAGAAACAGTGCACTCTGTGAAACCTGAGGGCGTTCTCACATTTACTCCCCTTAGATCCGCTATGCAGATGGCCAGGGAAAGGCCATTGCTGTTGGATCCTGCCCCTGGGGGTCGACAAGCGAGGGAGGACCACCTGGATGGAGGGTTCTTGGGGATTGGAGGTGGGATGCCCTTAGGTAAGACGTGGTATTCCACACTCTCCTGTCAGGAAGGAAACCCTATACCAGAGGTAGTTATAGGATATTGTTCTCCCTGTTCCTGAGAAGGACAGGGGATATCATCACCCCAGACGTGTTAGGAAGAGAATGATTGGGGATGAGGTACTTTGGGAATAAACACAGTATTCCCCTTGTCCTTGTAATACCCAGAATAACCCTCCCCTGACCTTTAGGGGGTCATTGTAGAGCAGTTTCCTGTATTCCCCTCTTGGGGTACATGATGGTACTAAAACGAGGAAGAAACAACTGAGAGGAATGAACACCACTTACACTCACCACTTTGGTACTGGAACGAAAAGGATGACTAAAGAGGCACACCAGTATACTGAACAGCCATTTCGCACTAATAGGTTCAGGCAAAGTCAGGCAATTGAAATCAAGTATGCCCACCTGCAATTTATGAAGGTCTCAGGAGAGTATAAAAGGAGTAGTCACTGGAAGGAAGGTGCGCTTGTTGGAAGAGCAGCTGAGACGCCAGATTTACCCAGGACCAGTCGGTGGCTAACGAGACCCTGAGACGCTGACAGTCTGCAAGGTGAGGCCGTGAGAAGAAACGTGGCAAGGGATCCGTGTCTCGAGGGAGCTGGAGAAGTCCAGAGAAGAGAGCTGGAAGGCTTGTTGATGCTTTGTAAAACAGTTTGGGAGAAATGCGTGTTCCTCTGGGCTTAGAAGGGAGCCCAGGAGTGTCTGAGGGGCCGATGCCCGGACCCAGCAGGGATAAGACGCTTCACTTGTTTCAAACGGGAAGCCAAGAACACAACCAGTGAGTTTCAACTAATAGGATACCCGGTATGTAAAAGTCTAACCGCGTGTGAACAAATACACGTCCTTCATCTCCGACCAACATTAAATGAATGAACAATGCTGAAAATAGAAGGCTAAGTGATACTCAGTAACAGATTGGGCGCATATCAACAGATCCGTTCTCGAAAGCCTCGGTGGAAAGAAATACCTTTATAAAACCAGGGAGCCACGCGAAAGGCAAAGTATGAGCAAAATCCCGAAGAAATACTGAAATGAATGAAAATAGGCAAACTGCTCATATTGAACACTGAATGTAAATACAACAACAAATAGCTAACACTGAGTATTGTACTGAATAAAACGGCAAGAAGCTGTATTTAAGAACCACTTGTTCGTGGAATGGAAACTACTTGTTTATATTGAACTACACAAAGAGAACTCCTGTATGTTGAATAATAAATGGCTGGAAGATAATTCAAGGTTCGTGGTTGCGTGACCTGTAATGGGTGGACCATGCACGCCCAGACCATAGAACCCCTATATACTACCAAGGAGGCCTGCTATTGTGTTGAGAGGAAAACTACTATTGATGCCTATGAGACTTGGGGAAGGGAATCCTGAGCTGTGAAGAATTGCTGAAAGTCAGTTTAAAGACCAAGCTTTAAGACGCTTCTTTTGTGCCATCCTTTTGATATTGAACTTGTGGAAGGGATCCCTGAACCATGTTGCGCTGGAATTACATTTGAACTTGGGGAAGGGCATCCTAACATATATAAAGGTGTGGAACTTTACTACTTTAAGTCCAAGAGAAGGTAATTTGAACATTGTGATGAACTTGTTGACATTTGGGGAAAGGAAGCTGATGGTTAAGCCCCAGCTGGAAATGGCTCCGAACTTTCCTTTCGGGAACACTGTTTAGTTTATAGTTGACATCCTTCCACATTGGTTTTGTCTAATTTGTTTAAGTTGTGAGGGCTAGCATTAGTCTTGGACACAGACTGACTTTTCAGTTGAATTTACAGACAGACTATCTTTAGTTCCTTTAGGTAGGGAAATCCCACCTTCGCATATGGCAAGTTAGGCCGTGCACCATTCTGACCTTTCCTTTTTAATAAAAGCCTTTTGACACAAATTTAATCTGTCTGTGTCGCCTTCCATGATGCCAACCTCACAACTTGCAGCGCCAAAACGTCCCAGAGCCAAAAGATCCCTGCACCCTGCCGGCTAGCGGTCAAAGGATGCACTGAAAAGGGACCTGTGGACAAACGGCTGTGCCGAAATGTCCTGCACTGTCACTGCGCAAGCCTTGCTTGTGTCTCCAAGGAAAACTTGAAACAAAGCTGTCTTCAGCTTCCGTTTCATCACTGCGCTAGCCGCGCAAAGTCTGATGTGAGATCCTAACATCTATCTGCCACCAGCTACCGATATTGTTGCTGCGCAAGCTGTGCCACTCTCTCTAACCACTGAAGACAGAACACTAAGGAGCCCATAGTTAAACATACGCTGCTTACAGGTACCTTTACATTGCGCTTGCTCTCTGAAAGGCAGAGCAGAGAACATCATTGCATCAGTAGTGACATGCGCTGACTTGAACTTGGGATATTAAATAAACTCTTCTTTGACATCTGCCACAAATATAGCACTGTTCTTGAACTAATCTCGGGAAACCTTTCCGACCCCAGGGGGCACAGCGCGCTACCGGCTCCATCATACACCATACCCACCTTGCACCGGGTATGATGTCAGGGCCAGTATATATAGTGACACCGCACCCTCTGACCTCAGTTCCATTTTACCACGCACCTTGATCGCTGATCGGAACATGCTTGTCGAGCTTACTTATTTAATTACTTTTGGTATGTCCATGCCTACTCTGTCCAAGGCCTCTAGGTTCAAGCCATGCAAGGCTGCAGCCGGTAAATATCTATCTCGGATCCGCACCGGATTTGTATTGCTTGGGCAAGGAGCATGACACTCAGGATTGCGGGTCATGCCAGTTCATGCACACAAAGCCCCTCCGGGAGAGGGCAGCAAAGATCTTTACCTACATCCACAAGACGAATGGTGAAGCTCTGCAGTCTCGGTCAAATGCCCGCAAAGTGCGGGACGACGCTCCGAGGAGCCGGCAGCTCCACGCAAGAAAAGTACAAAAAGATCCCTGCTGCTTTTTTTTTTTTTTTTTTTTTTTTTTTTTTTTTAAGGTCCTGTTCCCTAAGAGTCCTCACACCGGCATTAGTCTTCTCGAAGAAGAGCACCGCTCCTGCGGGTCCTCTGAGCGTCTGGCACAGGTGCCTTTTCTTACCCTGTTCTCCACATTGGAGGAATGGGAAAGCCTCTGAGAAAAGATGTTGGACATCTTTGCCAAGGCGCCGGCAGCTTTGGCTTTGGTGCCTGAGGTGCAGGTGATGGCGCCGTCTGGTCCGGCTATGATGCTGCAGGGTCCCACCACGTCAGTTGCAACTGGCAGGGTACCAAAGGGCTCGGGCCTGGACCAAGTCAGTACAGTGGTCTCTCACCTTCGGGAGCAGCGGCCTCCGCACCAGCACATGCATCTTCGTTGGTGCCAGTGACACTGCCTTGGGGACGCCACCTTGTCAAGGATGTGTGACATCTATGATGAGGAGGGCAACCAGATCCCTTTTGAGGGTAACCTGTAGGTTCTAGGGAGATGAGGGATGTGTCGGAGTTATACTATGGGAAAGGTAGGACTGGCTGTGCCTGGCAGAGGACCTGCAAGGGGCCATTGCCCTTGACCCCTCCCTGGAGAATTAATTCTTGCCAGCTCCCACCCGCGGAAAGCCTCACAATGCCTTCCAGTGGTTGATGGCTAAGGTGGTCTGTACTGAGGCTATCCGCTCCATCCATGTTCAAGGTTCAGTAAGAACTTTGTGACATTCTGGGCGATGCCCCCCAAAATAGAGACACTTGTCCTTCAATGTGGCAGTAGAGGCCCCCGTATTGGATGTGTTAGGAACTTGCCTCTATTCTGGTGGTGGGCAGGGATCTGGCAAGGAAACGCTGCTTGGTCTGGCCTTTCTTTCTTCCCATGCTTTGCCTGAGAGCTTGGTGGTGTTGGCTGTGACTGCTAACCTGGAGACTTCTGCCTTCCTGTCCCTTCCACTGGATAGGGAAAGTAAGAGGTTGGACACACTGGGAAAGAAAATTGTCATGCAGTTTTACACTGCGGGCCGTGAATGCCACTTGTTCCATGGCGAAGTTCTCCTTCGGCCTTTGGACTACAGTGGCCAATGCGGCCGAGTGTTGATATATCGTCCCTCATGATTAAGGTTATGCCCTCATCCTTGATATCATCAACTCAAGGCAATGGGTTAATACAGATGTAACAGACTATAGATTGAGCACAAGGGAATGTTACATGATATATCAAAGTGCCATAAGCACAACACTGTTCAATATAACATGGCCCAAACGTTAATTAGCAAAGCCTCTATTTACCATTTACACACATGGTTTTTTTGGAAAAAGAAAATGCTAATTTTGTAACTGAGTTAAATACTGGGTTAAAAAATGTAAGACCTCAGTTTCCAATCTTGGACAATTCAAGGCCCGCCTGCTAAGTAAAACAGGGGGGGAACCTATAAATGGCTCCCTGAACAGAAGGCGGCAGGAGCCAATTTATCGGCTTTGGCCTACTTAGACCGCACACATTGATTTTCGGCAGGGTGATTTAAAGACTTCTCTAGCTGCCCTTTGTTAATTACAGTGCATGGTTTCCACTCCACACTTGACTACACCACCACAATTCAGGAAAGTACTGCGACTGCCCATTTGGAAGCAGAAAGCATTTTTGGTTTCTAAAGCTGTGAAAGCATTTTCTTGGGCAGACTTTCTGAAACGGTTTTATGTCATGCTAGCAGTGTACTCCATTCTGTTGTGGTTGGGTTTCCTTATATTTTTCATCTCACCGACTTCTGGGTATTTTATTAGCATGGTTTCCACGCCACTCCAGTTGTTCTAAAGCCTTTAAGTTCTTCACACTCGTTAGAGAAGAGAGCTTCAAGAGCCAGAAACTCCAGCCTCGATACAGAGGCTTCCTGTAACCATGGGTCATGTATGGATGCCATTGTTTAAAACATTCAATGGCCCAGACAAGCAGCTGCAAGTTCACACTTTTTCTGTGATTGATGAGTCCATACTGTTTGAACTTACTAACCCTGTGTCCAGAACATATAGGGAACAGTTAAGAACTAGGCTTCAGACATTTGCGCAAAAAAGATTTGTTTGATTCTTTTGATGTTGAAGATCTCCATGATATGGGGCCCCTTGTGTTCTGTGAGATGTAACGATGCCTTTTTGGTTGCCAACCAACCATGAGCTCAACCTGTGGCCCAAATACACTTTGTTAACAGTGCCATTCCAACTGATGAATTCCAAGCGCACTTCCCATATATTTCACTGAAGCCATACCAAGCAGAGGATTACATGTTTGAAAATCAGTGCAAGTTCCCTCCAGCCCATGTATGTTGCTGATTTGCTGGTTTTTGACAATTCTTTTCAAACTTGACTGAACAAACATGGACTTGAAACTGTCCCTCTTTGGTCTACGTGGTGTCAGCAAACATGGCAAATCAAAGGTGTTCACATGTTGGACTTGGCATGTAGATTCCCACATTTGATGTATTTCTTAAACTATCCGCAGTTTCAGACCATTTACAGTAATAATAACTTGCGATTTTACCCTAGTTGGAAGAGGGAAGAAGGTGAGTCCTGGAGTGTGTCCTACATAGAATAAAATAAACTCAATGAAACCAAGCATATTACCTATGTGTCGGGGAGACCAGTATTGTGGACTGTTCAAGCAAACTAATGCAATAAAAGGAAAGCAGGGACCAGTTTGGGCCCATATCGTGCTAAGAACTCCCACAACACTTCCCTGACACAAGCCATATCCATAGATAAACTGTGTCAAATGCTTTCAAAATCTCACCTGAATTATAAAAGAAAAGAATTGGACAGCTATCATGCAGACAGCTGCTTTTCTGAGGCGCACAGAGGGAGCGTGTCAGGAGGTCAGCTACCTGCACCTCCTGTGACCCTAGAATACCTTGTGAGGGGCATGCGTCCATAAGAGGTAAAATGTACACTTGGCCACACGCAATAATGCAAATCCTGCAGAGTTAAAGTGAGGCAGTGCAGCAGAGATTCCATGCATCTGATTCCAATGATCAAGTGCTAGAGCAAGGCTTCTATGCACTAAGGGATGTCACTACAGATGTAGTGGGATGGGTTCAGAATGACCTGTCCATTATTAGAAGTGACCATGAAGCAGCTGTAAGTCTTTCTGTTGTAACAGACTTTCTGGACACTTTGAGCAGAGGAGTTCCAGATAGGAATGTGATTTAATGGCCAGAACAGATAGATGCACTTCCAGGGTTGCAATACGGCAGGCAATGTCAGGCTCTACTTTCCTTTTGCTTAGCACGCTTACAAGACGTTTTGTGGCATCATCTGCCTGGGTACCTGAAGTGTCTACTTGGATTTTTCATGGTGTTTTAAATATACTCCTTCAAACTACACCTTCTATGGTTTGTTAGGAACTACATTCCTGGGGAAATGTGCACTTAATAACGCTCGGGTTAGGGAAGAGTATGCCATGCCATAGTTTCATGCATGTGTTTCACCTTCAAGTGCTGAATTAATACTGTATTCGTTACATGATTGCAAAGGGTCTACTTGCATAGTTTGTGCACATGCCGTGCAAGTGAATTCATGTGAGAATAGCACTGAATGCACGTTCCATGTTACACCTATTGCAGCTTTCCACAGTTAGGTACATAGCTTATCAAATAGTTCCTATCTTGTGTGCTTCAAAGCCTCACCTTAGGTTGAAGTTGGGGTACCAACCCTGATCACTGTGCGCACAAGTTAAATGTGTGTTTATCCTTTATCCACCTATGCAATCCCAATAAAAATTCCTGCCCTGGCCAAGCCTCAATTTAAGGCCTTTACAATTTCCAAAACTAAGCCTGTATATAGCACTTTTACAGAACATTTACATACAATTCGGCAGAAGTGTGGACTCTTATCGAAGCACACTCCAAAGCGGTCAAGCAGATTGTATCTCTCTTGGCCTGTCAAGACGCAATGGAATGGGCCATGCACTATTTGACAGTTCGCGGCTAACCTGCATAAATTCAGCCTTCACTGCAGTCACTGTTTGCTACTGAAGTGCTCAGAAAGGGCTTGGAAGCATTCAACGCATTCATTAGAACATTATCGAGAATGTCAACCAGTTGGCTGCTTGTGCTATACTTGCAGCAATTTTTGATCCTGTGCTATGCAAACGCCTGAATCGTGAGTAACCACTGCAACCAGTGCTTTGAAGCTGTTCGATTTCTTTTTAGAACTGATCTATGCAGCTATCGTGGCCTTGAGCAGTGTTCTCAATTTAAACATCGTTTTATTTTTTTCCTTTAATTAGGAAAGAAATCCACAGTTAAAGCCATTGCCAGAGGTATGGCATGTTCCAAGGAGTGAGTTCTCACCAGGAACTTGGGGGTCAGAGTCTCACATAAGACAGCTGCGTCTTGGGAAGATCGAATCTCTAAAACTGTCCGAGCACAGCGATGTGTAGAATCCAGAGATTTTCCCCTCTAGTGTTTTACTGCGACTTTATAGACCTTTTTCCAGCCATGGAAGCTTGTCATGGGAACGTGTCTGGGGAAGACACACTGCCTACAGGACGAAAAGTGGAACAGATGCCCAGTTTGTAAAGCCTAATACAAGCCGAACACTGGTTTCATCTCTACCCCTTCGACCTCGGGAGCCTACTGTTTAATCGAAGATGATGGTTGGTTCTGGTTCCAGGAATACATGGGGTGATCCATTAATGCCCCCACGAATGCAGAAGTGGTCGGCACGGATAGCCCATTAGCTTGCAGAAATCTGGAACTCAGTTTGTTCTCATTGCCTCTGTGTTTTCTGGCACATCTCAAGCATAGATTGGCATCTAATCCTATGTTAAGAGAGCTTGAGATATTGCTGAATCCACCGATATTGGGACCACAATCGGCCTCCAATGAACTAAAATTGTACTGCATCTTACCTCCAGGCTAAGGTTTAAGCATGCAATACATGTATGTGCTTGAAGATCTTAACCTACTAATCACTGTGGGTGAGCAAGGAATGCATTATCTACCTTAAAGATCACTAGTTTAAACTTTGGACAATCTACCCATGCAACCCTCGGCCTAGGATCACTAAAGCCAAGACTCGTTTGGATTAGAAAATAAGGGGCCACTTTGCGCTGGATGATGATTAAAAAAAGGGTTTTCAAAAACTCTGCCTTCATACATTAAGGCCATAGCCAGTGGTAGGAATTAATATAAATGCTCCTTATTAAATATTCCATTTGTTTTTCTTAGCACCTACTTCTATTATACTAGGGCTTATGTATGCACCCTGCAACTGATTTACTTAATGGTATATGCAGTGATTCCTAATGACAATTGCTTAAAATGTTCATGTTTTATTTTTGCCAGTAATATAGACATCTTGCATTCAAAATATAGCTCCTACAATATCAATAGGGGTTTCTAAGTGCTACAGCACAAATCTCGTTGTTTACTCTTTACCACAATGTTTTTGCATTGTACACTTCCTGGTCTGGTCCAAATGGGGGTGACATGATATTGGCCCTTATGATTAAGGTTCTGACCTCATCCATAATCACATCAACTCAAGGCAATGGGCTAAAACCGATATAACCGACTATAGAATGTGCACAAGGGAATGTTACATGGTATATAACATTGGCATAAGTACGCCTTTCAATGTAACATGGCCCACGATTTAATTAACAAAGCCTGTATTTACCATGCACTGCTTGCTACACGTGCGTTTTCTGGAGAAGGAAAATGTTAATTGCTTAGCTTTGGCAGAAACTGGGTTCAAAAGACACCAGTTTCCAACCTTAGGTAATTCAAAGCCCACCTGCTAAGAAAAACAGGGGTGGACGTATAAATGGCTTCCTGAACGGAAGGCAGCAGGAGCCAGCTTCCTGCTTTAGCCTTCTCCAGGCTGCACGCGTGTTTCAACATGGTGATTTAAAGTCCTCTCTAGCTGCCCTTTGTTAGCTTCAGTTCTAAAGGAGAAGATGAAGAAATCCATTGTGCAGAAAGTGACTTAAAGTTGAACGTTACAGCTGAAATTCTAAACTTCCATATATGTAACAAGCCTTCCCACACGCAATGACCTAAGGTTTCAATATTCAAAGTTACAAAGATCTTAACTCTGATTTAAGAGGGGAACATGTGACCTAATTACTGTTCAGAATGGGCATCTAGATGTTTAAACTTACTGACTGCCATTTTTTCTGTTATCTACTTAAATATGTATAGGCCAGACCAAGAGTCTCTCAGTGGCACGAGGTCAGCAGTCCTGTTCGCCCGACGTGAGCTACATTGGAGGAGGGAGGGCTGGCGAGAGTCCATAGGCAAGCTCGTGAGAGAGGGAAACGGATGGAAGTGGAGCTCATAAGAAGCCCTTTAGCGTGACACTGGTTTTTTATTTCCAACATAAGAATCTGTCTTGGCTTGTGTATAGAGTAGGCATGGAGTACAGGGGGAATGTTTTTCATGTATTTTAACTAAAATTACTTTTTCATTGTTTCTTAATCAAGATCTTCATCGCTCATGTTTTATTTTTAGGAGTGATGGTTTGTTATATTTGCCATTTTAGTTGCTTGCCTAATGAGCGTAACTGCATTTAGGAAATCGTGGGTTGCATTCAATATTATTCATTGTCATTTGTGCAACGATTCAGAGCTCTTGTATCTAGATGGGTTCCACATCACGATTCCTGACTGTTTGTGTGATTATGCTGAAGTTACAGTAAACTAGGCCCCCACATGCGTAGCGCTGACGTAAATGACTGATGACCAGAAGACATTCATCACAGCCTTGACCAGTGGTGGAGTTGAATGACTCCTGATCGTTCCTTATCAAGAAAATCAAGACCGAATGTCCCTGAGGGAGAGATGAGACACGCTTTCCAGTCCTTGGTCTCTGACGGCAAAGAGGCAACACGTCAGATGCTGCAGTCTGGACTGGACATGGCATACTGAGGGAAGGGCCAGGGCCACTAGCACAGTGGTCAGATGCCAGTCATGGCTTAGGACATCAGGCCTTGCAGTCGACATCCAGTCCAGGGTATTGGATATGCCGTTTGACCGCTATAACCTTTTTGGAGCAAAGGCTGATGATGCGCTCTAGAAGGTTCAGTCATCCTACACGATAGCTAAGTCTTTGGGGCTGCCAGTACAAGAGACGTCTGCACAGATGTTGTCTGGGGGGAGGTGTTTTTGTCCCTTTGCCCCAAGGGACAGTAGTCGGTCTGCTTGGGAAGAGGATAATGCAGACGTGCCCAGTGAGGGGGCAGGATGCCAAAACTCAGTGACTGACTTTGAACATTCTTCACCACATTCCTACAGTGCCCCCGGACCACAGCAGTCAGGCCACCCCCTTGTTTCGAGACCCCATCCTCCTGGATGAGGTTGGTCGGCTTCTGGCGAAAGCGTGATGGAGCTGGTTCTGCACTCAGAACAAGGGAAGGGGTGGTGGTACTCTACCTATTTTCTGGTGCCGAACGATGGGGGCGTGTGACTATGCAATGACAAGTTGAAGATGGTTACGCTAGCCCATTTTCTACAGGTCCTCTATCTGCAGGACTGGTTGGTTTCCCTGGACCTTCAGGATGCCTACTTCCATGTGCCAATTCATTGAAAGCACAGTAAGTACCCGAGGTTCTTGGCGGCTCAACATTACCAATTCAGGATCTTGCCGGTCGGGCTGTCTCCGGTTCCAAGTTGCTAGCTGTAGTGGTGGCTTGTCTCAGGAGGGAGAGCATTCATGTTTTTCCCTACCTGGACGACTAGCTCGTCCGAGCTCGCACCCTACATCCATTGACGAAGCAACTACTCCTCACATGCACTCTATTGCATAGCCTGGGCTTTTTCCTGAATGTCTCAGGTTTCGCCGTCCCATCCCCTCCGATTTATCAGTGCGTCTTGGACACTCGCCTGGGCAGGGTCTTCATGCCCGTGGACCGAGCGTGTGGAACATCTTTCGGATGATCAATGTCCTCCAATTCCAGAGACCAGTCCCAGCCTCAGCCTTCCTGCGCCTTCTGGGTCTCATGGCCTCATGCATTCTAGTGGTGCCAGAGGCGAGGCTGCACATGAGATTTCTTGAGTGGCTTCTACATTGCCAATATTTGCTGTTTCAGGGCCACATGTCGGACCCCTTGCGGGCATCGGATCAGGTGGCTCAGGATCTTGTATGGTGGGCCATGAGAGACAACTTGCTGAAGGGTGCGTTGTTTCGCCAACCTTGGCCCTAGGTGACGGTCATGGATGCATCTCTGACTGGTTGTGGGGTTCACCTGTTAAACCTAACAGTGAGCGGACTGTGGTCTCATTCTGGCCCTGGTCGCTTTCCTCACCTCTGTGAAATCCAAGACTGCCGATTCTGACAGACAGCACAGTGACTATGCACTACCTCAACAAATGAAGTGGCATGACCTCCTTGCCTCTGTGCAGAGAAGCAATGTGACTGTGCTTCCGGGCTCTGGAGAACAGTGTCTCTCTGACGGTAGCTCATCTGGCCTGATGAGAGCATGTCACATCGGATGCCTTGAGCAGACCCTCCCCTGAGTGGGAGCTCTGTCAGTAGGTTTGGAGATTTTCTCCTGTGGACCTCTTTTCTTCCAGTGTCAACAGGAATTGCGAGTTGTTTTCTCGTTGCGGGATCTCTGGGGGACACGCTGACAGTCCAATGGACTTTCAACCTCCTGTATGTGTTCCCGCCGATCCCGGTCATTCCGCTGATTCTCGGGAGATTCACCTTTTAGGAACCACTATGGCCCAATTGCCCTCGCTGGCGCCTTCCAAGGAGAGTTGAGGCTCCTCACATTCAGGGGTAGGTCCTCCACCCAAACCCCAGCCTTCTGAACCTTCATTCTTTGCTGCTGAGAGTCTAAGATGCAAGGAGTGGGACTTGTCGGGCGACATCTTCGACACGCTTCTTTCAGCTCAGAGGCCCGCTACAAAATCCATTTTTGCCTGCATCAATTGTACTGCTTATCTCACAAAATGTACAATACAAATATGTAACCTTATACAAATGGTTTGAATTTCATATTCTGTTTCTCCTATGGTTTGAATTTCATATTAGTAAGCAATTATAATAATTACATAAAGTACCGGATCAAGGTAATTCTATTTCAGGTATTTCAAAGATAATATAAGTACATGTAGTAAAAAATAAGAATAGATAGAAGTAGAAACATATTTATCTGACCATTGCCACTGGCTGCAGCCTTTGGCTGTGGCCACTGGACATATTCCACCAATAGGTTCCTATAGGGCCCACTAGCCATGCTTGTGCTGGCAAGACTGTTACCCAACTGACCCATTCCAGCTGGATCATTCTCTGCATCTCTGAATGCTACGATCTGGCTGGAAAGGATGTGCCGAAGGATCTCTGAGCTCATTCTACGAAAGGAGTGACTGCCACCTCTGCTCTGGACATTTGCTAGGCAGCAACGTGGGCGTCTTTGCACACATTTGCTAAGCGTTGCTACTTGGATTCCCTTGCAGGCCAGGATACCTGGTTTGGTAGGGCAGTCCTCCAGAGTTTTCTAGTTTAGGTGGTGTCCTTGGTTCCTCCCTCCACCAGGTTGCTTACTGCTTTGGCAGTCTATCTTGGATGAGGAATCAGTGGGAGGAAGGAGTCCGTTAGAAGAACAAATTACTTACCTCTCTGTAATGTTCTTTCTGATGGATGTTCCTCCCATTGATTCCTCATCAACCTCCTTTCCTGCTCCTCTAGAGGGAACTTAGTACACCATCTGTACTATGGTCCCTCCGTTTCAGAGTGCTAGGGAAAAAGAGTGGAACATAGGTCACTGGGTATAGCGTTGTTATATATACTAGCCATGATGTCCTATCCAGCGCGGTGAGGTGTCGAACCGTTGCAGCGGAAAGGTTTCCGGAGGAAAGCTGCACTGGGATAGGGATAAGAAATGTGTTCTTTACTGAAGCACACGTTACCTTACGGTGAAGTGGTGCATTAGGGCTTGCAAAATCTCCTCGTCCACTTGCATAGTCATGGAGATTTTATGAACCTCTAGTACCATTTGGCAGGTACTCTACCTTGCTGGAGAGTATGGTTATGCTTAAAGTTTTACTGTGCGTGACTGGCCTCTGGGTGGCAGCATTGCACCAAAAATGAAGTGTTCTTATGCTGCGTTGGATCATTTCACAGAAAGCACTTGTACATTTTTGTTACCAGTAAAACATGGGGCAAGTTCATTACTATTGGGTTGAGTATGAAAACTAAGGATTTCAATCTGCAGGACTAGTGGGGTTCTTAAGAATTTGTAAAGGCTGTTAAGGGGTACCTTGTAGCCCTTTTTTTCTTTTTACCTTTGTAACTTTCTTTTAATTTTACGAGGTGTCCAGCACTGGTGTCAGTGATAATATTCTACTGTGTTTTTTGTTATTACAGCGTGCACTTTTGCATTTTACTGCATATTGCCATTTTAAGTACCATAGACTCCAAATGGCTGTACCACATGTTTTTCATCCTGTTCTTGGCCCATCTTGCCCTTTGGCCTTCTTCCTGCCTTTTCCGATCAGGAATTTCCATGTGTGGTAAGCCCTTTGCCCAGCAAAACCACGTTTCCTGGGCAATGCAGCAGTGTGCATCCTTGTCAGATGCAAGGGCAGGGACGGTCTTGTCCAATTCACATTCCAGCCAGGGATGTGGGTTGAGGAGAAGATATAAGGCAAGAGACCTACTGGGATTGGATAGCCCTTGCTAGTTTTTATGGTGTATATCCTTGCTATTGATGGGCTGGGGCCGACGACAGCTCATATTTGGGATAAAAAGAGGAGTCCTGCAGCTATTCCTCAGATAGTCATTTGGATCCAAGACCCCTATGAGGAGAAGCATCCTGCTGAAGGCCCAAAGATTGCTGTTGAAGACAACCGACATTGTCTCCGTCCTAGTCCTGGCAAAGCCCTGCCGCTCTGTCTTAATTTCCTGAAGACCCTCATCAGTGTTTTGACCCTTGGGCTGGTGGGACCAAACATTCAGGACCACTGCATGAGGATCCTGCCCTTCGTAGCTTTAGGAAGCATCCTGTTACCATCCTGTGGAATAACTCTGCAGTCAACGTCCTGCAGTTGCTCCTTTCAAACACAAAGGAGGGCCTTTCTGGAGAAGAGTCTTCTTCACCTACACCAGTGAAGCCTGCTGCTGATTGGGGTGTTCATTGCTGCTGCCCATTTGTCGTGCCCTGGGGGTGGGTCTCCTGTTGTGGGACATTTGGTGTTCGTTGCCCTGCGATGCCCGACTCGTCCACATCAAGGTATCCGGAGCTGTCTAATACAAGGGCGTAACCGATGCCTAATCAGAACCGAACCCAGAAGCACCCTCTGGCCCTGGATCCTCTACAAATGGACGTTCATCAGAAATTAGTGGGCACATCGACTGACAACCCTGGGTGGTTTCTCAGACAATCTGAGTAAGGGAGGGAAGATTACATACCTGTATTCCCCCCCGCCCCCTCCCGTCATAGGGATTGTATGGGCACGAGTCCACTTCCTAACTCTCCCTTGCCGGGTCATAATCTGTGTAGTTATGGCCAAGGGTCATCAGACCCCCTCTGCTCATTGGCTTACTCTAGTGGTTAGAGGTACTCTCACAATCTGTTTTACATTCATGTTCTTTTTTTACCCAGCATTTACTAACCTGTTGGCTTTGCTGGTACTTGTTCTCTGTTAAAGACTTCCCGGTCCCTGCAACATGTACTTACCTGGGTCGTTTGACTCTTTGGGGCACTATGCCTACATAACTTGGCAGGGAAAGACTTCTGAAGGCAGCAGCTGTATTCTACAAGGCAGGGTAATTGTTTCAGTTGCTTTTGCACTTCGTTTGACTCACTTCACTGCCTTATGTATATTTCTTTGCTAGACTGCTGTTACTGTTATTACTGTAAAATGTAAGCTTTCTCTAGTGAGATCACCAGCTGTGTGTGTGTGTTCATTCAGTGAAAAGACTTTAGTTAAGAGAGAGTTAAGATTATCAGATTAGATTTAATAGAATAAAACATAGCAACAAAACCTTTGAAATTCAGTGAAAAAACCGTGTTTAACAGAGAGTAAAGGTGATCAGATTTAACGCAACAAAACCCTTGAAATTCAGCACTCCCATTTGAACCAGGACCACCTCAACTTTGCATCCCTTTTTGTGCAGCCTAGGACTATATTGATGACCTCACTGGTAACCTCCTCGTACACGACATCATTGAGATAAATGATTACATTATATGTGACATTACTGATCATATAAGTTAGAATATTTTTGTTGCTTACTTTTGATACATATTTTGATTTATTATAATAGCAACATGACATGAAACAATACGGACACAAGTATCATATGATTATGTGTGGCGCATTAATTTGTAGTACTTATCAACTCACAAAATGTACAATAAAAATATATAACATTATACAAATGGTTTAAATTTCATATTAGTAAGCAATTACAATACTTACATAAAGTACCTGATCGAGCTAATTCTATTTCAGGTATTTCAAAGATAATATAATAAGTACATGTAGTAGTAAAAAATAAGAAGAGGGTTAAGTAGAAACATATTTATCTGGCCATGGCCAGTGACTGCAGCCTTTGGCTGTGGCCACTAGATATATTCCACCAATAGGTTCCTATGGGGCCCACTATGTGTACAATTTCTTCCTTCTGTTTCTTTTTCTTTTGTGTCCACGCTCTTCCGATTTCCTGGGGGTTATTCCGATATTCCCCTGATACTGGCAATGAACTACACATATACATGCTGTATAGCAGCAATGACCAACACATACAGCAGCAATGAACTACCCATGCCTGTGGCATTTCCCCAGATAATTTGAAAACGCTCAAATCAAAAACTCTTCGCTGCCCGCACAGTCAATCGCTAAGTGCCCCCGCCTTCCTTTCCATGGTTTCCCCCCCCCCCCACTCTTCTGCTGCTTTTCCCCTCCATGGCCCTCTCCCATTACCCCCTTTCACTCTTGGTTTGTGTGACGCATTTCCTTTTTTCCGAGCGTGTCTTCCATTGTAGCCGTGGAAATCTCACCAGATTCCTTCGGTACCCTCCAGATAATCCATACACATTGGACCTCTAACTGGCTCCCCAGACCCCCCCCCCCCCCGACTCTCCAATTTACATGGTATCCTCTTCCCACTCCACGCCTCTAGCCAGATGTCATTTAATCCCTTTTCCTCTTCCACATAGCTTTTTGAGCACTTTGTTAGTTTTCGTGTCCCGAGGGTGTTCCTGTGGTGATTGCTCTCATCGAGCAAAAGAAATGGCGTAATTTCATTTCTGAAAAGCCTCTCTTCTGCAAAGCATCATGGGTGATATAACTATCAAAATGTCCAGTCTAGAGGGGCTTGTGACAAACCATTTATTTGGAAAATATTAGCCATAAGTTATTAGCAATAGAATTTTTGGATTTCCTATGACTCAAGGCTATCACCTTAACAATAGGGCGGCGAGATATATAGTGTGATGACTTCAAAAAATAACCCAGGTCCGCGTTCTGTTAAAGTTCATCTGGCTTAAAATCAATTCATGAACAAGAAGAAACCTGTGAAACGGTTTCCATAACGCCACACTTTTCATCCATAACATGACAAATGAGTGAATAATTCATTCAAGTGTCCAGCCCAAGTGGGTGCAACCTAATACTAACAATGAAACAACATTAAATGCATATCAACAATATATAAAAGGGAAGAATTAACTTTAAAATTGATCCAGAGATACAAACAAGTCAACTAATCGGCAAATCCTCAATACCAGATATAGAATACAAAATACAGAAGATTTATCCAAAAAGCCATAACTCCTCGTCACCATTATGTCCATTTGGTTTCATAGTTCCTATCTGCATTATCAACCGTGACTCCAATTGGCGCAACTTGTGAGCTCTGTTGCCTTTTCATTTGTGTTCTCTGATGTGTGCTAAAGCAAAGGAAATTCTTTGGTAACTTGCAACACCATTTTTGATAGCTCTGTAGTGCCAAACGTGGTGTTAGGGAACACGCTTCACAGGTTTCTTCTTGTCCATGAGTTGATTTTAAGCCAGATGATCAATCTCTGGTAGTTTACTTAAAAAAACGATTTATTCTGCACTGCACCACTTTAACAGAACGTGGTGTTCTTTGACGTCTGTCACGGTGTCTGACATTTGACACTTGATAGTGGACTTATTATTTGGTGCTATGTCTAGGAGTTGCTTTCGCTCCAATCCAGAGGCACCCCCTACGTTGGAACGAGGCTGAATGATTTTGTACGAAGGGAGAGTGTGAGTGTGAATGTCTTTTCCACAACCGCTTAGTTCAATAACCCAAAACAATAGTCCTGTTCCACACAATGGGCCTCATTACAAGCAAGCCGGTCCAGAAACAACCATGCCGATAAGCCTGCAGAGTTCCACGGAAGCACCGGCACCAGTAATAACGTGCACTACTGGTCCAAAAATTTCCATGGAGCTTTGAGGGTGAAATCAGGGGTGCAAGATTCTACATGTCTTTTTCCTATTTTTTGTTGGGAGTATTTGTACTCCCACCCCCCCACCCTTTTTTTTTTTTTTTTTTTTTTTTTTTTTTTTTTTTTTTTTTTTTTTGGGTAGTATTTTACCATTTTTAGAGAGTAAAAGTGGCTGATACACCCCTTATCTGTAGGGCTAGCCGTGGCTCTCGGTCTCACTGTAACCTTACTTAATTATGGGAGCCGACATATGCGCCCCGGTGCCCTGGAAGTTCTGTGAGGCTCACTGGTATTTATGGGCAGCTTCAGCATTCGTCTCTCAGGTGACGCAGTATGGCAGCATTTCTGTCAGCGTCTCAGTATCGCAGGGACCTCTGCTTTGAATGCCGTCTGGGTCTCTCTGATGGGGAGCCTATGCTGCTCCTTTCTCTGTGACCACAGCTTCCCAAGTCTCCTGGCTTCCTCGCAAACACTGGTTTCTCGCCTTCCTGCATGCCAGCCCCTGCGCACATTCTCTGGCCCCAAGCCACAGCCTGGGAGAGGGAAATCGCTCCTGCTCCTTCTGCTTCCATCACCACCACCAACACTACTCTGCACCTGAATCTCATCTTCATTTTTAACAATCCTGCTCGGGTTCTCGTATCAGAACAACTAGACTGCAGGTTTCTTTAATAGCATTTCCAGTCCTCATTGACTCCTGGACCCTCTTCGTCCCAGTACTACAAGCATTATGGATCCTGAAGTCCATAACAGGTTTTAATTTTTTATGTATATTTATTTCTTTGTAACTGTTGAATTTGATGTGATCAGATTTAAGAAATGTTACAGGGTTGATGTAAGATTTAACATTAGGTTTAGGATTTCCACACAATACATAATCCTAGTTATTCCAGGACATCACATTAGTTTTAGGAACTCCCTGTAATTTATGCTGTTTAAGTGACTTTTCAGAGGCTTTTTGATTTCCTTATGAGGGGGACTTGTGCACTGACAACAGGCCATGAGATACTCGTGGATCATTGGACACTCATCCTCCTAAGCAGATGAATACTATAGCTCTCCCAAAGGAGTCACCACTTCCCCCTTGTAGCCATTTCCTCCCATGTGATCCTTCCTCATGTTAACACCCCCAGGGTAAGGATCAGGTAGCGGCTGCCTTCTCCTGGCCACATGGGAGAAAATATTAGGCTGGGGTTTAGTGATGACTCTGCAGGATTCATCACAGTACTCTACTAATCTTGCTTTCACTCCTGTCACTCACACTCAAGTACCACATTCTCTCGCCAATCAATACCTGACCTTGCATACTCCTTCAGAAATCTTCCTCTGCACCATTCCTCCTCTGCTTTTTCTTTTGGTCCTAGTTCTCCTCACTTGACCTTACTTGAACAACCCACACCTTTCGATTTCCTCTGCCCCTTCTTATCCTTCCTCCGTCTCCCTTCATTGGCTCACACCCTCAGCTGGTTCTCCGGATCAACAGATTAAGTGTTACAGGTAAAGAAATGCTTTGTGGGCATTAAGCCAGACCACTTTTTGTAGGTGGGTCCACCAGTATTGAACATGGGATCTCCTCTCGTCTCTGCCTTGCAGAGCGCCCCGCAGCTCTGTTGATACTCTGCAAGTCTGTGTCGCAGAGAATGATGCAAGTGCTACTTTGTTGGTTGCCGGAAATGCTCTGCCAATTCACCATAGGGACTGGGTTCCTAGGGGATAAGCAGAATGAGTCTGGCCAGAATTGTGCTTTGCAGGTATGGGGAAAGAAAAGGTGGTTCGTATTTGAGACATGGAGGAACATGAAGAAGCAGCAGGGACTGGGGCTTCCCCAACTACCCCACGCCGCCTCAAGGGCAGGGCTTGCTCTGGTGAAACCCCTGGTTGGTATCCCATGCCAGGTTGAGACAAGTCCCCATCCCCTCTTAACAGGGGGAGGTCTCTGACCCTTTCACATTAAGTAAATCCATGCTCTTGGCTAGATGATTGGGGCTTTCGCATCTATAATCTTTGCACACATTTGAGTTCATGTTGAAGAAAAGTGGTGATTTTTGCACTAGCATTTTTTTGTTTGGTCACCACAGTTTCCCATTTTTCTTTCCTGGCTAATTTCCTTTGCACAGTTTAGATAATATTCATCAATTCTTCCACTTAATCTTATTTGGGATTTCCAATCAACCATTTCTTCTCTAATCGTTCTATTTTTGTTTCATAATATAAATTGATTTCTTATGCTTCTCATGGTTACATGATATGCCTAAAGCTCTTAAGGCCAGCAATGTCGTCCTGAACTAACTCCCCTCCTTATTGTCTCATGCCAAAATTAGAAAATTCCAAAATCATACCAACTTTGGGATTGAAATGCAAGTTTTTCGCACATGTATATGAAATTGCCGGTCTCCCTCATTTTCCAACATACCCAACGCGCATTCCTGGTGAATCCTTTAGGGTTCTCCTTTAAAATCTGAACCACTGTACTAATAATGCCTTTTGGCGTTCTGTGTTGACGTTTGGTCCCCACACTGCCACAGAATAGTTAAAGAAACACTTTGCACACTGCCCACTTAATGGAAGGATTGCCAGGTGAAGGTAAACACAACTAAGGAACTGAAATATTGGTCTTAAGCTAAAAAATCGTTTTTAAATGTATATTTTTAAAAAGACCAATTTAGAAAGAACTTACTGTGACCGCACAGAGCGGACTTTCTAAATCGGATTGTCATGCCCCTGCTGCACACGAGTGCAGGGGCTGACCGGTACTCCAGGACTCGGAAGTGCTGTCTGGGGAGAACGGGTAAGTGTTTGTGTGTATGTGTGTTTTGGTTTACAAGGGAGGGAGGCAGCAGGGGCCGAGGGAGAGGGGTTTGGGCGGGTGAAACCCCCCGTTTTTGATCAAATCCTGCGAGAGAAGGTGCGGGTGAAGCAATGTTTTTCTCTTTTTGTAGGCCGCCTAAAATCGGGCGGAAAAATCAGTATTTTTGTTAGGCGACCTACACAAATCGAAAAATTGACATAGAACCGAAATATTTTGCACGCTGGTACAGTACATGACATTTTAACAAAGGACCACCATAAATAAACGATGAGCAACAAAGTACCCAAAAATGATCTGCTCTCACGGCCACCCGATTGAAGGAATCGATACAATCTCACTGGTACCTGAATAAATTGCAAAATGGTGATGAACTCCCTATGGACATTTGCAATGATAAGGTATTTACATCTCATCAACCTAATCAAACTAAAATAAGCCGAGATTGAGAAATAAGGAATCTGATTGATTATGTGTACATTTTGGCCTATCCAATGTTTCTTTTAATGTTTCTACTCTTAATCAATGCTAGAGTTTGTGTCATTTTAACTAATTGTTGTATTCAATGGAAATTACCTCTTTTACATTAGGAGTTCTGGAATTTTGATTGTTGAATTTTGTAAATTTTCTAATTGCGTGTAAAAAGTTTCTTTTAAACTTAAGTACACTTAAATAAATAAATATCAGATCTGCGATGCTCCACACTGTCTTCCCCGATCCCCAGTCAGGAACAGGAAACGTTTGTTCATCATTTTCATCAGCAGTGGAGGCCTTGCAATTATTGAGCGAATGCTCCTAAACAGTTTTTTAAAAGTGCTATAAATCACCTGTGCTTTCGTAGTTGCAGCTTTTTAATTGTGTTAATTCAAATGAAGTCTCAGTGTGCAAGCTATATTCTTATTATTTAATTGACCACAAAATTTAATTTTACATGTTTTCCAACACTCTGTAAAGGCTTAATCAGGATGCGTTTTCAGGTTCCGCCACAAACTATAGGTGGGCCTTTTACACTTGCGTCCTTCTATGGTAAATGTATGGTTGGAACTTAAATGTGGTTGCAAACTGCAATGCAGGAAAGGTCCAATGTGTTTCAATATGACACTTGGCATAAAATGCTTGCTTCTGGGATTTGCACAGGCCATAGTACGGTTGCTGGCACACCAAATTAAAGCATATTGTGATGCTTGCATCCAAAGCACTTGCAGAGCTTCTGATAGTTCCTTACAAAAAGGTTCTGCGCTTCCTCTGACAGGCCACTGCCATTGACTACTTTAGGGTCCTCTCGTTCACCTCATTCTTAGTTTAATAAGGCAGCATGGAATGACTGAACAAAGGAGACATGAAGCAAAACACTGAATTGTGTATTGAAGTATTCTCCATTGCACAGAAGGATCCCAATGATGCAAGTGCTACTTTGTTGGTTGCCGGAAATGCTCTGCCAATTCACCATAGGGACTGGGTTCCTAGGGGATAAGCAGAATGAGTCTGGCCAGAATTGTGCTTTGCAGGTATGGGGAAAGAAAAGGTGGTTCGTATTTGAGACATGGAGGAACATGAAGAAGCAGCAGGGACTGGGGCTTCCCCAACTACCCCACGCCGCCTCAAGGGCAGGGCTTGCTCTGGTGAAACCCCTGGTTGGTATCCCATGCCAGGTTGAGACAAGTCCCCATCCCCTCTTAACAGGGGGAGGTCTCTGACCCTTTCACATTAAGTAAATCCATGCTCTTGGCTAGATGATTGGGGCTTTCGCATCTATAATCTTTGCACACATTTGAGTTCATGTTGAAGAAAAGTGGTGATTTTTGCACTAGCATTTTTTTGTTTGGTCACCACAGTTTCCCATTTTTCTTTCCTGGCTAATTTCCTTTGCACAGTTTAGATAATATTCATCAATTCTTCCACTTAATCTTATTTGGGATTTCCAATCAACCATTTCTTCTCTAATCGTTCTATTTTTGTTTCATAATATAAATTGATTTCTTATGCTTCTCATGGTTACATGATATGCCTAAAGCTCTTAAGGCCAGCAATGTCGTCCTGAACTAACTCCCCTCCTTATTGTCTCATGCCAAAATTAGAAAATTCCAAAATCATACCAACTTTGGGATTGAAATGCAAGTTTTTCGCACATGTATATGAAATTGCCGGTCTCCCTCATTTTCCAACATACCCAACGCGCATTCCTGGTGAATCCTTTAGGGTTCTCCTTTAAAATCTGAACCACTGTACTAATAATGCCTTTTGGCGTTCTGTGTTGACGTTTGGTCCCCACACTGCCACAGAATAGTTAAAGAAACACTTTGCACACTGCCCACTTAATGGAAGGATTGCCAGGTGAAGGTAAACACAACTAAGGAACTGAAATATTGGTCTTAAGCTAAAAAATCGTTTTTAAATGTATATTTTTAAAAAGACCAATTTAGAAAGAACTTACTGTGACCGCACAGAGCGGACTTTCTAAATCGGATTGTCATGCCCCTGCTGCACACGAGTGCAGGGGCTGACCGGTACTCCAGGACTCGGAAGTGCTGTCTGGGGAGAACGGGTAAGTGTTTGTGTGTATGTGTGTTTTGGTTTACAAGGGAGGGAGGCAGCAGGGGCCGAGGGAGAGGGGTTTGGGCGGGTGAAACCCCCCGTTTTTGATCAAATCCTGCGAGAGAAGGTGCGGGTGAAGCAATGTTTTTCTCTTTTTGTAGGCCGCCTAAAATCGGGCGGAAAAATCAGTATTTTTGTTAGGCGACCTACACAAATCGAAAAATTGACATAGAACCGAAATATTTTGCACGCTGGTACAGTACATGACATTTTAACAAAGGACCACCATAAATAAACGATGAGCAACAAAGTACCCAAAAATGATCTGCTCTCACGGCCACCCGATTGAAGGAATCGATACAATCTCACTGGTACCTGAATAAATTGCAAAATGGTAATGAACTCCCTATGGACATTTGCAATGATAAGGTATTTACATCTCATCAACCTAATCAAACTAAAATAAGCCGAGATTGAGAAATAAGGAATCTGATTGATTATGTGTACATTTTGGCCTATCCAATGTTTCTTTTAATGTTTCTACTCTTAATCAATGCTAGAGTTTGTGTCATTTTAACTAATTGTTGTATTCAATGGAAATTACCTCTTTTACATTAGGAGTTCTGGAATTTTGATTGTTGAATTTTGTAAATTTTCTAATTGCGTGTAAAAAGTTTCTTTTAAACTTAAGTACACTTAAATAAATAAATATCAGATCTGCGATGCTCCACACTGTCTTCCCCGATCCCCAGTCAGGAACAGGAAACGTTTGTTCATCATTTTCATCAGCAGTGGAGGCCTTGCAATTATTGAGCGAATGCTCCTAAACAGTTTTTTAAAAGTGCTATAAATCACCTGTGCTTTCGTAGTTGCAGCTTTTTAATTGTGTTAATTCAAATGAAGTCTCAGTGTGCAAGCTATATTCTTATTATTTAATTGACCACAAAATTTAATTTTACATGTTTTCCAACACTCTGTAAAGGCTTAATCAGGATGCGTTTTCAGGTTCCGCCACAAACTATAGGTGGGCCTTTTACACTTGCGTCCTTCTATGGTAAATGTATGGTTGGAACTTAAATGTGGTTGCAAACTGCAATGCAGGAAAGGTCCAATGTGTTTCAATATGACACTTGGCATAAAATGCTTGCTTCTGGGATTTGCACAGGCCATAGTACGGTTGCTGGCACACCAAATTAAAGCATATTGTGATGCTTGCATCCAAAGCACTTGCAGAGCTTCTGATAGTTCCTTACAAAAAGGTTCTGCGCTTCCTCTGACAGGCCACTGCCATTGACTACTTTAGGGTCCTCTCGTTCACCTCATTCTTAGTTTAATAAGGCAGCATGGAATGACTGAACAAAGGAGACATGAAGCAAAACACTGAATTGTGTATTGAAGTATTCTCCATTGCACAGAAGGATCCCAGGTCAACAGATGTTGATGCTAAGCTCATTTTGCATCCACTGCTGTTCAGAAGGTTCGGGTTCTGTGTCAATCCTAGTTCAAGAAATATCTTCTTGTGCTGTCCAAGCTACACACAAACCAAACTAGCCCAGAGCACGTGTCTAAGCTTATTTCGAGCAGAAGGAAATACATCTGCTGTTTGTGCATAGGTGATGCAAGGTCTACTGAACCGAGTCGATCTGCAAATACCTTTTCTTTGCATCATTACTTTGCTGTCAACCTAGCACTAATGGTAGAGCGTGTTTATCACATGTGGAATAACATAGTGTAGTCACAAGGACACTGACATGGATTGGTAGGTTCAACTTAGTATGATGTCCAGGCTGCAAAATGTGCCCTCGCAATTGGCGAGTAATAATTAGGGTGGGGTGAGTAAGGAATTAGTGCATGTGAGCTGACCTCCAGCTGCACAGTGTGTACGTGCAGGCGACAGCCAGTAGTGTATTACAATTAGGCCGGGTCCTACAGCAGCATATAGCCACTGAAGTAGCATGTTTCAAATTATTTTATTTCCCTGTGTCGGGCCGATCATGTGATGTCCGTGCTGATAACCTTTCTGCTCTCAACACCGGCAGTAGCCCGCACAGAGAGCCTTTCTGCCCAAAGGCTTGCATTGGCCTTAATGTCTAAGTTCACTTGTGGAGAAGAGATCTCAAGGTTGATCGGAATGTAGCGGGCTCAAATTAATGCGATTAAATGATTTGTATTCAGACACTTTTAACATTCAAAGCCATTGCTGTCCGAACTTATATATATGGTTCAGGTTTAGCAAAGCTTTATCGTTTGTGGGTGACTTGTGCAAATAAAAAAAGGAAATGAACACAAAACCCAGTGTGCATCATACAACCCATATCATGGACATATTTGTCGGATAAAAAGGTTTGTGTTCATTGTGCCCCTCCCCATTCAGCTGTTTTGTAATCAATATACACAAACTGTGCTAAGCAATCACTTTTCGCACACAAACGTTCTTGTTCAAATACACATGTATTTCGAGGGGATTGGGTCCTCCGACGTATTTCATATCTATGACAGGTAATGTCCACAGCTGTGCTGCTTCGGAAAATCTTTGGCGTCTGCGTCCTACGTCGATGCGCCGTCCCTGAGGACCTCCTCCGACGGCCAACGTCACCCGATGTGATAAGAAGGACGCACAACGCCCATAGCCTCAGTTCTGTTTTTTCCGCGAACGTGTTCGCTTCGTGAATCTCAGTACGCCTCGACTCGTTGGAGTTTGCTGTTTTCAATTCTCGGTTCGTTGAATCTGTTCGGTTTGTTGTGAAGACCTGTTCGTGGCGATGTCTTTCTCATCTTCAACCCCGCGTGCGGGCTTCAAGAACTGCGGGGACTGTGGGTCCAAGATGTCGGTCACGGACTCGCACGACGCCTGCCTCTGGTGCCTCGGGGAGGCCCACGATACGGACGACTGTGTCGCCTGCCAGTCGCTCACAGCAAAGGCCTTGCGGGAACGCAAGAAGAAGCTGTCGGTAGGCCTGGTGTCTAAGCCCCAGAAGTCGAGGTCTGCGGGGCTTTCGACGGATGACTCGAGGGGCGACTCTCCGCGTCATCGTCGGAAGTATGGTGGGTCTCCTTCCAGGAGTCGGTCTTGCCACTCCTCCGCCTCTTTGAGGCATTCCAGGAAGCGCTGGCATAGGTCGCCTTCCCCGTCCTCTTCCGAGGACTCCGCCCGTCGGCGGGTCGCTTATCCCTCCATGCAAGCGACACCGGAGGAATGGGCTTCCTTCGGGAAGCGGATGCTAGCGATTCTGGAATCGCATGGCACCGGTCCGTCCGCGCCTCCGAGTGAGGTAGGTCGGCACCGGTCGAGAGACACCGCTTGTACGCCTTGGGCTCGAGTGGTCGGCACGGTTCGCGGGAGAGGTCCCGCTCGGACAAGGGTAGCGGTTCTCGCCATGCCCGTGCCAGGTCCCGGTCCTCGACGCGCTCGAGACCGTGTGATTCTGTGCCGTCTTCGAAGAAGACGTCGACGCCTGTGGTGCCGAGGTCGTCGACAATTTCTCTCGAGGCTCTGCCTCCGAGGGTGTCGTCGGCGCTTAGGTTGTCGAGAGACACACTCGGAGCTCCGGCTTCGAGGACTGTCGACACCGCTGATGCTGGCGGCGCTGCAGCTGACGTTGACGCTGATTCGCTCGACGTAGACGCCTTTTCTGTCGACGCCGACTCACTCGGCGCCCTCGACGCCTTTCGAGGCGGTGGTGTCAGAGGGGCCCCGTTTGCCCCTAGAAAGGCTATGGCTAAGGTCCGGCACTGCTTTGGTCCGGAGAGGTCTTCCTCTCCCCGCCTGGAGTACATTTCAGAGGGTGATGAAGGCTCTGATGGCGGCCTGCTTCCGGTTACGGTTCCAGATGAGCTTATCTCGGCCCATAGCCAGTTTGATGACCTGAGGCAGTCACTGCATGATGCCAGTGGACTGGACACCTCTCCGGAGGTGGAGTTTTGTCGACCGGAGCCTGGCACTCATGCCGATTCTTCATATCGGCGACTTATGTCTCGGGTTACCGAGTACTTGGGTTGGTCAGCTCCCCCTGGGGAGTTCGTTCAGGATGATCTCACGGACATCCTTGATCTCGGTCCACCCACTGACCCGGTTTTGCCTTTTCATATGGCTCTGCAGAGAAGGGTGGCGGCGGCTTGGACTGCTCCGAGAGTCTCCCGGCAGTGGGCAAGTCTTTGTCACAAAAATACCATCCAGCCAGTAGCGACCCCTGCTACTTGTCTAGGCACCCCACCCCGGAGAGTTTGGTGGTGCAGGCGGCTACGGCCCCGGCAAAGCAGGCGTCGTATCCTACCATCCCTCCGGATAGGGACGGCAAACGTTTTGACGGCTGGGTGAAGAAAGTGTTTTCTTCGGGGGGTATGGCGCTTTAGGCGGCCAACTCCATATGTGCTTTGTCTCGTTTCACACACACTGTGGAACTGTGTTGCATTAGCGGCTGATCATATTCCCGAAGGGGACGAACGGGATGGTTTCCTTGCTATGGTTCAGGATGGCAAGGATGCCATGTGTGAGGCCGTTCAGTCGGGTTTGGACTTGGCGTATTGTCAGCCGGTCCATGGCGGCGAGCACCATAAACCGCAGGTTTGCGTGGTTGCGGAAGTCTGGGTTCGCTCCTGATGTGCAGTCCTGGCTCCTCAACATGCCCTTTGACGGTGAACACCTTTTTGGCAGCAAGGCTGACGAGAGCCTTGAGAGTTTGCAGACCTCCAAAGCTGCAGCAAAGTCGTTGGGCGCTGCAGTTCGCCAACCTCCGCCTTTTCGTCCTAGGGGACAGAAATGGAGGGGAGGTTCCTTTCGCTATTACTCGTCCTTCAGTAAAGCGAGGGGAGCTAGCAGTCGAAGAGGCCATCTTAAGAGTGCCAGAGGTGGAAACAAAGGTACTCGAGGTGCCAAGGCCGCTCGGGCAGTTGCCTCTTTGCCCTCAGGCAACGCCGCAGCCGCTACCGCTCAGTCATGAGGCCAGGTCCCATGGTTCGCCGGTTGGGGGAAGGCTGGCGCAGCATCTTGTAGAGTGGCAAGCCATTACTTCGGATGTGTGGCTTCTGGAGATCATAACCCACGGCTACTGTCTTCCTTTTCGGCAGAGGCCTCACGACAATCCACCAGGGAGCCTCTCTTTGAAGTGTCCGGATCCACTCCTTGCGCAGGAAATTCAAGCCCTGCTGGAGAAAGGCGCTATAGAACTGGTGCCTGTAGCGGAGAGGAACAAGGGATGGTATTCCCCTTATTTTTTGATTTCGAAGAAAGACTGGGGATTGAGACCCATCATGGACTTGCGCGGTTTCAACAAACTCCAAAGGAAGGACAAGTTCAAGATGGTGACTCTTTCTCAAGTCCTCCAGGCCCTTCAACTTCAGGACTGGTTGGTGTCTCTCGACCTCAAGGATGCTTACTTCCATGTGCCGATCCATCCCAAGCACATGAAGTACCTGAGGTTCGCGGTTGGCGACTCGCACTTTCAGTTTCGGGTCCTGCCGTTTGGATTGACCTCCGCCCGAGGGTTTTCACCAAGCTCATGGTGGTGGTGGCAGCGCATCTCAGGAAAGGGGGGATTCACGTCTACCCCTACCTGGACGATTGGTTGATCAGGGGGGAGTTCTCCCGAGCAAGTCCTGGATCATCTGTCCGTCACCTGCCGCTCCCTTCACACGCTGGGCTTCTCCCTCATTTTAAAGAAGTCCCATTAGACACCGACGCAGCGGCTCCAGTACATCGGAGCAGTGCTCGACACGTCCCTTGGGCAGTGTTTTCCTCCTCAGGTGAGGGCTCTTCACATTCAGCAAATGGTGCACAAGTTTCAGCTTGCCCAGAATCTCCCAGCGTCCGAATTCTTGAGACTGCTCGGCCTCATGGCATCCTGCATTCTTCTGGTGCCAGAGGCTCGCCTTCGGATGAGATCTTTGCAGTGGGCACTCAAGCTCCAGTGGTCTCAGTCCTCCGGCAGGCTGTCGGACCCTGTTCAGGTGCCGCCCTCGGTAGCCCGGGACCTTCTGTGGTGGGCCGTCGAGGGCAATCTGATGAGGGGGGCCCCATTTTGGCTGCCCTGGCCAGAGGTGACGATTGTGACTGACGCATCCCTCACGGGATAGGGAGCTCATGCCAACGAGTTGTCAGTCAGCGGTCGTTGGTCTCCGTTGTAGTCCAGACTCCATATCAATCTGTTGGAGCTGAGGGCCGTCAGGCTAGCCCTGAAGGCTTTTCTGCCGACTGCACGGAAAGAGTGTCCTGATTCTAACGGACAACACGGTGGCCATGCACTACCTCAACAAAAAGGGGGGGGGGGCAGGGTCACTTCCGCTGTGCAGGGAGGCGATGCAGCTCGAATTCTGGGCCATCCAGCAGGAAGTTTCGATCTCGGCTGTTCATCTGGCCGGAGACAACGAGACGGCGGACGCTCGGAGCAGGCAGAGCTCGATCTCTCACGAGTGGGAGCTGGCTCAGGAGATTCTCCTGGAGATCTTCGCCGTTTGGGGGACCCCTCAAGTAGATCTCTTTGCCTCCAGTGTCGTGTCAACCGGAAGTGCGAAAGGTTTTGCTCGCGGGAATTTCCTCCAAAAGGAGCCTTAGGAGATGCGTTTGTGGTGGAGTGGTCATTCCCACTGCTGTACGCGTTTCCTCCAGTCCCCGTCATCCTGCAAGGGTTACGGAGGTTCGGTTCCCGGATGATCCTCATTGCTCCGGCGTGGGCCCAGAGGACGTGGGGCCCAGAGGACGTGGTACCCGGACCTTCTAGACTTGTCCATCTGCCCTCCACGTCGTCTTCCCTACCGAGACAATCTGCTCTCACGGGAGGGGGGTCAGGTTCTCCATCCAGAGGTCAGTTCCCTCAATCTTCACGCTTGGCTTCTGAAAGGTTGAGGTATAAGGATTGGGACCTCCCTGAAGACGTGATGGAGGTGTTGCTCTCGGCCAGGCGGCCGGCAACAAAGTCTCTGTACGGTTGCCTTTGGAGAAAGTTCTGCGACTGGTGCAGAGTTCAGAATGTGGATCCTTTTGAATGTGACATTCCCATTGTTCTGTCTTTTTTGCTTTCTTTGGCCCACAGGGGCTTGCAAGTGGGGACCATTAAAGGTTACCTGGCGGCGCTGTCCATATTTAAGCGCTCGTCTGAAGAGTGTTCCTATTTTAAGATTCCTTTAATTTCGCAGTTTTTGAAAGGGCTCACTAATGGGTTCCCTCGTCACCTTTTTTGGTGCCAGGTTGGGATTTGAACCTTGTTAAGTTTCTTATGGGTGCTCCGTTTGAGCCTTTACATTCTTGCCCTTTGAGGCTGTTAACTCTGAAAACTGTTTTTGGTTGCGGTTACTTCCGCTCGCAGAGTGAGTGAGTTACAGGCACTTTCAGTTAAGCCACCCTTCACTGTGTTTCATAAGGACAGGGTTGTCCTTAGAGTTCGTCCTTCTTTTCTTCCGAAGGTGGTTTCGAAATTTCATTTGGGCCAGAAGGTTGTTCTTCCGGCGTTCTATCCTCCTCCACATCCTGGTAAGGAAGAGGAGAGGCTCCATAGGCTTGATCCTCGGAGAGCATTGAGCTTTTATATTTCGCGCATGTCCCGGGTCAGAGTGGACGATCAACTTATCATAGGTTACGCTGGAAAGCGTTTGGGACAAGCTGTGAAGAAACAGACTTTGTCTCGTTGGATTATTTTAGCTATCTCCGAGTGTTACCGCTTGGCGGGTAAGGACCCTCCGGCTGGCTTGCGGGCCCATTCTACCAGGGGAGTGGCTGCGTCTACTGCCCTGCAGAGGGGAGTTCCTATTCGTCACATCTGTGATGCAGCCACCTGGGCTTCAGTACATACTTTTGTACGTCACTATTCCCTTGATTCCATCAGAGGGCAAGATCTGGCCTTTGGCAAGGCAGTTCTCTATTCCGCAATTTGATTGGGCATGTTAAATTTGTATTCTAAATTCTTTCCCACCTCCTTGCTTGGTACTGCTTTGGGAGTCTGTCATAGATATGGAATACGTTGGAGGACCCAATTCCCTCGAAGAACAAGTTACTTTCTTACCTGGTAACGTTCTTTCGATGGGATGGTCCGACGACGTATTCCGTATCGCTCCCTCCCTGCCTTCCCCGCTGCAGAATTTCTTTTGCGATTGCAGCTTGCGTTCCGCAAGGCCTTGTGTGTCTGACTGGCAGAAAACTGGCGGCACACGTTCTGGGGAAAAAACTATAAATGAGGCTATGGGCGTTGTGCGTCCTTATCACATCGGGTGACGTCGGCCGTCGGAGGTCCTCGGGACGGCTCATCGACGCAGGACGCAGACGCCAAAGATTTTCCCAAGCAGCACAGCTGTGGACATTACCTGTCATAGATATGGAATACGTCATCGGACCATCCCATCGAAAGAACGTTACCAGGTAAGAAAGTAACTTGTTCTTTTAAGCCATTGTAAAAATTAGGAATGTTCCCAACAGTAGAGTAAAGCTCATATGACACAGCATCTAGTGCTTCATGCCAGAATGATCCTGCTTCTAACCTCTTTAGTTATAGTTGTTATTGTAGGACAATGTATTTGTGCTCAAATTATCAACCTCAGGAGAATGATAGTCTGAGTCAGCCCTTCTATGTAGGCTGGCTTCATGATTGACATGTGTGCTTATCTTGCTGAGCCATCTTCACTGTTTACTACTGACAGTTACAGTGGCAAGCAGCAACAGCCAGTACTGTTGGCTTTACCACTTTTCATGGTTGTGGGTGTAAAGGTGCACCTATTGAGGTTTTGGTGCACAGTCACTTTCATGGTCTTTTCATGCACAGCCCTTCGTTCCCAAATGGGGGCGAGTTAATTTTGTGTGGCAATAGCTTTAGACTTCAAATTCTGCACCCTTAGTTAAACTCTATATTATAAATCTTCTGTGGAGAGCCCGCTGTATGTCCACAAGATATTTAGCAACCAATAAGCGGCTCTCATCCTGTAAAACGAAACAAATAAACATAGTGCTAAATAACTTTGGAGACTGCCATTTTCAGATGAACACTAAATCGACTTTGGCACTGCATCCAAAGTTTCCTTTTGTCGTTAAATCACCCTGAAAGTGTTGACTCTCAAGTCTTTCTAGATTGGCCCTTCTCCCCTTCTGTGATTCCCACCTCTGGAACTCTGTTGCATGTACTTATTTTACCTGTTAATGGGCGCCTTTCTTATTTTCCTGTTGCTGATTTGTGTTGCACTGTTTTTGTTATTAACCTCCCCACTACAAATAAATGAGCAAACCATCAAAACAAGTCTCTGGTGCTAAATGTCTTTGGTCAATCATTGCATTTACATCCTCGGTCTACTGCAATTTGATATTTGAAAAGTTACTCATACCTGTGGCTGTCCATTAAATGACTTGTTTTGTTTACACTGGATTTTGAGGCATAACCGAGTATGGGTTCTAGTATTTAATGATCTGATTAACTTTGGTGGCCTGAGAACTTTGTTTGATCCAAAGATGGATCAAAGTGTGATGGAGGGGAATGGGAGTTTTTACAGCTGCTGATTTGATAGTGGTAGAATTCATCTATATTTTTATTTTATTTTTTTTTTATTTTTTTTTTTACCACGCATTTTGTCACAAATATTTGTGGGGGGTGGGGTTAAGGTGAATAATTAATATAGGAGGGTTAAAAGGGGTGGTGCGAGGCATCTCCCCCCGCATATATTTGCAGCAAAATGGTCCAGTAAAAAAAAATGTGATGAATTCTACCACAATCAAAGAATCTCGACCAAATCACCTAGAACCTGATGGAGCACTTAAGATTGCATAATTAATTGTTGGATGTTACATTTTTTCTCCAGAGACAATGAAAACAAAAATGTTTACGTTCTGTGAACTCATATGTGGCATAGTAATACCTTTTCAAATCGGGTGAACGGCGTATATCATTGAACCTTTCATTATTATTAGCTTTCAAACAGAGTCAAGAAGACTTGGAAGCCTCAACTGTTTGCTCGAGAGTTGTACAGTGAAATTCTTGATAAGACCTTCACCATCACCGTCACTATGAGAACTATGGATCTCATTGACGCCGCTTATGGATTTGATTTCTACATCCTCAAGGCAAGTACAAATGTTCTTACTATTGAAATGTATTGCACTGCTGTGTTTTACTGATAATTGCCTATGCCAAATAAAGGTATTAAACAACAACAACTAATGTTCTATTCTGACTGTATAGCAACGTAGTGTCGAGTTTGGATGTTTCTTCTCATCTGCCAATCTTTCATCTGGTATGCTGGTGACCTGTTTAATGACGAGAATCAGGTTTGCTTTATTTGGCATGAATATTAATCTTGTACAGGCCTACAAATGTAGTTCTTTTCCAACTTCTTTCCAGTAGACGTCTGAAAACTGTGTAAATTACCATGTTTTAGGTGGGAGTGCTCTTTGTCTTTAAAGACCTGTTTATCCTGCCATTCTACTTGATAAAAAAGACTTTTGTGAGGCAATAGAAAGGTTCCTGTGGTAGTTGTAGTAGTAAATATAATTAACAGGTCTGTGGGTTTCCATGCAACCTGATTGCGGTTTTTGAGAATGCAAGACTTAGTAGTGGCTTTCCAATCAAGGCAGTCCTATGCATAGTAAGCCAGTTTAAGATTAGATGTGACTTTAGTGTTAACAAACCCAATCATTGTAGATATTAATTCTAAATTGCTTTTGAAATTTTCAATATCACAGTATGTTAGGATGCAGTAGTGGTGTTAATAAGTTTAATTGTTTTGATTTTCATGTGTTCTTATTGAGGCGCCTGACTTTGGATTTGTCCGGACTTTGAATGCAGAATGACAGCCCTGTTGTTGTGGTGTTTTCCTCTGTTTATCATGCATAAAGTACATTGATTGCTATTTCATGTGTAAAACAGTAGTACTATAGTTATTTACTTTCTGCAGATACATTTTCTGTAATGAGCTCCTGACCGTTGCGAGGACGCCCTCAGATTCCTCACTTCTTTCCCCAATATATCTTCCTCACAGGTGGCCAAGGCAGTCGCTATTAGATCCTAACCCTGGGCAGCGAGGGAGGATCACCTGGGTGGAGGAGACTTGGGGAGCGGGGTTGAGGCACCCTTGGGTGGTGAGACATGGTATCCCCGATTTCCCTTTTCTAACAAGACCAATATCCCCCAAGGCCTTTGTAGGTTATTACCAGTATCTTTCCTATCTTTCCAGTAAATCATCTCCCAGTAAACACCAGTCAGGTACTGGGGCGAGGGAGAGACCACCCAGAGCCATACATCCTCTCTTTATTGACTCTTACACACACAGACACCACTCTGGTACTGGAACGAGGAAGAGAGAGGCTGACTACCACGATCGTTATGTAATGAATGAAAATTGCCTGCACCTGAAGTGAGGGGGGCAGTATAAATGGCCCGCTCAGGTGAGGCTAATAGTATCGCCAGTGGAATGCATGCTGGAGAAACTGGAGGTGAAGCCCGAGAGACGCATGCCTGAAGTGCCTATGACCTGCAGAGTCATTGCAATGGAAGCTGGATGTGGCGTGAGCATTCCCGAGGTCTCTGGTAGCAGAGCTGGTCTGCGTACCTCCCGGAGTCAGAGGCTCGCTCTCCATTCAGCTGAGGTGGTGGAAACCCTGGAGAAGAGGCACGTGAGCTGGAAGCAGCGAGAGCCACAGCGAGCCTGCTGCCGCAGAGAAGAGCACCTGGAGACACGTACCCATTGAGTCAGAGAAGCCTGAGTGAATCCGGGACGCTGAGGTGTAGACCGCGTGGCTGCTGCAGTTCGGGTCGCTCGCAAGGGAGCGAGAGACCATTTGGGTGACATGAATTCCGGTCGAGTTTGACAGCAGATAAATTACTGAATACCTTTTACAATCATAATGCAATAAAACTGCTAAACAAACCGAGTGACGGGTTTGTGAATACCGAACTGTGAAAGAGATGAAAGGAAGGCTATCCTGGAGCCGAGCAAAATCCCAGGGTGAATTAAATGAAGGTGTGAGTTTAAACAAACTTTTGCCAGGCCAAAATAGGGCCAGAGAGAACTGTTGGTTTCTACAAAGTGACTGATTTTGAATGAAAAGAGCCTTTTTGGAAACCGATCTGAATGAAAGCAGTTTTGTGCAATTGCCTGAAAGTTACTGTGTAACCTGAGGGAACAAGCATTGACAAGCACCATAAGAATACAAAGAACGGTGTAACGTGAGGGAATAGGCAGTGGCAAGAACCCTAAGAATGTGAATGTGCAACAAGTGAATGGTGGCACAACAAGCAGTGCTAAAGCATCAAGCGGATGTGAAATGAGAACAAGTCAAGCACCACTGTGAAGCTGAAACAGTGGCATGGTGTATGTTTGTGTGGGGAGGCTGTGTTAACTTGCAGCTCACCGCAGGTGCAGGTGATGATAATCTGCTGCAAGGGCTTCTGGTGGATGTAGTCATCAGGTTAGCAAGGAAAACGCTCACGTCCAATCCCACAGTGGAGAAAGAGGGGGCGGGGGGGGGGGGGAGTGTAGCCTCCAGTGAGGCACTCCAAAGCCAGGCATATATCACCCTGCTGCAGCACCCTGTCAGGTCTTGAAGATTCCACCCTTCAAGACCTGACAGGATGCTGCACCAGGGTGATATATGCCTGGCTTTGGAGTGCCTCACTGGAGGCAACACTCCCCCCACACCCCCCCCTCCGCACTTAACCCACCCCCCTTTCTCCACTGTGGGATTGGGCGTGAGCGTTTTCCTTGCTAACCTGATGACTACACCCACCAGCGGTGAGCTGCAAGTTAACACAGCCTCCCTGACGACGTGTATTGGCACAGAAACCGGTCGGAGGAGAACACCAGTGGCCTGGAAGGTGTGTGTGTGTATATATATTTCTGAGGCTTGTGGAATCTGCTTAGATCACATGCTGTGCATAGGCTGACATCTAGTGGAAGCTGCGGAGTATTACAGTTTGTTTTTCGAAACTCGAAAATGGGCGTCGACACAGGCGTGCCAGTAATACTATCCCTAGTGTGACGTCCACTGTACCCAAGATCCCTCACGCGTCTAGGATCCTCAGATTGTTTTTTTCCGCCATACTGGTCGGAAGCATCTTGCGGAGTCCCCTGGCCTTAGCCTTACTTTTGCTAATTATTGAAGTTTAAAATTATTTATTGACTTCCTTCCCCACCCCAACGTCGACCCTCGACACTCAACGACGGCTGGAGAAGACATCGACCGTCGGCTGCTGCACGACGGATCTGGGCCTCGGAAGGCCGCTGGCCTCGGCCCGGGCCTAGTAGGCCGCTGGCCTCGGCCCTGCAAGTAGGGAGAGTGGGGGGTGGTACATACTCTTCACTCTTGGTATATAGGTACACCTTATATATTTCCAACACTTACCAGCCCGCTGGCTCAAGGTGCGTATGGAGGGTACCCCTTTCCAATTCTGCCCCAAGTGCAACCGCAAATACCCTTGGGTCGACAGGCACGCCACGTGCAATCTCTGCTTGCCGAGGGACCACCCCGAAGCGAACTGCAGAGCGTGTAGTAGGTTTAAGCCTAAGACACTTAAGGACCGTTCGACAAAGCGTTGGGCCCACCACGCCAGGCAGGCGGCCATGGCAGCGGAGGGCGCCTTCAGCGATGGCAGCGACGCCGTACTTTCGGACGGCGAGGGCATTACGGCGTCGAAAGACTGCCGAGCGCAGGTCCCCGACCTCGGAAGGTTGTCCGGCAGGGCGGCTATGGGGAAGACCCCCGGCGACGCAAGCGCTACACACCCTACACACACTAAGCACACTAAGTCCAACCGAACCTCGACGACTTCGACTTCTCGGAAAGAGGCACAGATAGAACGGTCCGACTCGGTGTCCTCTGGGCGCTCTCGATCAAGATCGCCTCATGACGCAAGGCAATCATCCACTCTTGCCAAGAGTGCCTCGCTCCCTAGATTAACGGAAGTTCGATCGTCGGAAGACGAAGACGACTTCCACCCCCAGGCCGCGCTCCAGGAGACCGAGGCCGCAGTTAACACCAGCGAGGCCCCACGCTCGAAACACACAGATACCTCTCCCGACCCTCGACGCCAGGCGTCGAAAGTCTCTGGGGCCTCCAAGGGGCAGGGAAAACATTTTTCCACGCACGGGGAGGGGGGGAAACGGCGGAAAGCACAGCCTTCCACTCCTGTAAGACCATCCTTCCACCCTAAGCAGACAGACAAACACAAATCTACTGGGACATCAACATCCAGCAAGGGTACCCTTGATAAGTCCTCTAAGTTGCCTACTAAAGTCATATCCTGTTCCAAAGAATGGTCCAGTGAAGACATAGACAGGGTCATGTCAAGGATGTCTTCCTTAGCTGATTTTTATGACAAAAACCCAGAACATTTCCTTTCGTATGACCCTCAAGGGGCCACACCCTCAGGCTCCTCTGATCCTATCCCCCTAAGTAAAAAGGCCCGGTTCGAAAGACCTGAACCCTTCGAGGTGCAGCCTTACTCTACTCCATACTCTACTCCACACCCCAGATACCAAGGACAGCCTTTCCCTGAAGGGGACCAGGAGTTTAACATTATGGAGGAACAAACCGGGACTGAATACTATGCGGATGATGAGGACCTGGAGGAGGTAGAAGATGAGCAGGAAATTTACAGAGTAGATTCCCCGGTAGAGAGCGAAGCCCCAGTTACCGACTCGCCAGTTGATAACCAGCCCCTCCTTAATGAAGTTCTCGCTCGCGCAGCAGAACATTTTCACATCGACACCCACGGTGTACAGGAGGAAAGGGACTTCGCAGAAGAGTTGGTGGGAGAGAGGAGGCCGGTCGCTCAGACCATCCCTATCCTTAAATCCATCCAACGTAGAATAGATCCATCCCTGGTGAATCCTAACCTCACCAGAGCCGTCAACCCCAGAGTCGAAAAACTTTTTCGGGCAGCCCAGTCTGACCCTCTTTATATAAGAGGACATCTTAAACCAGACTCCCTAGTGGTTACCAACACTCGGAAGAGGGCTGGGACACCCTTATCGTCGTCAGAAGCTCCTCCCGACAAGGAGAGCAAAAAACTGTATGGGTTTGGCAGGAAGGTAGCCTCAACGTCCGCCTACCAAGCAAGGATTGCAAACTCCACCACCCTGTTGGCAAGTTACAACTGCCATCAATGGGAAGAGGTCGCGGCGCTCATAGCCTCTGCTCCTGAACCGTTAAAGGGCCAGTTGGCTCTGATCTCGGCAGAAGGGAGAGCCGTGTCTGGTTGCATATTAAAAGCAACTTTCGACGCCGCGGACAAGGCAGGAAGATTGATAGCGGAAGGTACTGTTATCAAGAGACATGCGTGGTTACGGCAGTCGGGGTTCAAAACAGAAACCCAGGCTTCATTAATAGACAAGCCGGTGGAACCCGATCTATTGTTTGGGAAAGCGGTCGAAGACGCACTTAAGAATGCCAAGGACGAATACGAGACTCTCAAATCCCTTGGCCAGCTTACCAACAAACCCCCTAACCAGAGGGGGAACAGTAATTTTGGTCGCCCACGCGGCCAAAATTCACAAAGAGGCAACTATGCCCAAGGACAGGGTACACAATGGAACAACAACCAGCAGTCTACCCAAAGTTACGGCAGGGGTAACAAGAGGTCGTGGAAGAGGCAGAGGCAGCCCCAACAAGGGAGGTGGCACGCCTCCACCAAAGCAGTGACGCTCAGTTCAGGGTCCCTTCTCACGCAACCCCAGTAGGGGGACGCATTTCCAACTTCACCCAGGCTTGGGAAGGGATCACCTCAGACAGATGGGTGCTGTCAACAGTGTCCACAGGATATTGTATAGAATTACTGCAGCGTCCCCAGAACCACCCTCCACGACAAAGAATACACTCCTTAGAACATCAGAAGATCCTTCTCGAGGAGATCGCCATTCTGCTAGAAAAGGACGCGATAGAACTCGTCCCAGGACACCAGGTAAACAAGGGTATCTATTCAACTTACTTCCTTGTGCCAAAGAAATATTTGACAATGCGCCCAGTATTGGACTTACGGCCTGCCAACAAGTATGTCAAGCCCCAAAAATTCTGTATGACCACGCTACAAGAGGTAATCCCCCTCCTAAAAAAGGGGGATTACATGGCAACCTTGGATATGAAAGATGCTTATTTTCATATTTCCATGCTCCCAGCGCACAGAAAATACTTGCGCTTCAAGGTAGACAGTCGCCACTACCAATTCAAGGTACTGCCCTTCGGAATAGCTTCAGCACCAAGGGTATTCACCAAGGTACTGGCGGTGGCAGCTGCACACCTACGCAGGGAGGCAATCCCAGTGTACCCTTATTTGGACGACTGGCTCATAACGGGGGAAACCCCAGGAATTTGCAGGTCAAACATTCAGAGGACTATCGACCTCCTCCACGAATTAGGCTTCTCTAGCAACGAGAAGAAGTCAAGTCTGGTGCCAAGCACCTCAAAACAGTTCCTAGGAGCAATCCTAAATACTCAGAAAGGGTTGACCTTCCCTTCGGAAGAGAGAATTCGAAATATACTACTGCAAATTCCACATTATCAGTCAGGTCAACAAATAACGGTACGCAAAGCAATGCGGTTACTGGGCATGATGGCGTCATGCATTTACCTGGTCCCCCACGCGCGTCTGCGCATGCGTCCCATGCAGGAATGGTTGGCGAAACAGTGGTCTCAGGCAAGTGGTCAGTGGGACGATCTAGTGGTCGTTTCGCCAACACTCGTACAGAGCTTACACTGGTGGACAAGAGAGAATCTCGCAAGGGGAAAACCCCTTTTACGATCCCGAAGTACAGGCAGTGGTGACTACAGATGCATGCCTGACTGGGTGGGGAGCTCACCATCTCCACCACACAGCTCAGGGTCTCTGGTCTCACTCAGTAGCCAAGAACCACATCAACCTGCTAGAGCTTCTGGCAGTATTCCGAGCGCTTCGGGCGTTCGAGCCCCATCTGCTAAACTTGTCGGTGCAGATCCGGACGGACAGCACGACAGCCATGTTCTATCTGAACAAACAAGGAGGGACTCGTTCGCCAAATCTGTCCAAGCTTGCCCAGAAAATCTGGATATGGGCACTCAGACTGAACATCTTCCTGTCATCACAACATGTTCCAGGGGAGCTCAATTCCCTAGCGGATGCCCTAAGCAGAGACTCCCTCCCAGAAGAACACGAATGGGTCCTTCACAGAGATATCGTAGAAGATCTCTTCTCTCAGTGGGGTTTCCCCACTATAGACCTATTCGCCACAAGCGAAAACAAACAATGCCCAGAATTTGCATCCAGGTTCCCCCAGCCAGACTCCCAAGGGAACGCCCTGTGGATGAACTGGTCAGGGATGTTTGCGTACGCTTTTCCACCAACTCCTCATCAGGAAGGTGGTGTACAAGATGAACAAGGAATCGATGACGCTCATCCTAGTTGCTCCCATGTGGGCGAGACAACCATGGTTTCCACACCTACGCAGGATGGCGGTGTGCGAGCCCATCAAACTCCCAGCCTGGTACAACCTACTGTCCCAGCAACAAGGTCAAACAGTGCACCAGGAACCCAACTCGATGAACCTGGCAGCATGGCTCCTGAGGTCATAGAGTTTGGGCATCTCAATTTACCACAGAGGTGTATGGACATCCTAAAAGAATCCAGGAAACCAAACACAAGGCACTGTTACTTTGACAAGTGGAAGAGATTCGTTATTTGGTGCCAGAATAAACAAATCAACCCAGTTGATTGCACTCCTTCCAACGTTGTAACATACATGCTCCACCTGCTGGACGCAGGGTTGGTTTTTAACTCTCTGAAGGTACACCTGGCAGCCCTCTCGGCTTACACCACATCCCATAACAAAGTATCGTGGTGGAAAGTACCAGTAGTTAAAGCCTTCATGGAAGGAGTAAAGAGACTTCACCCTCCTATTTCGAACCCACCGCCAGGATGGGACCTCAATGTGGTGCTAGCTAAGCTCATGGGCCCCCCTTTCGAACCCATGCATAAAAGTAGTCTCAAACACCTGACTTATAAAACGGCCTTCTTAGTAGCCATTACCTCTATAAGAAGGGTCAGTGAAATTCAGGCTCTGTCAGTGCAGGATCCTTTCTTTACTATCCACAAAGACAAACTGGTTTTACGCACACACCCTAGGTTCTCACCTAAATTTATATCTAAGTTCCATGTAAACCAGTCCATCGAGCTTCCGGCTTTCTTCCAGAACCCGCAAAGCTCAGATGTGCGTAGGGCGGTCCTCTACTATGTAAATAAAACCAGACCGCTAAGGAAAACAGATCAACTGTTTGTCTCCGTAGCTACAGGCAGAGAGGGGGATCGCGTCTCTAAAGGCGCGATCTCAAAGTGGATTATCAACTGTATACAGCTGTGTTACTCTCTTTCTGAAAAAACTCTGCCTTTTACGCCAAGGGCCCATTCTACTAGAGGCATTGGGGCCACTCTGGCTTTCATTGCAAATGTTCCCCTCGACACCATTTGCAAAGCAGCTACTTGGAGCTCTATTCACACTTTTACTCAGCATTACTGCATTGACACTCATTCCAAGGCAGATACACAAGTGGGACAAGCGGTTCGAAGACACCTGTTTGCTCATGACCCTTCTCACATCCCACCTCCTTCTTCTGGTACTGCTCGCTAATCTATGCACAGCATGTGATCTAAGCAGATTCCACAAGCCTCAGAAGGGATACATTACTCACCGTAATCGTATTTCTGATGCTTGTATCTGCTTAGATTCACATGCAACCCACCCTTCCTCCCCTCTGAGAGAAGGCGCATGATTGCTTGTAGTCTTACCTTTCTGTCTATCTGCTTGGATTATCTGTACTCACGCTACTCCTCATGCTTCCTCATGTCAGAAAAAATACAATCTGAGGATCCTAGACGCGTGAGGGATCTTGGGTACAGTGGACGTCACACTAGGGATAGTATTACTGGCACGCCTGGGTCGACGCCCTTTTTCGAGTTTCGAAAAACAAACTGTAATACTCCGCAGCTTCCACTAGATGTCGGCCTATGCACAGCATGTGAATCTAAGCAGATACAAGCATCAGAAATACGATTACGGTGAGTAATGTATCCTATATATATATATATATATATATATATATATATATATATATATATATATATATATATATATATATATATATATATATATATATATATATATATATATATATAATAATTTTTACAAACAACATACACAATTCCCATCCTGCCTATGGGCTCTATTTGTTGGTTTAAGGATCTTTCTTTCTCTATCGTTCTTGATTGTTCCAGTTCCTTTGCCAGTATGACAAGAGACAAAGGAGCACACAGAGCTGAAGTAAAGAAAGAAGCAGGAGGAGAAAAGCCACGAAAATGAAAGCAAGTTAAACCCCTTTTCCACATCTAGCTGACATGATAGTTCAAATCTTATTTTACTAAGGTGTGGGACTCCAGATAGTCGGTTCGTTTAGGTAGAATCCTCTGTATAAATACAGCTGCTGCAATCAACCACAATGGTTTTTCCCCGCTCATCAGCTTCACCCACCAGGCTTCCTCGTCGTAGGTCCGGAGTTTTGCTGCCAATGGTGTCAAATGACATCTCCGTTCCTCAGTTAGACCCGGGCAGTAGATTAGAACATGCTTTAAGTATTCCACTTGGTTCGGAGTGTTACAAAATCTGCAGGAGTTTTGCTCCGATTTGCCCCGTATTGCATTCATCTCGTTGGTGGGGAGCAGGTTGAGTTGCATTCTCAGAAAAGTATCTTGGGGCTCTCTGCTAGGGAATTTTAGCAGGTAACCCAGAAGCTGATTTAGCTTTTTGGTGTTAATTGGTAAGTTGATGGTTAGATTGCATGAAGATGCCTTAGCCAGAGTGCCGATCCAATCATTTTCCATGAGTTTCTTTTTTACTCTGGTCAGATTATACCTAAGATACAGTTCGGTACAGCCAAGTTCGTCCAACTTGGACCTTATTTTGATTGTCCAGTGAATTAACGATTTGCTTGTCCCAATCAAGAGTTCCTGGTTTATGATCTTGAAGATTGCTGGGCTTGACAGGGACTTGATTTTACAGAACAGCACCAAACTATTCCATTATTATTGCCACATGTAGCGATGGAAGGCTTAATTGTCTTCGTAAAATTAAGATTGCGATAGAATTTGGGAGACCTAATATTCTCCTCCAAAATAGGCCCTCCAGCCCTGGCCGTGTTTTTGCTGGAATCTCAAGCATAGCCTCTGCTCCATAGATGTTAATGTTAAAGGTCATTTGTACCACGCACTATCACCACCTAAGTGGTCCCCTGGCGCTCTGGAGGCTCTGAACAGTGATGGGACTACTTTAGCCATGTAAAAGTTTACAATTGGTATCGAGGAGAAACAACCAGATCTTCTGTCCATTTGCTTTGTTTGGCTGGCCAAAGTTTTTGCTTTCTCTAATAGTCTCCTGCATCTGGGTCTCGACTGAGCTGTTGAGTGTGACTCCCAGGTATTTAAATTGTTTCACACACTTAATCTCTTTCGGCCCTAGAGACCATTTGAGTTTCTCACTCAGCTTAGTTGATTTTTCAAAGCACATAACTTTGGTCTTTTCCTGGTTTATCTTCAGGTTATTCTATTTGATGTGTCTCTGGAGACTATCCAGTTGGCATTGGAGGCAGATTGTTGTTTTATCGATCAAGATCAGATCGTCAGCGTTTAGTAGACGTAGCACTCACTCCACCAATAGTAGGAGGAAAGGATCTCAATAGTGGTTCAAGGTTTTGGACATATGATAAGTAGAAATTGAATATTGCCAGGGCTAGAGGGCAGCCCTGTTTGACACCTCAATATGGTGATCTCAGATGATAATAGGCTAGCCTGGTTTAGGCACACTCTAATCGAGGTGTTTTTGCCACAGGAGTTCACGACCTCGTCAAACGCTTGAACCTAGTCAACAAATGCAACAATATCCTAGGTCTCCCTTCTTGGGTTTTGCCCTTCAGAATGCTTAGGAGTAAGATGTTGGCCAACGTGCCAATGTTTTTCACAAATCCTGTTTGGAACAAATCATTCCAACCTGCTGTCTTTGTCCAGGTTTGGAATTGCACCAGCAAGAGGAAGCCAAATATTTTCCTGATGACATCCAACAACGCTATTAGATGGCAATTTTTTGGATCTTCTTTCCGGCCTTTTTTAAATATGGGAACTACCGTGGCGGACCTCCAAAGGTAGGAATCGGGTTTGACAAACTTTTTTTATCACCTCATGCACGAAGAGGGCCCATTCCGCCGGGTCTTCCTTCAGCATAGCGTTTGTAAAGCCGTCAGGGCCTGGGGCCCTAGATGTATTCAACTTCCGTATCTTTCCTAGGATTGTTTCTACCTCATGGGGCACCATCCATTGCTCGATTTTATTTATTTTAATGATGAATTTAATGTGAGCTCAGATGGACCATCAAAAAGGGTGGAGAAGGGTTGCTTCCATTCTGACTTGCTGACGTTATTTTGTTGAGAGCCACTATTTGCTGCTGTTGTCAGTTTTACCAGGGCCCAAAATTCTCTAGATTTCCTACCACAAACTATGCGCAACATGTGCACCGAGTCATTTTGGAGCATAGCGCTCCTACGGCTAGCTACCCAGTATTTATAGGCACCAGCTACCGTGTTTGCTTGCGCTTTCTGATCTTGTAAGTTGGTTTTTGCTGTTAGGAACTTTACTCGCTCAGTTGTCTTCATTTATTAACAAGGAGCTTGTCGTATATGTGGAGACCTTGATGTTTTGCCTTCCCGGATCCTTGTTTTTTGACATGAAAGCATTTTTAGCAAAGGCATATTATCCACGATTTCATTCTTTGTCATCATTTAGATTTATTCCGACTCCAGTGTAGGTTTTTGTTAGCACTGCAATGTCCAGACTCCTCAGTCTTCAACGGGTGCCTCAGTTGATCACTTCCACTTGGGCCTTCATGGTTTGATGGTCTGATTACAATGTAGCCCTCCAAGACGTAGTTAGGAGATTGTGGTCGCTGTTAACAATCCTGATGACTTTGAACAATGTTATATGCTGTAGATGTGATCATTGTCGGCGGTCTGATCGCCTCTTTCCCAGGTTGCTACTGTGGAGTTTGCCTGGTTTCCATCATCCTTGAGGGAATGGAGGACTTGGGAGTCAATTAGCGTTGACCACAATCTACCTCTTACCTCTGGGGGTGAGATGTTTTTTGGGCTCTCGTCCCTTGCAGGTTTTTTTGACATGTAGCGTTTAAATCTCTGCATTCTATCATGTACTTTGCGTGATGGTTAGTGTATGCGTCATCGATTAAGTTTGCAGCCGCCTTGAGGAAGTTAAAGTTGGAAATAGCATGCCGATTCCAATAACAATTAATCACCACCATGTTTGACTGTTTGTCCTGTATCGAAGAGGGTGTCCGGTTTGGCCCACTAACTAGAAGGACGAGGAAGAAGAGGCTTGAGAAGATAGCTTTTGTAAGATTCAAGCCGCTAGCTGATCTAACGGCTGTTAACAGAAGACAAGATGTGGGTCGTCCTTTGGATCCTTTTGCTGCTGGAGCGATGGCTGGATCACATCCGTCGAGCTAGGGTTTCCCCGTCAGCCATGTCTCCTGAAGGCAGAAAATGTTGTAATCGCCAGGGTTTACATCAGTCGGGGCAGTCAAGTGCTTGAAACCCTTTGTGTTCCATGAGGCCATCTTTAAGCTTGTTCGTACATTGCTAAGCAGTTGGAGATAGGTCACTGGTTTGCCCCACTCACTAGGGGGCTTGAATGGCTAAGCTTTGCTCCGTCTTGCCGAAACCCCCGGGATCCAAGACCACTTCTGTGAGTCCCGAGTTTCAATTTGAATCGTGGATTTGGTTACAGGACCCAATTCATCCGTGCAATCCCTGGGTTGGTTTGAATGTGATGTTTAGAGTTGGACTTGGGCCATTAAGCACTCGACCCAGGCCTAGCCGATCTTTGAACATCCTTGGCTTTCTTGTGTTTCCAGTTGATTGCTGGTCATTGGGATGGTGTTCATTTTGTGAGCTAGAGGAGACTTTCTGGCTCTCGATTTGATTTTTGTTTTGCTAATGTTGAGATTGGGGAGGTTCCAGAGGGTTTACTGGTGTCGGGTCAAAGCCGAGGATCTGCAGGCTTTCCGCCGCCTCTCTCAACATTCCTTTTACCACTGAAGCAGGGATGTGCAAGTAGACGCTATCCATACGATGGTTCTCTCCGAATTCAATTATCTTTAGCTCATCTGACACTATCTGTCGGAGGTTTGGAATGCAATGCAGTAACTTCATCACAGTCTTCTGTTTAGGAGCAGGTCGTCCCCTTTATCTAGGATTCTTTCTAGTTTGAACAAATGTTCACTGGTGCGACTTGTCATTTCAGCAGGATACCTTTTTTGTTGGGGTGTCCCTCTCCTGTCTTTTATAAGTGTGCGAACTGGGGTCCTGTGGAAACCCACCCATTCAGTTGTTCCTGGGGTCTTCTTTGGGATTTTGCGCTATGGAATCTTTTTGAGAGTTTCCATGCTGCCTTGGAGGTGTTCTTTGGGCAAAAGCGTGCCTTGTATTTGACTCGGAGATTGTTAATTTTTGCCTATGCAGGGAGGCTAGGATCTGATCTGCACCGGCGGAGATGGGTATGTCAATCCGTGAGTCTTTACTAGACCATCCTTTCAGTGATCTTTCTCTTTTTTTTTTTTACAAAGTCAGAAAGGGAGGCGATGATGAGCTATTTTTTTGCACTAATGTGATGTTCAAATTCTATCTCAAGAAATTGAGATCCTATTTGTGGGCCGTAGTTAGCTGTCGATGGTTGGGGGAGGTTGATTTTGAATCTTCAATTGAATATTGGGACAGCTCCATCGGGTCCTGTGTTTTGTCCATATCCTCGTTGATTATCATCAGTACAGACCCACTGGGACCCTTGTCCTTGTCCAGTCCCAGTGTTGTCACTGTAGACCGACCAGTTTCCCATGTCAATTTTCTTGGAGCAGGTTTTGGTATTGTTTGGACTGGTTTGGGGTCCAGTTCTGGAACCAACACCAGAGGGGGGGTCCCGTGCAATCGGGACTGGTGTTTGGGAGTTTGAGTCTTGCAGGGTTAACTTCTTTGTGCTCTCAAAGATTGAGTAATCTTTATTGATCCTCGCGTAGGTTTTTACAGAAGTGACTCTTGCTTTGTCTTTTAGAACACCCCAACCTCAGTTGGGTCTGCTTCATTTAAATGTATGCATCCATTCTGTGATCGTGTTTTCGTTCTCGCACCACGGATGATAGGGGGGTGCGTACTCTCTTTCCCAGACATTGAGTTCCTTAGAAATGTTCATCTGTTATGTTTATTTTTCTCCATTAGTTGAAAGTTCGCCTTTGGCTCTTTTGTGAGGTCGATTTGGAGTGGTCCCTCCTTGTTTTGTCCCTCTGGTTGTGTATCCAAGTTGGATGATTCAGGGGGCCTCTGCCTGGCTTTCCTTCTCGCTGTAAGAATGAGATGGTCTTGATACCTGGGGTCTGTTTTCAGTAGCTGTTATGTAGCCTTCCAGGAAAACGTGTTTAGAATGCATCATTGCAATTATAGTTGCATGATCTTTCAGAGTATCATTTATTGATTCATACAACTTGGAGAAGGGAGCCAAGGCTATTGTCAAAATTGACATTATGGAAAATAAGTCTATGGTCCTCTAGCTTGTCCCGACACAGTAGTTGGGTCTGTGGTTAACTCTGATGTTGAAAGTTTATTGGGGCCATCCAATGGCAAATGAATGCTTTTGAGTGAACTGTGTTGGTCAGGACTTCAGAGTGGATTCTGGCCCAGGGTCTTGTATTTGTTCCTTCGGTGGGCTGGGGTGAAAACATGAAATGCCATTATCACCTGGTTCCGTCTGTTGTTTATGTGGCCCATTATTTGCAGGTTTGTCCGGAAGGGGGCTAGTTGATTTGCTGTTTGTGTGCTTATTTTGAACTTATGCCTCCCCTCCTCGTATCATTGGAGAGACCAGCTCGGGGTGTCCTTGTTACACTGGTCTCCCGTGTCGTGGTTCTCCAGCGAGGGCATGGATTCACATGCTCATGAATATTCCCTGTTAGGCTGGGAATCCTCAGTAAAGAAAAAATCTGTTTCATTTTCGTTTCTGAACTGTCTTTCTACCAATAACCAATCGCTGGTCTCTGGGTCATACTTCCCCCAGCCAATTACTGTCCTCTACCTAAGCCCCTCCTCTGGCAGCCATCTTCAGATTTTTACCGCACGTTCAAGTGTTGGGAGTCCTTGTGCTATAACTCTCGAGCTTTTACTGCGTTTTGCTTTTTTCCTAAGAGTTTACTCTTATTTTTTGGTCAATTCGAGCCTCAAGCTCCACCGATTCTTCTTCCGATCAACGAGGGCCCATTTTGGAATTTTTCTACGCCCCTCAACGTCTAGTTTTCTCTTCTTTGAGGATTCCGAAAGATCTTTGAGGCCTACCCCGCGTGGACATGGCCCAGTACAAAGGAGACATGACACCCGTTGGATCCAAGCTGTTTAGGATCTGCTCAGGATGTGGATTACAGAATGTCTTCGAGGATGAGCACTCCCGGTGCCTCCACTGCCTTCACGACGACAAGTCGCACGTGGAAGAGGACTGCGCATTCTGTAAGAACATGTCCGTCTGGACATTGAAGGACCGTCAGACTCGACTCACTGGCTGGAGGGGAAGAGCCCAGCAGCAGGTGAGCAGAAGTCCGAGCGGTCTTCTAAGACCTTTGAGGGCGCTCCGGCGACGGGGGCCCAACAAAAGGCAAAGCACCGTGAGTCAGCGGGCACCGGGAGCGCCGTTGGTTTGGGCTCCTCGACTGCCAGGCAAGGTGCGATGTCACCGACGCCATCATCCACGAGCCAACGCTCTGGCTGGGGGGGGGGAAGGAAGTCGGAGAACCCGGGTAAGCTTCGGGAGAAGTCCCGGTCGATCCTGACAGGGAAAGCCAAGGGGGGCGAGGCGGTGACCCTCCCCCGAACGTGAAGGCCCCAGACGCACCCAAGGTCGTGAAGGCCCTGATTCACCCGGCGAAGGCCTTGATTGAAGGAGTCGTGGCGGCCCTGGCGAAGCCTGTGAAGGCTACCCCAGCGGAGACGACTTCCGGGCCTAGAGTTTCCCTGCCACACCAGAGGGAATCATCTTTGCAGCCTATAGAGAAGACCCCGTGAAACCCCAGGACGAGAAAGAGGGGGGGTGGCACGGTAGCCATAATGGTCACAGATACCACCTACAAAGATGAGCTGGCTGGCGTCAAAAAGATCCTGGACAAGAAGTTCGAGGAAGTCTGGTCCTATGGGAGGGATCCAAACGAGGCGGACGAAGAGAGCAATGGTGGGGCTGACAAGGAGCAGTGGGCCGCAGAGGAAACAGAGGTCTCCGCGCCCCAGCCGTCGCAACCGATGCCTGTGCCACAGGACAACTCATGAGCAATCTTGATGGCTATCCAGACCCTGTGTACGGAGATGAGGACAAGGTCGCCCTTACCCCCAGCGGACAATCCAGCAGCCCCTGGAACGCCGGGGAGCCCACCGAACAAGCGGATGCGAGTCCATCCTCCACCTCCCTTCCAGCCCTCACCTCCATCCCTTCCACCGAGGGGTGAGACGGGAACTGAGACGGCGGGGACGGACGACGATGGTGGCGACGACGAGATGGATCTCCCTTCACCCCCTGCCCGGGCCTCCCCTCCCGACACAATTGGCTCCTATCACGCCATGATTGCCAGGGCATCAGCGCTTTTCCAGCTATGCCCCGAAGAGCAGAAGAAGGAAGGTTTCCTCTACCAACGACGGGAGGCCAAGAGGAAGACCGTCCTCTCTGTCCCGCTACTGGACGACATCTGGGACGAAGGACTGGCACTGCGAAAGAACCCGTCCACGGCTCCTGCGAAGAGGGACCGGTATAAGAAGTAGTACTGGGTCCCAGACTCCGCCCCTATGTGCCTCAGAGCACAGCCATCCCCAGATTCGGTGGTCTCTGGCGGCCAAGAACAAATCGGCCGGGGGGACGGCATCAACTTACACTTCCCCACCGGACAGCGAGTGGAAGAAGCTGGACGCCATGGGACGACGGGTCATCTCGTCGGCAGCGATGACCATCGAAGCGGCCAACGCCCTCACGATCGTGGCACGCTACGACAGGGAGCTGTGGTTCAAGATCGCTCCCCTCCTGGACTTCCTCCCAGATGACAAGAGGGCGGAAGCCCTTGAAATCCTGCAGGAAGGCGAGGTGGCTTCGGACCATTGCGGTGGCCACAGACATCGCCGACACAGCTTTCACCAGATGGGCAACAGCGTTTGCCTTCGCCGGTGCAGTTGGCTCAAGGCCACCGATTTCCGTCAGGATGTACAGACCAGGGTACTTGACATGCCCTTCGACGGGAACAACCTGTTCGGCAAGGCAGTGGACCAGTCACTGCAGGCCATCAAGGCGGACACCGAGACGGCCCGGGCCTTGGGTTCTCTCCAACGACGGCTGTCCTCTCGGACCTCCGGAGGCAAGTCTCAAGGTGCCTCCAAAGGATTTGGCGGCAGTTACGCGTCGTAGCGCCAGGCGGCCCGCTCCTCATCGCAGGAAGCCTACAGAGACCGCAGCAAGGCCGGAGGACACCGTCGTCGTTGCCAAGAAGGCCAAGGTGGCAAGGCCTTGGCGAAGCAAGACTGAACCGGCCGTGACATCGGGCCCCCACCCGAGCACCCCGGTGGGAAGCCGGCTGGCGAATTTCATCAGCGTGTGGGAGTCCACCTCCACCGAGGGTGCTAAATGCCCTGGCCCACCGGCACACTCTGGAGTTCCAAAGAAAGTGCCCCCGTTTACCACCCGTGGCCAGGAAGCAAAACCACGTGCCACAGCTGCTTCTGGGGGTACGAGCAATGCTAAAAAAGGGCGCGATAGAACTCGTCCCGAAGAGGCTCCGGTGCTCCGGAGTATACTCGCGGTACTTCCTCGTCCGAAAGAAGACCGGTGGCTGGCGGCCCATCCAAGACCTTCGCCGCCTCAACAAATACATCAAGTCCCAGAAGTTCCGGATGGTCACTGGAGGGGGGCGACTTCCTGCCTTTGTTGGACTTGGAGGATGCCTACTTCCACATCCCCATACACAAAGGACATTGAAAGTTCCTACGATTCGTGGTCCAAGGGCGACACTACCAGTTCAAGTCCCTGCCCTTCGGGTTGAAGTCGGCGCTGAGGGTCTTCACCAAGTGCCTGGCACCGGTGGTGGCGCGGCTGCTCCTGCAGGGGGATCCACGTATACCCCTACCTGGACGATTGGCTCATCCGAGCAAAGTCAAGAGAACTCGCCGTCGATCACACAGCGAAGACTGTCCGCCTGCTCACGTATCTGGGATTCTCGATCAACTTCGTGAAATCCCACATGGTACCGTTGCAAGACGCCCTGTTCCTGGGAGCCAGACTCAACACAGTGGCGTGGTTGGTTCACCGTCGGAGGAAAGGACGAAGGCCATCATGGGCAAAGTACAGCGGCTGTTGACCATGGAAGTGGCCAGGGTGAGGCCCATCAAGTCCCTGCTCGGCATGATGTCATTGTGCATCTACCTCGTGCGTCTATGCAGGTTGCGGATGCGGCCACTGCAGGAGTTCCTCGACACCCGTTGGATGCAAGCGGCGGGTAGCTTCGAAGACGAGATCTCCCTCAATGAGACGTTCCGTCAAGCGATCCGGTGGTGGGGCTCCTGCGCGCACCTTGCGGTGGGCATGGACTTCCAGATCCCAGCGCATCAGGAGACCGTGACAACGGACGCCTCCTTGGAGGGATGAGGAGCACACACCGGAGATCTCCACCCAAGAGCACTTTGGCTCCCGGAGGAGAGGTCCCTACACATCAACGTCCTGGAGCTACGGGCCGCCTCAGGTCTTTCCTTCTGTCCCTCAAGTGCAAGGTGGTATGGATCTTCACCGACAACACCACCACGATGTTCTACATCCGGAAGCAGGGGGGCACCAGATCCCCAGCCCTATCCAAGGAAGCGCAGGATCTGTCACTGGGCCGTCGCCCAGGGGATGTTCCTGGTGCCTTTTCAGCTGGCAGGAGTGAAAAACACAGTTCTTGACTCACTCGGCAGGGAGCTGCGCTCTTGCCACGAGTGGGAGCTTCGGCAGGATCAAGTGGACCTCCTATTCCGACAATGGGGCAGTCCCCAGATCGACCTGTTCGCGATGGTGGCAAACACCAAGTGCCGGAGGTTCTCCAGCAGATTTCCCCAGCAGATTTCCCCAGCTGGGGAGCATGGGCGATGCATTCTCCTTCCCCTGGGAAGGCCTGTTCCTGCACGTGTTTGTTGCCGTTGCTTCTGCGACTCATCAATCAACTCAGACGGTCCCAGTGCACCAGCGTGGCCGAGGCCGATATGGTTCCTGGGCCTTCTGGACTTGTCAGCGTCCAACATCCCCCCCCCCCCATCAAACTGCCGATGGACGCGGATCTCCTCGCCACGGAAGGAGGCGCCACCCTACACCACGACCTGGGATCGCTGAACCTGCAGGCCCGGCTCCTGCAGCACTATAGTTCGGAGGCTACGATATCCCGCAGACTGCAAAGAGGTACTTGCAAGGCCAGGGCGTCCTCAACGCTTAAGTGCTATGGACATAAGTGGAAGAGGTTCTCTGTCTGGTGCCGTGCAAAGAAGATCAACCCTCTACGGATTACAGCCCCTCAAGTGCTGCCGTACTTGCTGTCGCTGGCCAAGGCGGGGCTGGCACATGCCTCCATCAAGATCCACCTGGCGGCTATCTCCCGCTACACCAGAACTCCGGGGTTGTCATCGCTGTGGTCTTGCCGCCTGGTGAAGGAGTTAATGAAAGGACTGTTCTGCTCATTCCCGCCGGGGAAGGCTCCAGCCCCGACGTGGGAGCTCAACGTGGTGCTGACCAGGCTCATGGGTCCCCCCTTTCAAGCCCTTGCACTCGGCACAGCTGAAGTTCCTATGGTGGAAGATGCCGTTTTTTGTGGCCATCACCTCTGCACGACGAGTGAGAGAGATCCAGGCCCTCTCCTGTAAACCTCCATACTTGACATTCCACGAGACGAGGGTAGTGCTGAAAATGCACCCCTCCTTCATGCCCAAGGTGCCGTCGGACTTCCATCTCAACGAGCCCTTGGTGTTACCTGTTTTCTTCCCGTCGCCGGCTGAGAGGACTTTGCACTCGCTGGATGTGGCTAGAGCACTGAAGTTCTATGTGGACCGCACGAAGAGTCTTCGGAAGACATCACAGCTGTTTGTGAACTTTGGACCTGTGAACAAAGGGAAGGCCCTCTCGAAGGCTTCCATTTCCAGATGGCTCTTCGGCTGCATCATGCACTGTCACCGGTTGGCAAACCGACCCTTGCCCGGACGCCCGAGAGCCCATTCAACCACGGCGTTCCTGTCTGGTGTGCCCCTGCTGGACATCTGCAGGGCTGCTACGTGGAGGTCGACGCACACCTTCACGAGATTCTACTGCGTCAACTGGGATTCCAGGGAGGAGTCCAGAGTCGGCCAGGCAGTGCTGCGCAACCTGTTTGCTTGAAGGTGAGCCTGGTGAGGAGGTAATAGATGCTTAATGTTGAGTTGTTGAAATGCTTAATGTTGAGCCTTGCCACCTCCCGTGGTTGTGCATGTGTGTACTGCTATGTATTCTTGTATTCATGAGCATGTGAGTCCATGCTAGACCCCATGCTGGAGAACCCTCCCTCCAACCCCTCTGCGGCTCTTCTCTTGGTCCTACTGCCACTTTACATGCTACCAAATCTGAAGATGGCTGCTAGAGGAGGGGCTTAGGTAGAGGACAGTCATTGGCTGGGGGCAGTATGACCCAGAGACCAGTGATTGGTTATTGGTAGAAAGACAGTTCAGAAACAAAACTGAAACTGATTTTTTTCTTTACCGAGGATTCCCAGCCTGATGACGGGGAATATTCATGAGCATGTGAAACCATGCCAGACCCATGCTGGAGAACAACAGTTACAGGTAAGTAACTTGTTCCTTACTCGGCTTGGTAGGCTATGGTCAACATTGAACGTTGAGATGAACTGAAAGGGCCTATTAGGTTGGTGGTATTTCTAGGGGACCTTGGGGGCCAGATGGCCAGTGTTGAACCTTTTGGGAGTTCCTTGTTTGGTGTGTTAACAGGTTTTTGGAGCCAACGCTGGTATGTGGAGTTTCGACCAGTGATGGGTTTGCATCACTTGTTTGCACTACAGGATGCCAACGTGTTTTTGGAAGTCTAGGTGGCGTTCCCGGGCGAGTTTGTTTGCCAACTTGTTTTTCATTGGACACTTGTTCTATGGGATCCGTTGCACCTTCCGGGGGGGGGAGAGGAGGAGGAGGGCCCTTAGCTTTAGGGTTTCTGGGTGAGGGCAAGAGCCATGCCTTATATAAAGGTCTCCTCTCTAAATGGTTTGTTACTCAAGTATGTACTAGAGTGCAGCGCGTCCTCACAGCGGTCATTGCAGGAGTTGAGCGCTACGGTGTTAGACGTTTGCTGTGCTAGGAGTACTAGGTATGCGCTGATGTGGCGGCCGCGGCTGAATAGGAGATGAAGCTCCATGTATTCAGTCCTTACCTGCCGCCAGCGTCTTCTCCCCAGATAGAATAGCTGTTTCTCGTTGCAGGCGTGGGGCGTCGGGCCTTTGAGTTTCACTTTCATCTTCGAGCCTGAATTTCGAACTGCAAAGGAAGCGACCCTCTTCCATGTTGCAAGGAACGAAACGTCGTATCAGCCCGACAGCCCCTGCTGCCCCAGACTGCTGAGACTGCGACTCTGCAGCAGACTCTGCGGCGAGGCCAAGTTTTTGAAGAAAGGTCCTCCCCTCACGGCAATAGAGAGTGTAGAGAGACTGCAGAATGTCAGGAAATCACACTGAACACAATAGACTGCGACTCTGCAGCAGACGCTGCAAGGTGCCTATAAAGAAGAAGCCAGTATGGTGTCAGTTGCGTGACCTGTAATGGGTGGACCGTGTGATCTGACAACTGCGCCTAGACAGAGTACACCCACCTAAAGGAAAGGCCACTTAAATCACCCACAAGGATAACTTGTGTGCTAGGAAATTGAGGAACTAAAATTTATGAAATTGATGAAAGGTAACCAAGCCAGAAGAACGGGGGGTATCCTAAGGAATTGTGTTGTTTTGGAAAGTTGAGAGACTTCAAAGCTTTGGAAACCATTTACAGATCTGTATGGTGAGTGTGTATCTGAGGATTAGTTGTTTCTATTGGATCCGACTATCTGATTTATTTATGTGTATCAGTTGATGACTTCCCCCTGTTTTGTTTTTGTTCTGTTTTATGTAGTCTGTGTGTGGTCTTTATGTCTTTGTAAAGTTATATGTTGTGTTATTTATTCTTATTTATTTTTTTAATTAATTGTAATATTTTGGATTCAGTATCTTATATTGCGATTGATACGAAATTTGTCTTGTATTATCAGAAATGTTTCAATTTGTATCCATGATTTGGACTTTGTTTTTGCTTCTGTACCTATGAAACACTGAGTGTTATGTTTGATACTCTGTTTGAACTTTTGGTAATGTATATTTTGTTTATTGAAAATCTTGAAAATAAATAAATAAAAAAAAAGCTTTGGGAAGGGAACCCCTCTTTTTGTAACATGGAGCTATCTTGAACCTTGGGGAAGGGGAACTTCCAACCAAGAGCTGGAAGAAGCTCTGAACTTTTATTTAAACACTTCTCATTTGAGGCTCACATCCCTACTCATTGTATACATTTAGATGTGAGGGCAAGTATAGGTTTTGGACACAAGACAGACATTTGCTTTGGAATTCCTGACACAGACTATCATTCGTTTTATTTAGATAGGGAAATTCCACCTTAGCATATAGAAAGTTAGGCCTTTTTTCTAACACTTTTTTGATTTAATAAAAGTATATAGCCCAAACTTTGAGTTGTCAGTGTCTACTTGATGATGCCTTCACACCGGAAAAACAAGTGTAGGGAAAGGTTTCTACAAATACAATTATGATTGAGCCTGCCACATGGCAGAAATAATTAGTTCAACATTATACAGTTCTCTGGTTCATTAACTATTGATCATCAGCAGTGACTCTCTAGTTAAGGTTAATGTGGGCTCCCCACAGGAACACATTTTGGGTGTCTTAACTTTGGCGTTGTTAGACACATCCACATTAAACTATCCAAAAAAGATAGACCTGGCTCTATTGGAATGTTTAGTACAGCTTTGTCAAGGGTGGGGCCAAAGTTATAGAGGAGTCCTAAAACCCAGGTTTTCTCATACATTTCACCTATACGAAATGTTGATCTCCCTTGCAGTCTGAAGCACTGGAGGGATTCGCCCAAATCCTTCGCACTGATCTCTTTTCTAGCCAAACTCTTTCCTTTTGTGGTTTGGTACAAACCCATCCAGAGGTTTCTTTTCAAATTCCCCAAAAATGGGGAACCAATCGGACAGTGATATCTCGGTTCGCCCTGGCACAATCCACTGATTGGTTTGCAGGGAGCTACAGTTGTTAAGGGGTCTCCATTATTGCCCGTCTATTTTCAAGAGTCCTACTGTACCCTGGACTGGAGAAGGCACATAAAGTGGTATATGGGGTAGCAAATATGTAGGTCCATCTTGAGTGCCTTTCATAGTGGGTACTATAAATAAAATATAGTAGATCATTAAAAACCAGTAGAAATGTTAATTAAATGGATGTTATTGTTACATTGCTATAAAAATATTCAAATTCTCTATAAAAAAACTTAAGGGGCGGGAAGTTATGGTTCCAGTGCAAAACAAAAATACATGAGAATATGGCAATTAAGATTCAACCAGAACTATGGCACCACCATTGTAAAGCAACCTTAACTAATGACCCCCTACCCCAATCAGGCAGCTCCCACCACCACTTCCAATCCCAGTCTCACAGGCTAGTAGCCTCAATCCTGGCCGTGCCAGGGTAGTGTAATGGATGGTGATGTAGGCAGCAGCCAGAGGCCATGACACCAGTGCACCATTTGAAATTGCTGGGAGCTATTCTAGCCTGGGAATCCTGGTTATCTTAAATCAACTGTTACTGTCACCATGCAAACCTGCATATGTGTTAACTTTGTTTGGTAATCTGTATGAAGGCAAATAAAGGGCACCTCTACGGGACTTTTAAAGCAGAATTGAACATACATAATGGACACTAATATAGTGTTTGTATCTCATACGCAAGTCAGATTTGCGGCGCACTGTGTACAAGCTCCTGATTCTCCAGAGGTAGCTCCTCCCTACTGGGTGATGTCCAATTCACTGGAGGTTCTTTTAGCTCCTGCTTATCAAATCTCAATTTCGATTCTTGCAGTGTCAGTCGAAGGAGAAGGTGTTTTGGGTGTGAGGGCAACACTGGGTTGTATTATTGGTCAGTATCTTGATAAGGTGCACGCATCTGGCACTAGGAAATGGTTTCTGCTGCAGACAAGTTGTCAGTGTTAACGGACCTCTGTTGCAGTCAAAGGAGCAAGATTTAATTTGTGGTATGGTAATTATATAGTTGTGCTGTATTGGCTCAATCCATTGGGAATTTGCATCCAGTTGTGGTGTCAAGCTTCAGTAAGGTGTGCATTGCAACATTACAAGGTGTTGTCTGGGCATGGTTTGTCCCCTAGTATTGGGCACCAGTATATTGTCACTGGATGCTGTCCATGTGATGCTGCCATTTTTAGTGAGGTACAGGGTTAGTGTCGTCCTGGAGTAGTACACACACCAGGAGCAAGTTCCTGGAGATTGATCCATTTGGCAGGAAGGTATTGGAGAAAATCTCACCTTTGTGTAGTCGCAGAGCAGAAGGTAGTTGGAAGCAGGAGTAAATATTCCAAGCGTCATGCTAGCAGCCATCCATAACACATTGCAACCTCAATTTTACACATATGCAGCGTAATGTAATGGGCATTTGTATAGCGCCTTTCACCATTGGTATGGTCTTGACGCACTGTAGGCTGAACATCATTGGGGACCGAAGTCCAAGTATGGGAAATTGGTCAGATTATAGAATGCGTGTGTGCATTTTAGCCAATACGAAGGTAGGTAGGGTGGCCAGGTCCCTGCTAGTTACCCAAGTTGAGCAGGCATGTGGGTGGGTGCAGATAGGTAGTCTGGAGAGTATACGAGAGAGATATTAGCAAATCCTTGGATGTCGTCACTTCTCCCCTGGGGGGGAGCCCCTTCCCATGAGGCCATGGAGGTGAGGCTGCTACCCGATAGTCCCCCCACTGGGGGTGGTACTCAGCAGGTGGATATCCTGGGGAGGTAAGCCCCTTATGGGATTAGTGATGACCTGGAACAAGTGCAGCATCCCCATATACCACCTAACCCTGACACACCTTCCTACCCCCCCTCTCACCAGTACCTTCCCTAGTGTACCCATGTACCTTTGCCATGCCAGCCAGGTAGGAAGTACTGAGATGAGAAAGAGTGTGGACTGCTCAAGGGACTTGTATCCCATATGTACTGAGACGAGGAAGAGACCAACTGACTCACTGGGAGTCCTCAACATCAGTACTGTGACAAGGAAGAAGTGTGGAATTATAAGGAGCACCTCTTGTTGTAATATTGGCTGAGCTACCGTTAAAACAGAAGAGGGAATTCCAAATCGGGGAGATTCGAACCATGTACGAAGGAAGGAAAAGCAGAGGACGAGAAAGATACCTGCCTGCAGTCAAGCCACCAGAAGGTTAGTTGTGGAAAGGCTGGAACGGAAGACAGGAGGCAGAGCACCTAGCCGAATGAGAAGAAGGCTGGTGTGAAGGAACAACCTGGGCTGCGCAGCCTAGCAGCAGGCAGCCATTGCAGAGCTGCCGCATTCCCTTGAACGATCAGAGGAGGCCACAGGGAGCCGCTGCAGTCCCTGGACAGCAGACGCCAGAGGGGAATCAAAGCCTGTATGCAACTGTGAGACACCGGTAAGCACCAAGAAGAGGGTAGGAAACTGGTACGAGAAACCTTTGCCAAAAATCACTTCTCATGGATTTTGGGTGCTTCGACCTATCCATCCTACAACACCTGATTGCAAAACTGCCACCTTGGTACTAGACCAGGTGGGGTTAATGATTAATATTGAGTCAAGTATGAAAACTTGCCAATTTATGGTGGTCTTCAGTTTTTAATTTTTGTTTTTCCCTCGTCTCTGTCTGCTCTTTTTCTTGTCCCCAACCATGATCATGGTATGTATTTACAATTCTCATGTATGCAAATGTTACTGTTAACATACATTGGTCCAATTGATTTTACTTCAGCCTTGAAAAAGACCCTGTGTCGAAACACATGCTGGCTGAAATTTCCTTTCAAGTGTACTGAATTAAAGCAAGAATTGTGTTTAAAAACGTTACAACTAACGTACTTATAACTATTCACCAAGGCGAGCGCGACCAACTAGTACTAAACTGTGAGAGTCTTTTCCAAAAAGGTCTGTGGCCCAAGGGAGAAAGCCTCTGCCAAAGGGATCTGGCACCCGAAAGAGGGAAAGAAAGCAATACAAAAAGAGGTCTGGGATCCGAGACGAAGAAAGAAACTAACGAGGAGGTTCTGGGACCCGGCAAGCGGGAATGCCCTGCAGGATATTGAACCGGGTGTAACACCTAAAGAAGAGGAGGACCTGAGGGGTCTGGTATGACAAATTGTCTCTGAGATCATCATCATAGTCACAGTACGTGGCAGGATAGTGAACCAGGTAGACTGTGAAGACTGTGATCACTGGGGTTCCTGAAGAGCACTTTGAGAAAGACCAGGGGAAGGGAGACACGCCCCTTAGTCTTGATGAACATTGTGGAAAGAATCAAGAGAAGGGAAGTGTCCTCTTGGCTTTGTGAAACATCTGCTAAAGGCCAGGAGAAGAAAGATACTTGTCCTGGCATTGTGAGAACCATGGAGAAACCAAAGAACGGTTAGGGGTAGGGAGTCATCCCCCTAATGCTGCGAAGATACAAGACTTTTATTTTGTGCGTTTTGCAGAAATGCTCAAAGAAACCGCTTGAGACTTTTGATTTACATTTCCGTCTAAGAACACATTTCTTTGCTTTTTCCCAGAACTGAACTTCGGAGTGTTGTTGAGAAAAAGGGAAACCTTCTTCGAGACCAGTTTATAGTGTATAGTGTAGGCTTTTGACACAGGAAGGTTAGATAGGGTTTTCTGTTTTATTTGCTCATAAAAGTCTATATCCAAAAGCATACCCACCTGTATGTCAGTCTCCTATTTCTACAACCTTACAGACAGAAGTATAATCGTGAGGGATAGCTGCATTCTAGTGGCAGAGATGTTGTGCAAAGTATGTGAAGCAGAAGATAACATTATGTGTGCAGCTAGACCACATTGTATCATGGGGTAATTGCAATGTATTGGCACTGGTGTTGTGCAAAGTTTTTTGGAGTGGTGCATGGGTGCTGAGGGTAGTCTGGGAAGTACACGAACGAGACATTGTGTGCAACTAGACCGAATTTTATCATGGGGGGATAGTTGCATTCTAATGGCAGAGTAAGGTATGTGAGGTAGGAGAAACATGTCAACAGCTAGACTGGATTTTGTCTTGGATAGCTACATTCTAATGGTTGAGGTGACTCCCTTGGTATAATGCAGTATTGCTTACCTTCATAGCTTCATTTAAATTCATCTTGATGCAGGTCTAGTTGCCAAGCTATAAGTGTGTGTTAGTGCCATATATTGCACCCCTAAGATTGATCAAAGTGCAAAATATTGTCCACTTTCGAGATTCATTGAAGTGCAATACATTGTATATTCTCAAATTCATCAGAATGTAATTCAATGCCGTACATTTGCCATCCTCATAGTTCAGCAAGATGAAACACCTGGGCCCCCCTGTGATCTATCTGAATGCAATCACCAGCCACCCCCAAAGTTCACCCAGATGCACCACCCTGACTGCCCTCGCAGTTCACCCAAGTACAATAAGTATACATAGGTTACCCTCACACTTCATCCAAATAACACATTTGCTCACTTTTCTTTGATAGTTTGTTTATGCTGCGGTCCTCTTGGGATTTAGTAGTTGGTTCAGGTGGGGAGGGCAGGGTTAGTCATGGTGCTGAGGAAAAAGCCACGTCTGAGGGCCTTCCAAAAGGACAGGTGGTCCTCTATGCATATGATGTTAACACTCAAAGGGTTCCAGATAGCAGGTACTTGGACGGAGAAAGTGGTGCCTCCAATTATGGTTGATTTGAAAGCGGGAATCGCCAGAAGGCGCGTAATGCCTGATCGGAGGTTTCCGGTGGTTTGACCTTGTGTGCGCATATAAGTGCGGGGAGAGGGCTCATGTAGAGGTAGAAGAGGAGAGGAGATAGGCAGGCACCTTGGAAGACTTGTTACTGACTGGTTGAGCAGATGAAGTGAAGTGAAGGGTAGGAGGTAGGTGATTTCGTGTCTGTTTGCAAGTAATGAGGGGAACAACTTCAGTGCTGTGTCCCTAATGCTAAGGGAGTGGAGCGTGTCAATGAGGATGCTGTGGGTAATGGTGTTAAATTCTGCTGAGAGGTCAAGTAGTATGAGTGTGGCACATCCCTCTGAGTCTGCAGTGGTTTTGAGGTTGTCCCATATGGAGATTAGGGATGATTCAGTTTAGTGAAGGGGGTCTGAAACCAGACCTAGCCAGGTCGAGGAGGAGGAGGAGGAGGAGGAGGAGGAGGAGGAGGATGCTGGTTTGTGTGAAAGTACTGAGTTGGTAGTAGGCAGAGTGGTCAATGTGTTTGGCTAGCAAATGGGTGTTGGAAATCATTCTGTAGTTTGCTGGTTGGAGGGGAGTTGAGGGATGTTTATTTTAGGAAGGGTATGAAGTGGGATGTTTTTGAAGATTTTGGGAAAATGCCTGAGGTGCGGGAGGCGTTGAGGACGGATCTAGCGATGCTGGCTGCACAGGTAGATGAGAAGATTTCTTTTAAGAGGGTGGGGGGGCATGGGTCACTCGGATCAGGATGGCGTCTTTCAGCCAATAGCTTGTGGAAATTAGGTCGGGAGATGGGAGAGGAGGAGAAGACAGGAAGTGTGGTGGGCTAGTTGGTGGGTTCATTTAGGGAAGCGGTTTGATCGGGTGGGAGTGCTGCCAGCTTCTTGTTGGTGTGTGTTCTTTCATGTGCACCATTTCTTCCTCGCCAAGAGCCAATTATCACTACCCAACAGATAGTGGTGAATACACATTTTTAACCCTAGTTGGCAGTATTCCTGGCTGGTAAATTTGTTTCATGTCCAACCAGCACGAAGGCACCTGCCAGCGGCAAACATGAATGTCTGCAGTCTAGGAGTATAATATCATTGGCTTCGTAGTAGGCACAATGTATTGAGGAACAATGTGGCACAAGGTGCATCTGAGTTTTGAAAGATTCAAAACGAAGGCGCTGAGTGTGGAGTGAAACGGTAGTACTATGATGCTCAACAACAATGTCTAAATCTTCACAAACCTATTCCCATAACAGGCCAGCATTGAAGGAAAGCCTTTACTCGGTCTGAGCTTACACATTTATAATCTGGAAATAGTGGTCTTAGTTTGCAAAGACTACACTTTAGTCTTCTAATGACAAAGAAATTCTTTTAGATCCAGATATGTTGCTACCAATAATACATCCAACCGCCTAAAAAAAGTGCGAAAGAATATCGCTGATGGGCCATATTACCGCCTGCAAAATGAACTTCCTCCCCAGGTTCCTGTATGCCTGCTCATCCCTCCCAGTTACGATTACGATGGCAGATATCCGCTGGTCGCCCCAGATGGGTGGAACTAGAACAAGCGCGCCACGGCACACTGAGCATTTGGGACAGAGCCCTGAAACGGAAGGGGATCCCAAGAGGACTGAGCCCCTCATCCCCGGTGTTCCTTAGCCCGGCTTTTTCACCTGGGGTAAATCCCCGAAACTTCAAAACCTGGATTGCAGGGGGCCTGGAGATTCTGGTACAGCTTTGTGAGGAGGGGACTACCCCGTACCTTCAATCAATGCAAAGTGGCCTTCTCCTACATCCAGCTTCACCACTGGTGCTCCCATCCTCAAACCCGCCAAGCAGCAACGCGCCCCCCTACGGCCCTCAAACTGACCCTCAAGGATCTCCCGCCCCGAGGCAAGATTTCCACTTTGTATAGACGCTTCCAGAGAGACTTCCTCGCTTGAAAAACCTGATGCATGGCACAATGGGAGGCAGACTTAGGCCATCCTGTGGAGGACCAAACTTGGGTGGATATTTGGACTCGCACCCACTCATCATCTGCTTGCGTCACCAACAGGGAATGTGCCTAAAAAATCCTGCTGCGCTGGTACTATCCCCTCCATGAGGCTCCACCATATGAACCAGGCACGCGACCCTGCATGCTGGAGACCATGCGGTCAGGTGGGGTCTTTCTTCCACATGTGGTGGACCAGCCCAAAGGCCCAACGATTCTGGAAGCAATGTCTAGCCACCATCGAAGGGATCACCCAGACAACGCTTCCTCTGAAGCCCGAGCCCATTCTCTTGGGCGTCCCTATCCCAGGGATCTATACACGGTCCGGGACCAGGGCTAAGCTACTGACCCAATGCCTCCTGGCAGGAAGAATAGTGGTCGCCCGGTCATGGAAATCCATGGACGGTCCTCTCTTGTCCCTGTGGTGGGTGAAAATATAGGATGTATTAATAGCAGAAAAAGTGACAGCGGCTAGGGCAGGTCTCCTTCACCGGTTTCAGAACATTTGGGGCCCATTATTTGACAACGACCTGAAATTTCCTGCCTTAACTTATAAACCCCAACTGGCCAAAAGGGTCCTGGACAATGGGGGCACACTCCAGGAGGAAGGGGGAGGGTAAAGCAAGACTGAGGAACTTGGACGTCGGTAATCCTTGACTTGATATGGCGATTACAAAGGGATGAGGGAGGGGGACTGTGGGATCTTGACATGCTGTATAATTTGCTTTGGTAATCATTTGTACTGTTGCTACCCTGCCTGCATTTAAAATAAACATATTTGAAGAAAAAAAAATGTGTTTATTGGAAGAGCAGTTTACATATGTTTCCTGAAATCCAGACCGCACCCAATTTGCAGTAGCTAAGGAAGTCCTTTATGCAAAAGGAAAACGCAACGTTGCATCAGTAGGTTGGTTCTATGTTTAAAAAAAGGAGGACAAACATGACGAGGTCCAAAAGACTGAGCTTTTTTTGGTCAAACTCAAGAATAATGCGGTTAAATAATGCGGGAGGGGACCCTCTGCACCCTCCACCCCACTTCCCTCTACCTTTATTCATACTCTTACCCAAACCCCTCGCCCCCCCCATCTACTTTAAAAAAAGGGAAAACAAATCCCAGTTGAAAACACCCAAAAAATCAATCTTTTCAGCCCTGTTGTTTTCTGTTTCATTTTCTGGTGGGATTACTCAATACGTTGACTCAATGACTGCCTGGTTTGACCTGCTGGCAGTGTATGGTGCGATGAATCAGTTATTTGCTCTTTCTCCCTAAGAGCCCCCGCCCTGTGAGGCTAGGGAGGCGATCCCGCTCTGCAAAACCCTCCCTAGGTGTCGAGGCAAGTGAGACCCCACTGCGAGAGACTTCCTTCTTTGGCGACAAGGACTCCTGTTCTTGTCAGGAACTCCATACACTGGCAATTCAATGCATGGGAATACTTGATAAGCACAAGAATGTTATATCCTCGTGTTGTGCTCATAATTGAAAAATAATCCCAATGGCACGAGAAAAGGAAGATTTCTCTTTAATGCGAGATGCAAATATAACTATGCCGAGGAAGAAGAGGAGAGGGGACCCTAATAAGCAGGGGAAGCCCCCTGACATCAGTATGCCGGTACGAGGCGGAGCACAAGCTAGCCGTGGAGCCCGCGACTTGTTGAGAGAGAGAGGGGACGAGACTGCTGGAAAACCGGCGTGTGCATAGGCAGGAAGATTCTCGGGTCGAGAGAGAAGCAAGCAACCCAGTGGTGGCATGGACCACAAGCTGGACGTCCCGATAGAGAACCGTCCTGAGCGAGAGCTGATCCCAACCACGGCCCCTACCAAGTAAGAGGTACCTGAGGGACCAGGAGAAGTGGGAGACCCGCGGGATATCACTATCACTCTGAGAAAACTTGTCCCAGTCACAAAAACGAGAAAACAGGACTAAAGTTATGTGATGGGAGTTGGAGACAAATAAGGAGTGACCGAGAGAGTGAAGAGACTTATTATATGAAGCTGTCACCTCGTTCCAGTACAAAGGGCGAGTTGTCAAGTGCACAGTGAAGTCAAGTAAGAACTGAAAAGCCTAGAAGAGAAGGGCAGAGTTAACACAAGTGTTGTATGACCAATACGCAACGAGATGCTAAACCCAGAAGTGAAAAGCCTAGAAAAGAGGCGCTTAATCAATACGACGGGTATATAACCAGTCGGATCAGAAAGAGGCCAGACGAGAACCCTGATCCAGTGTTCCGATAGGGAAGGCCTGGGAAGAAACTACAAACAATCTGAGTATTAAGCTCTTAAAGGTCATTATAAACAGAAGGCCATTGAAAGCACGAGAAAGAAAGTTGAGGAGCTATAAGAGTTCATCATAGAAGACTGTCTGTTCTACAAAGGGGGTGTACAATTCAAGGCAACATTGAATGAACTGGAGGAGAGACTAGGCAAAGGCAAATCATTCCCTTGGTCTATTTAAGTTCTGTAGTATGAACGCAGGGCATATTTTCTCTTGGACTTTGCCGACGAACGAGCACCTTTAGTTTCTTTAGATAGGTAGGGTACTCCCTTTAGTGATGGGGAAAGTTAGGCCTTCTACTTATTATTTTAATTAAAAGAAATTGAATCATGTCTCCCAAGTGCCCGACTCCTTCCCACCTTCCACAAAGGGCACCGTCTGTCCATTCCGTTTGATAGTCTCAGTGGAAGCCATAGACCTGGTAGAATGATCTGACAGTACGATCAAAGCCCTTTGTGATTCGCACTTATCCTCTTCCTTTACGATAGAAGTTGCCATTCACTGCTGCACATGTTCCCTGCCACAGGGCAACTTAACATTTTATTTCACAATTTTATTTTTCAGCTATATTGGTAGAGGAGGAGGTGACAACTTAATGATGTAAGTCAACAAATACAAGTTAGTCGTTGGGCGTCCCATATTTGTAGCCCTTTCGAAATAATTGTATTGTAACATATGCAGGAGGTTAGACATTTGAATGCATTGATTAGGAACTGTTGATCGATCTTTTTCCATATGAAAAGAACACGCACAGTCGCCATATCCTCACACAAACCTCAGAAGAACTGGCAAAAGGAGGAAGGACTTCTTAGTGAACTACACACCCAGATGTCCCTATATGCATGCCAACGTCCATACCTCAGTAACAGACTGGTAGCGGAATTAGATGAGTGGCACAATGTCTCCTTCAGTACTCGAGAGGCACTAGAGCGTTTCCTAAAAGTGGTGGATAACCAGATACCAGGTTCTCAGACAAGCTTAAGTCTCCTTTTCATTTCTGCATGACATGTTTGATATTGGCTGATTCAGCTTGAGTGTACAGCAACCCCTGCATGCCCCAATTTACTTCTACTATCCAAGTCCTAAATGAAAGCATAACATTAGTCTGAGGAACTAGCCTTCTCTTGCAAGAGCATGCATTATGTTTCTACAACCACTACATGGGAGAGGGATTGAATTGAAAAGTCACCCAGTAGTGCCTCAGGGGACCGTATAGGAGGTACAACCGTAAAATAGGTATGCAGTAAAGGTACAATCTTGGCGTCACAGCAAGCTACTTGTATCTTGGTTACGCAAAGGGCTGGCATGTGGGACAGAGTTGGAGCAAACATCTTAGCCCTCTAGTGACAGTTCCTTGTTCAGGAACTCGAGCCCTGTGGAACATAAAGCCTATCATTTACTATTTCACCCCTTTCTTCACCCCCACGCTAACCCATCCCCTTCTATGTCCTTGGAGCTGAGTTAGAAAGTTCTGCAATGCCAACGCAACCCACTACCCAAAGGGATTTTTTATTGAAAACCCTATATAAAAATGGTTAGTAGACCACAAGTACTCTTGACATAGAATGACTTTCTGGGAGACGAATTGTGTAGTGTGAGGGTTTGTACTGAGAAAGTGAGCAGGGTGTCCTTGGCCAGAGAGAGTGGTGTCAGGTCCAATTCTTCTGATCTCTCTCTCGTTTCTGGAAGGGATTTTGGAGATGGGCTATTGTTCTGATAAACAAACTGACCACACACACAACCGTCAGCTTTCAGCATTTTGAAGTGACCGCTTCGAGTTTGTCCCATCTACTTTCATCAGTGCAGACCGTAAACAAAAATGTGCAAGACCAGGCACAAGTATGTTTACATTTCATCACTGTATCCCTTTTTCTTTCAACATTCGTATGCCTGCAAACAACTTTAAAGTTGGAGATTAATTAATAAGTCATTGTTGCTATTGCTATTGAAAGACTTTATTTTGACTTAATGTCATTAAAGCAATAATACATCACCCAATAATATAAGAGACTAGACATGTTATGATTGTAAAACAATTAAAATATGATTTGTGCCAGTGCAATAAAAACATCAATTTATCAAATCGTCCATTCATCGTAAAAACAGCTAAAATATGATAGATGCCTCCTTGCCAGACCAAATCAACACAGTGTCTTTCCAACAGAGCTATGGGGGACCTTTCTGTTTCTTCGAGCGAACCCTCCATACCCACTTAAGGTAGCTGCTATTTGCAAAAAGGGAAATCTCAGCTGAATCTAATCGGTGTCATGGCTTCCCTAATAGTCCTACAGCCACGACTTAGAAAGAGTGGCTTCAGGAAACGTTTCCTCGATGGCTTTGTGACAGGGCATAAGAACATTAAATGGCCTTCATCAGATTCATTATATAAAATACACTTTGCAGATACGTTCCATTTTTAGAAAAGTACTGCAGTGGGAAGGATTCCTAAGCAGAACTTTAAATACATAGATTTTTCTTGCTTGGGGGTAACATAATTCAAGTAATCTTCGCAGCCTACCAGTTTTTGTATGGTAAAATAACGAGCCAAGGATTCAGAGGCACGAGATTTCAAGACTACATCTCGGTCCACTTTGATCAGCACCACCCTCTTTACTTCGACCTTGAAATGAGGAACCATAGCAGTTGGGTTCAAAGAAAATCCCAAAGCCCAAGAGTCCACAACAAATTTTTGACGTTGATTGCCCATTTCAGTGTAATGTCCCCTTGTTGTGACAAGACATCCATCATCGCCTGTCTGTAGAAGTCATTGTGTGCGCCCTGTTATCCAAGATAACCTCGGCTGGATTGGGTTCTCAGAGCACAGAACAAACTAGCACCATTTATGCAGGGAAGCTTGCGTGCCTTATCTAGTGTGCTGATAAACTAGGCCTGGCGGTAGTTTAGAAGCAGCCTTCCATGATTTAATTCCCCCAATGTTTGTCATGTGCTAATATGCACATCATTCTTCAGCATAAACACTTTTCCCCTAATGCAAGCATATTTCTCAGCTTAGAATCAACCTCACAGTAGCAACTTGTATAGTTTTTCATTAATCAATCGTAGGTTTTAACATGTAATTACTCACGTTTGCAACTAATTTTAGGTTTATGAAATGAAACCTAAATCTCATTTTGAAGTGACAAATTATTACAAGCATATCAAGAACCAATACACCTTTGAACCACCTGTACGCTTAAGTATATTAAACCCTTAGTGGGTAATGGGGTGTGCGGCGCACACCGAAGGCTAATCAGCCTAAGTCGTTCTTTCCTACAGACCGTTGAACACCACAAGTGAGAGCCATACCCTGAGAACGGAAAGGAGGAAGAGAAAGACTTTGATAGCGGTCTGACAGAAATGAGGAGAACCAGGCTAAAAAGGTTCCAGAGAGGCCAGCCCCAGACAAGCGTTTTAGCAGGTTGGCATGATCAATGATGTCAAAAGCCGTCGAGAGGTCGAGCAACAACAAAGCACCTACGCCGCCTTGATCATGCATCCTGGCCAGCTCATCTTCCACGGGGACCTGCACACTCTCGGCCCCTCAGCCCGGGCAAAAACCAGACTGATGGGGGGTTCCATGTAATAATGTCACCACAAAAATATCGCCGAAAAATTGTCGTTTTTTGTGGCGACATTATTGCATGGAACATGCGGGGGACACCCCGCAACCCCCAATTTTTTTTTTTTTTTTGCCTGAATACCAGGGTCCAGATGACTGAGCTTGTGGTCTACAATTTTTAAGAGGAGCAAGCAGATGGGCCACTGATACAAAAGTGGAGGATAGAGCATCTAGATCAAAGAAAACTGAGTCAGTATGGTGGGTTTTAATGTGCATAATGATCTCGTCTTTAGGCACCAACTGCCAGCCCGGCTGGGAGCAGGCTGAAGTTGAGATGGGGGCTTGATAGATGTTCACTCCCAGGAGACTGGGATAATAAAATGGTCAGACCAAGTAGGCTGGAAATGCTGATGCCTCAGTAGTGTGAGCGAATATGAAATCCAGTGCATTCCCTAGTTTATGGGTGGAGTACTTAACCTACTGAGTGAATGCTAATTCATTCATGGTCACAATGAAACTCTGAATTTTAGTGTCCCTGAGATCATTAACTTTGAGATTAAAATCGTCACAATCACAAGGTGAGAATGCCGAAGAGAAGTCAGTAAATTTGTGAGTGCTAGCACTAAATCGGTTTCATTCCATAGTGCTATGTCAGAGATGGCAATAAGAGGATAAGTGTAATTTGGCTGCATATCCAACAATCACTAATATTTAATTCAGAAGCAGTTATGTATGCCAATTTCCTGTATGAATTACCCTCTAGTGAATGTGATAGCTTAGCATGAGCACAATGGACAAGGAGCAATGATCCCTATCCGTTTGATTAGTACAACCTGAGTGGCCCTCACTGTTTCTATTGCTCCCCGTTCAGGTTCACTGACCCAATGGTGGCTCAGCTCCTTACCTGTTCTTGACTCATGTTTACTGGTAGAGCGTATAGACTTCAGGTCACTCCGGTGTAACTGTGCCAATGCTTTTTTATAGTAATGCGGAAATGGTGGCCAGTAAGTAATGGGGTTGTATGCCTCAAATTCTGGGTAGAGCGTTTATCCCAGTGAACGTCCTGCCCATCCATCTGAGCAGGAAGTACATTCTGGTACGTTAGTTTTGTCTGGTGAGTATCTTAGAAATATGGCATTGATGAGAAATTATAAACGATAAAACGAACAGGTTGTGCACATTCCCAACTGATATATTGTGAAAGTGTGGTAAGGTTTGTGATACCTTCACGTACTGTTTCCCTTGCCGTATCATTTGAGGGAATTGGAGTGCCTATTGTCTTCCTGTCCACTGTCATTCACCATGCTGAAATGGGGGGGGGGAAGAAGAGGCAATTCTTTGGTACTGATCAGGGGGTACTGACTTAATGTGTTGCTGTGACACCTATCGCATTCCCAATAACAGTTATGCACTGAATTTGTACATGCCTGTGTCGATACGTATTTAACAATGCATCATAAGCTCCTATTCAGAGATGTGGCATTTAATACTGCCCATGTGCATTCTTCAGCGGGTACATGATGTAAATAATGTTTGCAGAAAATGTGTTATTCCCACTACTGGCAACTCTTCCTTGTGTGCTAGTACAATCACACGTCGTTCTCTCCCACCACTGAGATGCCACTGACTCATTAATGGCTTATCACCTTCTGTGTTCTCCTACTAAGTCCACTAGTGGTTCCTGCTCTTTAACTTTCATTAATGATTTTTTTTTTAATCTGTCAGATTATAATGAGAGGTTGTAGTTTGGTCTGTAACGTAAGTCCAAGAATTGTCTGTAGAGGTACTGCTGGCGGTGATGCGAGGGCACGGGGAGCTCCTTCTTTTTGACATGCGATGCGTGGATCCATGTCAGTACTGTAAGGAAGACATGGTATCAACAGTAAGACGGACACAAGAGAGCACCGTTCAAGGGTGTTTATTGAACTTTCACAAGGGAGTGATAAACACCTATCTAAACCTAAATCTATAGATGGGAGCGAGCTACGACCATCAAATAATAATGCAGTCCTAGTGGAGTTTTGTAAAAATAAAAGGGCCCATACTAAAAAACCTATTGCCAATCCTTACCGCTAATTTACAAATAGTGTGGGGTAGTGTTCACAAAAATGATAAATCAGGGTGTTCGGGCCATCGGCCTCTCTTGCCCACGTTTTCTGCCGGGACAAGGCAGTTCACTCGAGCAAAGCACACACTCTGGCTTCTTCAACACAAGGATACAGTTCTATTTCCAGCATCAGGGCCTTCTGTGCCCAAGACATTTTTCTCATCAAAGTTTCTTGATTCAGAGGGCCTGAAGTACAAAACAAAATGGAAAGTTCTTTTCATCTTACAATTTTCTAATTCGGGTGTCTCACCCTGGACCCCCCTCAGCTGGGCTCGATTCCTTTTCCGTTGCTGCGGATCCCCCTCAGCCAGGCTCGGACCAATTGCAGTTCACTTTACTCTTACCAAAGACTTTCGAATGTGCAGTGTTTAGCTTGACCAGTTGCAGGACCACTTCTATATAAACTTCTGTTTTACAATCCAGTTGCTATTCTGCTGGATACCTAACAGAGACCTTCGAATGAGCACTCATGTGGTGCCGGACCACTCTGTACATGGTATTTTACTTGGCCTCCCAAAATTCATTCACTTCTTTGGTTTTTTTTTTGGATTTCTTCAAACAATGTTGCTGCTTACAACGTTGGTTCAAACGCAAGCTGGTTTGGTATCAGTCCCTCTGACTCGCCAGCTGTGCTGTCTTTACTGGGGCTGCTTTTTTGTAGGAGCCAAGGAAAGTGCCACAGCGGCAATCGCTCCTCCCTGCCTAGGTTATCGACACAGGAGATCCCTGGATACCTTCGAAGCACAATTTAGGTTTGTTCAGCTTTAGTTCCCGGTCTTGGGCTTCTTACATGCCAAGGTTCGTAAAAGTAACAGGTTTTAGAGGTCAAGGGCTCTACCCTCCTTGCAACCCTCTCTGGTCTCTCAGCCTTTCTCCTTGTGTTAAACTGCCATCTTGGAACTGCTGCTTCCTCGTGTGCTTTTCCTCTGAGTGTGCTTTCGTGCTCCGCCTTTTATCCGGGTGGGGAAGTGTAATGGAAGTCAGGTGAGTGTAATGGTCAGTTATTGCCTGACCATAGTGTTGGCACATGTCAGGTATACGGCTCTGGTGGTTAGTGTGTTGTCACTTACGATGAACTGTCCGTGAGAAAGTGTTTGTCGTGAAAAGGGGGGCGAGGTTGAGTTCCTGTGTATCCCACCTGGTAGGATGGGGAAAAGGTGTTGTAGGGAAGGGGACACCGCGTGTCAAAGACCCCTCAAACTGGTGATCCTCCCGCACTGGTCCACCACCAGGAACTGGATCCAAAACCGAGGACAGTGCCCTGGCCACCTGGATGACAGATCCCCGGGGACTAGCGGGTGAGACACCTTCAGGTGTCTCACATTACCCCCTCGCAGTGGATAGCAGTGTATACTGTCAAGACTACCACACAAGGGCCCTTCTGGGCTCCAATGTTGATTGCTGGGCATGCACGGAGATCGCTAAGCTGTATATTGTGAAGTGGCTTGTTCGGCTGTTCATGGAAGTTAATCAGACAATAGAAGAGATGAGAATGTTCCTGCTACTGCAGGCAGGGGCCTAGAATGTGCAGTGACCATTTCATGAGAGGAAAGTCCAGTGGTTCGGTTAATCGAGCCCCGCATGTACATTAACAGAATGCTTGGAGGCAATTAAGTAGAGTATCTGTGCAGATCTTCCCTAGTTTGGATTTAAGATCTGCATTGCTCCTCTACACTTAGGACGATGCCTGTGGCTTTGAGGGGTATGCAGCTTATGTTCAATAGCTAAGGCTTTACAAATAAGAGACATAAAATCATCATCGAAGTGTGGGCCACTTTCGCTATTTATATGGTTTCTCCAGCATGGGGTCTGGCATGGATTTGCATGCTCGTGAATATTGCCCGTCGTCAGGCTGGGAATCCTCGGTAGAAGAAAAAACAGTTTCACTTTCGTTTACAAACTGTCTTTTTCCTATAAACCAATCGCTGAGCTCTGGGTCATACTGCCCCCAGCCAATGACTGCCCTTTCCCTAAGCCCCTCCTCTGGCAGCCATCTTCAGATTTTCCAAGTGTTGGAAGTCCTCGTGTTTCGCTCTTGGAGCTCTCTGCGTTATTCACGCTTTTTTGCTAGAAAATTCCTACTTTTGTTCGATGGAGGCCGTGTGCTCTATCGTTTCTTCATCCGATTAACAGGGATTCGTTTTTCAGCATGTTTCATCACCCCTCAAGGGCGTGGATCGTCGAGTGTTTCTTCTTTCAAGTTTCCAGAAGGCCTTCGGGCCTACACCGCATGCCGGACCCTGTCCAAGGAGGACGGGGCTTCCCTCACCAGGCTCTGCACCAGCTCCGGTTTACGGAATGTTTTTGTGGAGGACAAGCATTCCCAGTGCCTTTGTATGCACCCGATGCACAAGGAGGAAGATTGCGAGATCTGTCATGGCTTTACCAGGCGCACGATGAAGGATCGGCATAGCAGGATGGCGCTGTGGCACAAATCCAAGGCCCCGCCCCATGTGGTTCACAGGGGCTTGCCTCCTCCGGATCCAGCCAGCCAGAGCCTTTGAGGGTGCTCCATCCTTGGGGGTCCAAGACAAGGACAAGCGCCTCGAGTCCGGTTCCGTCTGGGTCGCTGCGCAAGTGTCCTGTGACGGCGAGGGTGTGTTAATCATTTCCAGCTGCCTCAATCTCCAGCCATCGCTTCGGCTCTTTGTCGAAGAGAAAGTCGCCTACCCCGGGGAAGCTACGGGAGAAACCGGAGAAGGTCAAGCAACTGGAAAAGGTGGCCGACCTGCCTGTGAAGGCCCAGGTGATGGAGGCGAAATCATCTGCATCTCTCAAGCTGGTGGCGGCCGCCCTTTCGAAGGCGAAATGGGCTGACCCGGTCCAGGGTGCCCCTGCGGCGGCCATGGTGTCTCTTCCTCCCAGGCATGAGGCTTCGGTCAAACCAGCGGGAAGGACCCTGGAGAAGAGGATGCCGCCCCTTAGTCCGAGGCCGACCCCTCAGGACCCAAAACAGGGGGGTGGGGGGGTAAGGCACGGATATTTTTTCTTCCGATGTAGAGGACGAGGGTTCCGTGCACACCATCCCGGAAGGCCTAGGGGCTGATGACGGGAACGTCGAGGAGCTACCCGCCAGAGGCGACTATGTCAACGGGGACGACGACCTAGGTGCTGGACCCAGTGACCCTACTCCCCAGGCACCTCCCAGAGATCTGTCGCATCATATTCTCTCGACCCTCCACACACTGGTGTTGGAGATTCAGAAGAGGATGCCGAAGCCACCGGCGCGACCCTGTTGACACCGGGCTACCACCGCACAAGAGGCACCTTACGCCTCTGCTCCAGCCGCTTGTATCCCCCTTTCTCCCCCGGGATATGGGGACGGACACAGCGACGACAGACACCGATGGCATCTCTCCGCTGCCAAGGGCTTCTCCCCTGGACGAAGTGGATTCCTTCCACTCAATGATCGCATGCGCATCAGAACTCTTTGAGCTCATACCGGAGACGAAGGAAGGCTTCTTGCATCAGCGCCGGCAGGCGGAAAAGACCATTTGGCAGTCCCCCTGCGGGGCGACATCTGGGATGAAGGTCTGGTGCTGCTGAAGAACCCAGCCTCAGCCCTGGCGAAAAGGTACCGGCTTGAAAAGAAATACCGGGTTCCGGAGTCTGCAACCAAGTGTTTGCTGTCAGAGCCATCACCGAACTCTGTTTCGCCTGCTGCGTGGAAGATGTCATCCAACACATCCTCAGCCTCTGTTCCCCCGGACAGCGAGGGGAAGAAGTTGGACGATGTGGGTAGAAAGGTCATCTACTCGGTGGCGGCGACGGGCAAGGCGGCCAACGCTTTGGCTTTCCTGGCCAGGTACGACCGTGAGCTATGGTACAAGATGGCTCAGATCCTGTATTTCCTCCCCGAGGACAAACGGGACGAGATGGCATCGGACCACGCCATTACTCTGGCCCTGTCCATTGCGGACACAGGGTTCCACTAGAAGGGAACAGGGTTTGCCTCCGTCGTCGTGGCTGGCCTAAGGCCACCAGCTTTAGGCAAGAGGTTCAGACAAGGTTCCTGGACATGCCGTTTAACTGAGACAATCTCTTCGGAAAGGCCGTCAAGAATCTCGTCAGACCATCAAGACTGACACCGAGACAGCCTGTGCCCTGGGCACGCTGCAACATCACCGTCCGATCTTTCGTTCCTCCGGAGGGAAGTTGGGCAGGTCTTCGAGGGTTTCGGCGGCAGATCGTCCTCTTACCGCCAGCCCTCCGGTTCCACGACACAGGAAGCCTATGCTCCAAGGCCTTTGCAGGTGGCAGCTGTCATCGTCAAGGCTCTCAAGGCACCGCACCGGCCTCAAAGCAGGACTGATCCAGGCAAGACGTCGGGCCCGCACCCAGGCACCCCAGTGGGAGGCCGGCTGGCGAACATCGTCAGCGTGTGGGAAAACATCTCCACCGAACGATGGGTGCTGGAAGCTCTCCCCCATGGACACACGTTGGAGTTGCACTGAAGTGTCCGCGAATACCAATGGTGTCACGGCAGGAACCACATCCCTCAGTTGCTGCTGGAGGTTCGGGCCATGTTCTGGATAGCTTCTTGCAACTCTTTCACAATGCACTTCTCCACGTTAGGGCCTGACTTTGGACAATTCTCCTTGATGCCCTTTCTTAGTCTTATCCCAGATCTTCTTAGTTTGGGTGTACTTTGTTTTAATTGGACCCCTACACCTCCTCTTCCTCCCCCTCCTCCTGGGGCTTCCCACTTCGATTATCTCTCCTCTCATCTGGTTCACTTGATTTCACTTCTCAATCATACTTATAGGATTCTCTCTCTCTGGTTTCCTCTACTAGTTACTTCTTAAACCATGGGGTACGTTTCGCCTATTGCCAGGTCTTTGATGCCCAGTTCCTAATGACTCCTCTTTTTGGCTTATTCATTGTTCTCTTTAGAGATTTATCACAGTAACACTTAAATTGGTGTATGTTCAGTATCTCGTCAATTTCACTGAGTTTTTCCTGCTTCATAATGATGCCCTAGTGGCCTTCCCGTTCTCCCTGTTACCTCTGTCAGCAGGGGAACACTGCTGAGCTCTGGTTCTCTTCCTCTGCTCTGGATCTCATGCTTCTCGATATTGCCGGTGTCCTGCCCTTGGTCTTCTCTCTCTGTGCGACCGATTAGGATTACGGGCACCAGGGAGTCTCATCCACTCCCCACCTGGATGGTTTTGGCGTCATTCGCCACACGGCCCACCATGAAGTCGTTGTGGTCACACCACCACCGGGGTTACGATTCCCTTCTCTGATGTTTCTCCATCCTCAAACGCTGGGCCACCATCGTTTTCCTCTGGCGTTCAGGACTTCTCTGAAAGTCGCGGGCTCGGCAAGACGTGGTGTTGGAGGGTTTCCCCAGCTTATGATCTTTCTTTCTCTCTTTGATGCTCTTTTTTTTCTCTTTCTTTTTTCCTTTCTTTTTTCCTTTCTTTCTCTCCATCGCTTTCCTTGCATAGTAGTGTGTTTTAGTTTTGTTTTCAGCCAAACATCCAAGTATAAGTGTACTCTTGCGTCCTGTCCCCTTCCCTCCATTCTTCATGGGGCGTCCCTTTCAAGGGACGGGAGACAGAACCTTTTTCACCAGAAAAACCCTTCTTCCCCCTTTAAATTTAGAGGCACGCGGGGGTGCGGCCCAGGGAGCATGCGCTGCCCTGACTCCTCCCTCTGGCGCCACACCTCAGTCCCCTTTTCGTCGTCGACTGGAACGGCCCGAATTCACCAGTGCTCCTGGGTTTGGCTTCGGCCATGTAATTCCACGTGTGGATACTTCTTCTTTGTCTTTTTATCATTAAGGTACTCAGTCCTCGGGTGTCGCGCCTCTCCCCGGCGCATGTCGCCTTCCACAGGGTTCAGCAGGTGTCCATCCTGCAACAGGCTCTTCCCAACTTCAGACCCCCACGCCCTCTGCCTACGTTGCCTTGGCCCAGACCACGGTTGTCAAGCTTGTACAGCATGTGGCACTGTCCTCGAAAGCACGGAAGAACAGACTAGCCAGGTGGAGGAAACTCTTCCAGAAGTCGCCTCCAGAGGACTTCAAGAACTTTGTGAAACATCGAGCCAAGCCCAAGGTAGGGCCGATATTCTCCATCGCACCTCGCAAAGGAGACTCCTTCCCAGGGACTCTTCTGCGCGGGAGGGACCGGTCAGGTCTTGCTACCAACACGAGCACCGAGGCTGCTGCAGCTACCTTTGGGCTTAGGCATCCTTGGATCCTCCCAGTGGTAGTGTTGAGGGACCAGAAAGTTCTTGTACCGGCAATATAGCCGAGGGGCTATGCCCTAGCACCGGCAATAGATCTGAGGGGGCACATAAACGCAGCTCTACCGACCCCCGGGTCGAGGGTGTCGCACCTACCGGGCATAGGCCTGAGGAGCAGGGTAGGCCTCGTGATCAACATGCAAGAGTCTTGGAGGAGGCTGGGCCCAGCGGGCTGAGCAACACGTTGCAGGCACGTGGCAGGCAGCTCGACAAAATGGCAGTTGCGCCAGACAAAGGCACCCGTCCGATGCCATTCCAGGAATTCGGCAAAGAACGAGTGTCATGGTGGGACTGGCCTCAACCAGGTACGTGGCCTACCGCCTATCCCTCTTTTGCACAGGGTAGCTTCCCACTGCGTCCATATGGGCAGGGTATGCTCTAGCAGCTCCCAGCTACCCCATCAGCACCCCCTGCCTCCTCTTAGGCCAGTGAAGAGGGGTTATTCGAGAGGTTCCTCGGCCCATGAGGTCACTGCGGATGGGGGTTATCCTCGAGGACGCCATCAGGGAAGTCCTACCGGCAATGCTAGCCGCACCACAAGCGCCTCTGCCGCTGCCTCCGGCTCCCTAGCCGACTCCTCAGGCGGCTCTGTAGCAACCTTGGCCGCCTCCTCCACTATTAGCCACGGTCCTTGTTCCCCAGCCTCCGGCGCCAACTACTGCTCCTCCACAGGATCTTCCTGATCCGCAGGACATGGATGAGGAGGAGCATCCGGACACGCCATCCTCAGCCAGGGCCTTCCACGAATGTCTGGCAGGTCTGGCGGAATACCTGGGCCTACCCCAGCCCCAGGTTGAGCAGCCGGCAGAGGGGGTTCTGGCTGAAGTCATCACGGAACACCCCTCTGTCAAGACGGGGATTCCTCTGCAGCTGGTCAATCGATGCCTGGACGCCAAGTACAGGCAGATGGAGGGGGGATACACTCTTGTTCTCTGCCCATCCTCAACCACACTCCTCGGTGATCGCTGCAGCATCACTATACTCCAAGCCTCAGTCGTTCTCAGCCTCCTCCTCTGCGGCGCTGCTAGGCAAGGAGAAGATCTTGGAGGCGTATGGCAAGAAGCTCTATTCCAATGCATCCTTGCATCTTCGTCAGGCCAACGCCGATGCCATGCTGGCTGCTGCCAACCAGAGATTATGGAGGGAAGTTGCAGACTTCCTCCCGGAACTCCCTACTCGGAGCCAATCACGCTTTAATGCGGGGCTGGCCGAGGCCAAGCTGGTTGTGCATGACCTCATGGAATCCACAGTGGCTCATATTGACACCTCGATCGCCACGGACATGGGAAGGGCAGCCTGGCTCAGGGCAACAAAATTCAACCCGGATGTCCAGGAATGCATATTCGATCTACCGTTCGGGGGGGGGGGGGTGCCTCTTCCACTCCTCCACGGACAAAGAGCTGGACAAAAAGAAAAACAACTCAAAAACGGCCAAGTAGTCTTTATCCATCCTGACAAAGACCACACCCAAATCATTCACCCAATCTCAGCTGCGCTCCGACAGGGGTCGTACGTACGGAGGGTTCCGCGGCTTCCAGGAACAGAGATCTAGGCAGCCGGACCACTCGCCGTCTCAGAACTGGTGCAAGCAACAAAAAAAGGGGGTGGGGGTAAGGGCTTTTTCCAGTCCCCCTCCTCCACAACAGTCTCAGAGGGAAAGAAGGCATGACACGCCCCTTTGGGTCCACGTGTCTCCGGTGGGGGGCAGGCTTGCTCTCCACGCACATTTCTGGTGCCAGAATTTCACTGACCCCTGGATCCTTTCCGTAGTATCCACGGGGTACTGGCTCCCTATCCCAGCCTCTCCTCCTTCCTCCCCTCCACACCCACAGGTTGGGACAACAACTCTATTGGCAGAGATCCAGCGGCTTGTAGAGAGCCATGCACTGGAGGAAGTCCCAGCCTCCCAGCGAGGCTTGGGCTTTTACTCCAGGATTTTCGCCATTCAGAAGAAGAACCAGGCAGGCCTGAGAGTTGTGCTGGAATTTTCCACCCTCAACCTCTACTTACCCCTGCATAAATTCAAGATGGTTACACCAGCTTTTATAGCGGAGACTGCAAGGGAGACTGTGCTTCCTGGATCTGAAGGACGCGTACCTACATGACCCGATTTGGCAGCCCCATGGTTCTTTCCTGCGGTTCAGGATCATGGGCTACCACTTTCAATACAAGGTCCTTCCTTTTGGTCTCAACTCTGCCCCCAGGGTCTTTACCAGGCTCATGAATGCGGTGGCGGCCCTCCTCAGAGCGCAGGACCTCCACATCTACCCATACCTCGATGACTGGCTTGTCAGGGCTACATCTCCGGAAGCGGTTCACCACTCTTCCCATGCCCTTATGAACACACTGCACGGTCTGGCCTTCTCGCTCAATCTGAAGAAGTCACAGCTGCAGCCCACGCAGACTCTGACATTCTTGGACCTCATCTGGGACACGTGTCCCAAGAAGGTATTTCCGTCGGAGGACAAGATCTCGGCCATCAAGAGGACCACCACCACCCACTTCCTCAGCAGAGAAGTGACCTTGGCATGGTGGTACCAACATCTCCTGGGTCTATTGACAGCGGTCCTATTAGCTGTCCCGCACACGAAACTGAGGATGAGGATGATTGAACTGCACTTCGCGGCCTCATGGAATCAAGAGCGGGGCTCTCAATCCAAGATTAGCAATGTTCCTCCATCTCTCCACACGTACCTAACATGGTGGTCCAGGGACTGCAACCTATGGACGGGCAAACCCTTCCGGCTGCCCACTCCGCAGGCCACCGTCACCACGGATTCCTCGCTCGAGGACTGGGGAGCCACCCTGGACGATCTCTCGGTCCACGGCACCTGGACTCGACAGGAGCAGGAATACCACATCAATTGGCTAGAGCTGAACGCCATCTGGCTAGCATTCAGGACATTCCTACCACTTCTCGGGGGCAAGGTTGTCCTCATCCAGACGGACAACTCGACCAGCATGTACTATGTCAACAAGCAGGGAGGCACCAGATCCCCTCCTCTGTGCAGACTGGCAATCAGCATGTGGGAGTGGGCCCTGGAAAACGACATCTACCTCACGGCAGTCCACCTCCCGGGGGAATCCAACCTGGAAGTAGACAGGCTCACAGGCTTGGAGCGGTCAATTACGAGTGGCAGCTAAACGACCTCGTTATTCAGGAGATCTTCAACAGGTGGGGTCATCCCCAGTTGGATCTCTTTGCCAACCGGCACAACAAGAAGTGCCCTCAGTTCGCCTCCTGGCAGGGACGGGGCACCGGCTCCCTGAGCGACGCATTTTGCATTCAGTGGAACGGCATGAAAGCCTATGTTTTTCCGCCCACGATGCTGATTCACAGAGTAATCTGCAAAATCAAGAAGTCTCGCCAACGCAACATCATTCTAATGGCTCCATGGTGGCCGGCCAGGCCACGGTTTTCAGACCTGCTCAGCCTCTCGGAGATGCCCCCGATTCACCTCCCTACGGGTCCAGCACATCTTCTGGCACACTAGGGGGGGGGCAGAGTCATCCACCCTGCACCACAGAAACTAGCCCTCGCAGCGTGGTACCTGAACAGGTAACGCTGCGGCACCTCAGCCTCTCACAGGCTAATATGGAAATCATACAGGGCGCAAGGAGCAAGTCTACCAGGGCCCAGTACAAAAGCAAATGGACTAGATTTTGCCACTGGTGGACTCCAAAGAAATCGTTCCCCTGGCATGCACTTTGGACGACATGCTCTCCTTCTCGGCGCACCTCGTCCACTCTGGGATGCAGGTTGACACTTGCCGTTCATACCGCTCAGCCATCAGAGTTTACAGGAACTCAGAGGAAGGTATCTTCTCCTCCTCCAATACTACCGTCAAGAAACATCTGACTGGGCTTGCAAGGCTCTACCCGCCCGTCAAGAGGCCGCTCCCGGTGTGGGACCTCAACATAGTCTTAGGCGCCTTGGCGCACAACCCGTTTGAGCCAATGGCGTCCGCGGACATCAGGCTGGTCCCCATCAAGGAGGCCTTACTAGTCTGCCTCACGTTGGCTCGTAGAGTCAGCAAAATCCAGGCGCTGGGCGCCTCAGAACCATATACTACCTTTCACAGGGACAAAGTAGTCCTGCGGACACACCCAGCATTTCTGCCAATGGTACTGTCTGCTTTCCACTTGAACGAGGAAATAGTCCTTCCTATGTTTTTTGCCGATCCCAAGGACGAAGCACAGAGAGGGCTGCACTGCCTGGATGTCAGGCGTGCCCTGATATTTTACTTGGACAGGACTAAGGGCTTCTGCAAATCAGACGCCCTGTTTGTCACTTTCGGAGGCTCAAGACCAGGCTATCGGGCTTCCATATCCCGCTGGATGGTCTCTGCCATCAAAGAAGTGTATGAGGGTCGGCACAAGCCGCTCCCGGCCAACATGGATGCCCACGCAGTCGGGTCCAAGGCAACGGCCATCGCATTCCAGCGCCATGTCCCTTGGCAAGTCATAATCAGGGCGGCCCCTTGGCTTTTTACAAGTATTACTGTTTGGATGCCGGCTCTAGATCTGATGCGGCTTTCGGACAGGCAGTTCTCAAACCTGTTTGCTTAAGGAGGCTCTCCTCTCCACCCTGGGGCTACACTCAGTTGTAATCGCCAATGAAGTATGGAGGAAAGGGGACGGGACGTAAGAGTAATTATAGGTTACTCACCGTAGGGACTAACATACTCTTAGTCCTTAGTCCCCTTTCCTCCATAAGTCCCACCAACCTCCCCCCTAATAATACTGGTGTAATTGGGCAATGTTAAATCTATTTCCGACGCGTCAATGGGGACTGAGGTGTGGCGCTGGAGGGCAGAGTCAGGGTAGCGCATGCTCCCTGGGCCGCACCCCCGCGTGCCTCTAAATTTAAAGGGGAAGAAAGTTTTTTCTGGTGAAAAAGGTTCCGTCTCCCATCCCTTGGAACGGATGCCCCGTGCAGTATGGAGGAAAGGGGGCTAAAAACTCAGAGTACGTTAGTCACTACGGTGAGTAACTTATAATTTCTTCACAACAGATAGTCCCATATATGCTGCTATGGTGGATTGTCTAGGGAATTCCTCACAGAAATGTGAGTCCTTGTCCCCTAAGGGGGAGTCTCGCCCAGTGAGGTCCCACTTGCTCAGACACCTAAGGAGGGTTTTGCAGAGCAAGTTTATCGCTCTAGCATCAAGGGGGGAGACAGGACGAATAGCTCTGTGTCACAGAACCCTGTGGGGGCTGGAATGGGGCAACATTTCTGTGAGGTCTGTTGGGCCCCTCTCTCCTTGCCCCGCCCCGCTGGTGCTAGGTTGTCCCGCAGGGGCTTGTCTTTGTGGTCGGTCAAATTGAGCCAATTGTAGACTAAGCAGTTTTTCTGACCTTTGTTTTCTAAATTCAAGCGGTCATGTAGTAGTAGTTTGTCATTTATATAGCGCCTTTATCCCATTAGTATGGCCTCAACGTGCTGTTGCGGGAATGCACTCGGGCCTGACGTCCAAGGTATGGGAACATTGTCAGAAAGAATAGAGTGTGTGTGTGTGTGTGTGTGTGTGTGTGTGTGTGTGTGTGTGTGTGTGTATTTGGACAAAATAGGTAGTTGGGTGGGCTTGCCGAGCTACAGTAAGCTACCCATGATGGCCAGGCGTGTGGATGGGGGCTGAGAGGTGGTCTGGAGAGTGCCTGAGTTCAAGAGACTCATTGTGTCCAGCTAGATCACATTTTTTGTCGTAGATCGTAGCTGCATTCTGATGGCAGAGATGTTGTGTTTTAGTCTGATGTATGGAGGTGAATGCATGCAGATGGGTGGCCGTGCCTGCGGCTGATGTCCAACAAAGTGGTGCATGACTACGTACCTTGAGGTTCAGTTGGAGCTTGGTCTTGTATGTAGGTGTGTGATCAGATCGTCCAGTCTGCTCTGAAATTATACTTGATCTTGCTTTTTAGAATATACTGGGAAGGCATTGACTATGTCAAGTCCTAGGTGTCATGAGTTAAGTGTGAGGGGGAAAGTTCTTCATGTTGCTGCAGGGAATAACCAGGTTTTCAGGGCCTTTCTGAAGGAGTTGTCAATCTGGAAAAATTAATATCCTTCATTTGAATGACAGACGTAACTTGATGCCCGTGGGCCAACAGTCTTATGCACCGAATTATAGAAATATAAACTGCTATGCTTGACCAACAAGCGGCTATTTTAAATGTAGCAAGAATCGCCATTTTGCTTGTTAATCATTGCTCATTGCTTTCTGTCTAAAACTGCTTTGCAGCTTGCAATTCATGTGAATTCTGCTTACTCTGCTCAACTGTTAACATTGTTGTCTGAATATGAAAGGACAAGGTCGTGGGACTGAAGAGTTCGTTGAAACTCCTCATGAGTAGCCCAGAGAGGAATGCCCACGCTCCCTCTCTGTAGCCTTGGGAGAGAGCCGCAGGGCATTTAATCACTTCACAGCTGCCAGCCAGTCTCGTACGATGGTAGAATATGTTAGAATAGAACAGCTAAAGGCTTGACTTATGCTCTTCCTACGGCCCCCCCTTCGCAAAACCCTTTAGAACATGTCGGCTCCCAGGACACGAATAGTACCTCATAGATAGCAAAGCTTGGAATGTGGCTCTTCCCGCGTGTGCAGCTTGCTTCCAAGAACAGAACCACTGTGTTCTGTTCAACAACTGAAAGATGCCTCCGCACTTTCTAATTGCACATTGTTACTAGAATAGACATCGTAAGTGTCATAATCGTCATACTCGTCAGATATGTCCATCGTCATCCCGAGTTCAAAGGAACTTAATAAAGAGGGGTGTTAAACATGACATTGCTGATTGTATGATATGCACTTTTGTATATATGTAACTGATGTACGTAATTCGCTCTCTTGCGTCCCTCGAGGTCTAGGAAACTTGCGGGGCGTGCGATCAGAATTGGCCAATTGATAATATTTTTGCTTGCAATAAACCCTAGCATTGGGAATTTGAACCTCGTGTCTGGCGCATCTTTTCGTGTATGGTTATTGCCTTGTTTCCATAGCACGAGGGACCCCTAGGGGCCCCTTTCAGAGTGGCAGTCTTCATTGCGGCAGACTTTCAGTGGAAGGGAGTTCCAGATGGTGGGAGCTTGGACGGAGAAGGCGGATCCTCTGATTCTGGTTCAGTTGAAAGGGGAATCACAAGGAGGAGTGCACAACTGTTGGTATTATTTCTGACATCTCCTTACACTTGCAATCAATAACTGCCTTTTTAACATCACTTTTAATTGCTGCGAGAAGGATATTGTGTTACAAGCTTGGGGGCTGTGTGCGTGACATCCTCTTTATTAGAATGATCGTCTATGACAATAACACTTGATCAGAAATCCTCAGTGTGTTCTTGCCTTACAGAAACCACTTTTTAGCCTTTGCTAGTGCTCTTATTGCCTTTAATATGGCACCCCTTTTTGTCTCAATTTTTCTCATATCTAGTCTTTGATCAGTCCTAGCCTGATTACCAATGAATGGATATTTAAGGTTTTGGGGATACTCCACCTTTTCTCTAACTGTGTAGCTGCTGTGGGGTAAAGATTTGTTTGAGTAATCCTGCAAAATCTGCATTAGTAGGGTTGTGGGAATCTATAATGCGTTCGATCTCTGTGACAAACTTCTTCGGATTTGCGCAAAGTGGCAGGACTGTATCCTTGAATAACTGTAATTAATCTGGTTCCCATGCTACGTGGTATGGCACAGTTTGAAGCTCCTCAGTGCTGGTATTATTATGACTGGGTATGCATGTTCTCCCATGACTGCCCTTTCCAGCTGTGGTGTGTTGGCTGGTATAAGTGGTGGTGCACCTAACCCAGCTTCTTTCTCTAATTCATTTTAAAGAATTGTGCAGTAATTGTCCATTGTCTTTATGAATGTTTTTACCCATGCATAACATTACTTCCCTGGGTCTTCTTCAATTCCATTGTATCTATTTAATGTTACCATCCCCCTATTTTTCCTGTACTCCTTCACTCTGAGTCATTGCGGACAGAGAGACAGCCCTTTCCTGGCTCTGTAAATGATTCAGTATTCTTTGTACTGCACGCATCACTTGGGCAAAGTTACCAGAAAGCGGAGGAGTAGTGCTGTCGGGCGATGCGCCTGGTCTAAAGGTAGATGGTGTAGGTGAAACCTGAAGTAGTGATGGGGCTGAGGTTTGATGGGGCTGAGGTAAGTGCCCGGTTTTGTTGTGCTTCCAGGGGATAAGAGATAGAGGGAGGATCATCATTGGTAGGGAGAGCACTAAGGGTGTGAGGATCGGGTAAAGAGCACGCCCATTTTTATCATTCTTTTTATCGTGCAATTTCTTTTCTAACTTCAACTTTCTTCCCTGTATTTTTGTTAAAATGCCTCTGACTCATGTGATGATTATTTAGTCCAAAGTGCAAAATCTGACCATTACTTTGGGTGAGCTTTGTATCCCTTAGAGTCCAGTAGGACACAAACAGAATTCAATTCCCCTTTTTCAAAGGACCCTGTTTGTGGAAATTCCTTAACCCCCTGCCTGGCAGTTGTATATTTATGCCACTTAGCCACAAATTGCACTGATTCTGTGACATAGGCTGCCTCCATCTTGCCCGCAGGTGTCAGCTGTGTATTCAACATCATGTGTGTGTTACCAGGTGTTACCCATTCTTAAGGCGAGGAGCCGGCAAAAATTGCCCCAGAGAGAACATGCGAGTGCAGTGGCAACAACGGCCCAGAGAGAAAAAAACAACAATACAAACCAAAAACATAATTAACTAGTTGAAAAGCTTCTCCTTTCAAAAGCTGCGCATCATGTTCAGAAGTGATTCTCATTGTGTTTAAAGAGGACAGCAAGGTATAATATAAATAAGATACACGCGGCGGGGGCAAGGAGTAAAATGTGACATCGCCTGATGCCCGTATGCAGCTTCACTGCTTATCACGCCTTTTGCAGCCAGGCGGTCGGCCCTCGGCACGATCCGATCAACGGCTCCAAAATGTCATATATAATTGTTCGCTCTCTCGCTTCTGGAAGTGATTTTGGAGAAGGGCATTCGTTCTGCTAAATAAACTGACCACACACACGCAACCATCAGCTTTCAGAAAAATGCACTTTTGAGTTTGTTGCATGCGCTTTTTATCGGTGTAGACCGCAAACAGAAATGTGCAAGGACAGGCAAAAGTATGTTTGCATTTCATTACAGTATCCCTTTTGCTTTCAACATTTGTATGCCTGCAAACAACTTCCCCACAGAGCCTGTAGTATAGATATGGTTAAGCATATGCATTTGCTTCCAATGGAAAGATGTCCATTTTGAGGCCGTTTGTACTCTTTTCATGGAATTTCGCAAATCAGTTAATCCCTACAGCCAGTGCCATAACGCCTTTATATACCTAATATGTCATCATCATCAAACAAAAATGAGCGCTTCCACTCGTTGCACACAAAACATGCTACATCATGTAAAAATAAATAAAATAATAAAATTATTCCTCTAAACATTAAGCTACAACCAGATATGCTCAGACGTAAGGGACCGGGATAAAAAAAAACATATAAGCTTTGAGATAAGACTTCTTAAACCATGGATACAACCACAGACTATGGACACAGTTCCACCAAAGCAACCTGTAGTATGAAGAGCAAAAGAGGCTCTAACCCGGGTACCACTGGCAGTCACGTTCAATCCATAGGTTGTCACGGAACTACAACACATTCTGCAGCAAGATGAAGATCTACAAGATGTTTTCCTTGATGCTCATCTTTGCTTTCAGGCAACTAGACAATCTGAAAAGAAATTATGGTAAGAAGCAAAATACGAATAGCAATGGAAATGAATCGTAGCATGCTAAAAGAAAAGCTGCCTAATCTTTCAACATATAAACATTTTGGATACAGTAAAGATACCCCACAATGGGCGCAACCACAAAATGATAAGACGTTTTACATGTGCATCAAACAGCATTGTATAAATATGTGTGTGAAATGCCCCCGGTGGGACTACTATACAGGGGAAGCTGGTCGACATCTACTTAAGGACATAGACCATCCGCTGTAGAGTATCAAGTGATGCACAAACAGCCCATTTGCTGATCATTTTTCAGAAGCAAATCATACTCTAGATGATTTTAAAATGGCTTTACTCTGGGATAATTTCAGCACTGACAAAGACAGGAAGACCTATGAATTGAAATGCCTTCAAATGTTCAATACGCTGAAAAGGGGACTTGAGCAGACATCTCAGTTTCAATCACCACTAACAGACTCTCGCTCTTTCCACCCATAGGAATGCAGGGATCACCATTCAGGCCTGACATTTAATATCAATTTTTCCAAAGCCCTTCACCAGAATCTGACTGATGCTGCACCAGCCTTTTTAAGATTGCTCGCTGCCAGACTCGCTCCAGCCCTCAAAAAGCCCCAGCCTCCCAAGCTTCCCAGAGGCATGTGATGGCACCTGTCTCCTATCCAACCTATCATTTCCTACTGATTGTTCTGAAACAAAATCCTAATATGGTATTTGACATGCACGTACCACACCGGGCTCCCTGAGGAAAAGGCCCAACACATGACTGGTTGTGCCTCCTCCCTCCAGGCTTTTTAGAGGCACAATCCTGATATGTGCATCATTGGACCACCCTTGATATTGGAAAGGTACTGACCTGACGTTCTGAGCCTCAACAGGACTGCACCTGCCATGACTGACACTATCCCATGCACTCTAGCAGGCTGGACTGTTTTTCTTTCTCTGCAGTTCCACTGACCCCTGCCCCCACTTAACACAGTGTACCATTCAAACCTTGAAGACTGCAATGTGTTGGGGGCGGGGAGAGAACATCTGTAATGCATGTCTCTCTGCAAAGCTACACAGACAGGGGGAGATGAGGAAAATAAGAAATCCTTGAAGGGGCTCTTTAAGTTGTAATGTTTTTCAAATGCGTCATTCCATCTCTGCCTGAGGAACAAAGGCAATTTTCAGGAGGCTTGTAGGTGTGCACACGTGGACGGACAAACCCAGACACTCACTTCTGAAGATTGTGAATTTGTATAGGCTTGCATAGGCCGCCATCTTGTGGTTAGTCTGGAGTAGTACAAGGCGTTTACTTCAAAAGTAAAAGGGCATTGACAGTGGTGTTCCTCTCACACCATCACTATCCAGTGTGAACACGTACCCATGATTGATCCTTCAGGCTTCAATATACTCAGATTATTTTATTTCCACCATCCGTTGGTACATACGGGTAACTAGGGAACAGGTTTACCTACTTCCCACAGACTAGGAAGCTAGTTGATAGACTTTTTGCTATCAGTCATCGACTTGATGTCCGAACATTCAGCTGCAGTCCAGTGTGTCTTCAAACCATTACTGACCAATTGAATTTTGCCTAGTGGACAACACCTGTCTCCTGACATGTAGTAGTAGGGAAAGTGTGTTGTGGGTTATTGCTCAGAGGCATTGAAATTGCCTTCTGATTCCGACAAACCTACACTCACGGACTGACTCAGTTCCGCTTGAACACATGGAGAAGACTACATTAAAATTCTGCCCTGAGTGCAACTGTCGAGCGCCTTACTTTGTCGCGCCTATTGCCCCGGGTTACTTTGCGCGGCGGCCATTATGGGTTCCGCAATGTATTTTCTGTACGGACTTCAGCGGTATAGTTGTTTTCTCGTAGCGTTCAGGGAGGTTTATCTGCTACGACATCTTTGCGCGCCACGCGTTGCAATCGCTCCAGTTCCGGGTCTCTGCCCTCGCCTGTAGCGTCTTTGGTTTGCTGCGCTAGTTTTCCCTTTTTCTACCCACATGGGGTATCCATCCTTGCTCTTTCTCTCCGCTTTCCTTGCCTTCTCTGCCTTTGCCTCTGACGCCAGCTACGCCCTTTCTTTCGCGCTTCTCTCTGTTTTACAGTCTCTCTCTCTCTCTCGCTCGCTCCCTTCTCACTAACCTGGCTGCTCTGTGTTCCCATTCTTGGAGTTCAGCTCTCTCACACTTGGGTGTGGTGTGTAGGCACCAATCTGTCTTCTGTGCTCTTCAGTGTTGTAAGAGGTCTTGCTCCTCTCCGCTCCTTATTACATTCGAGTCTGCGGAGCCCACCTTCCATATCCAGCTGGGGCTGGTCTTCTCAGCTCATCCTAGTTTTTTTTTGTGCCGAACGGCTTTTTCCCTATTAGTCCCTTTCCAGGGAAGGGGCCACTGGTAACGCTGTTTACAACTTCACATTGTGGCTTCTCTCTGAGAGCGTGACATTGTCCACAAAAAAAAGGAAAGAAAGGAGGACTACCTCTCCAGGAGACCATATGTAGAGGCTACATCTGATTCTTGGTTGTCAGGTGAGGAGGAGGGGAGGTGAGGATCTTGGGAGTCATCAGCCCGGGGGTCTGACAGCAACATCCGGTTCCCCTGGAAGGACACACATAGGATGTGTAACCATTGCCTTTAAAAGGATCACGCTGAGCGTTGCTCAGCATGTTGACAATTAAAGACACTTGGAATGTTGAGTCAAGTGTCAAGCAGCCTATGCAATGCAGGCTGAGTCAGAGCAGAGCAAGGCCTGCACGGTTGAGGAACTGTGTAAAGGGGAGGAGACCGTCCCCTAATCCGCCAACAGGGATGAGACCACCCCTACAGATAAGAGGTATATCGGGCACCTTTACTCCCTAAAAATAGGCAAATACTGCCCAAAAAAAAAATGGAGTAAAAATACTCCCGACAAAAGATTTGAAGTGTGTATGTAGGAGCTTGAGCCCCTGCTATCACCGGCAGAGCTCCATGGATATGTTTTGGACCAGTAGTGCACGTAGTACCACAGGAAGAAACTACTACTATTGCTGCCTAATTGGAAGAAGTTAACATTACTTTTTTAATATGTATAAATAACTAGGTGCAAATGAATTATTATTACAAAAGCATTTCCGTTTTCCAGCTGAAGCATTTGTACTCCCTAATAAAATACTCCCATTGGGAATTAGACTTACATTTTTACATTAAAAAAATCATGTTATTCCCAACTTTAAAAACAGCGAGTAAAATACTCCCACTTCAAAATCTTATCTGGAGCACTGAGCGAGATCCTCACAGTTACCCGACAGTCCCTGAGATCTTTAAAAAGATCAGCATCTAAATTTGGCATAAAGACCCAGGAGCCTGATTAATATATTGAAGGCTTTCTTGAGGAAGCTCAGTCGGTACTCAGTGAACCTCCTCCAGCCACCCCCCCAACCTGCTTCTCTTCCTTTGCTCTCTTCTCCCCTGATGAGGTCGCTAGACAAGTCCGATCTATGAAAGCCTTGTCAAAACAGGTTCATCCCTGTTCCTCTAAAACTCTCAAGGACCACATCGATACCCTCGCTACCGGCCCTTGCCGACTTCTGCAACCACTCCTTTGCCTCAGGATCCTTCCCCTCCCCTCTTAAGCACTCCCTTGTGCATCCTCTCCTCAAAAAACCCACAGCGGATCCCTCTTGTCCGGCCAACTATCGCCCAATTTCCATTACCCCCTTCTTAGGCAAACCGCTTGAAAAGGTGGCCATCTCTCAGCTAAACCTTAATTCTGATTCTGTTGGCTGTCTCCATGACCATCTGGCAGAAGCACGGAAACTGCTCTCCTGAACATCCGTGAAGATCTGGTTTCCAACCTTGACTCTAGCATTCCCTCTGTTCTCATCCTACTTGATCTCTCCTCTGCCTTCGACACGGTCAACCACACCATCCTGCTCAACCGTCTCTGGGATAAATTGAGCATCACCGATCAGGCTCTGGCCTGGCTGACCTCTTTCCTCTCTGATCGACCCTCCCAGTTCCAACTTGGGTCCTTCCTATCATCTGTCTTCCTCTCCACCTGTGGTGTTCCCCAGAGGTCTAACCTCTCGCCCCGGCTTTTCAACCAATACCTGGCAGCTCTCGCCCGCTGTATTGCCATTTTCTGCTCAAACTTCCAGTGCTACGCAGACGACACTCAACTCATTTTCAGGCTGCCCTCGGCCACCTCCTCCACCTCTCTCATCATCACTGATTGCCTAACTGCCATCCAAGATTGGTGTGCCGCCAAAGATCTTTGTCTTAATGCCAGCAAGACAGAGATCCTCCTCATTGCCACACCATCACCTTCCTTTCCCCTCACTCTCTGGCCGGCCTCCCTTGGCCCTCCTCCTATCCCCACCTGCGAGGCCAAGAACCTTGGTGTCACCTTTGATTCCACACTCTCCTTCTCCGCCCACATCGCTGATGTATCAAAAAAGTCAAACATCCTACTGCACCTCCTCGGAGGTATTCTTCCTTTCCTCTCATTCCCCCAGAAGCTCACTGTCTCCCAAGCTCTGGTTCTCTCCAAGTTGGACTATTGCAACAGCCTCTTTCTTAATCTACCTGCCTCTACTCTCGCCCTTTACAACTTATCCAGAACAGGACTGCGAGACTTGTCCTTGGCCTCAAGCCCTGGGATCGTATCTCTCCAGCTCTGAAATCTCTCCATTGGCTCCCAGTGGATGCAAGGATTAAATTCAAAACCCTCTGCATTGTCCACAAGGCTTTCTGGGGCCTGGGTCCAACATACCTTCAGCTATCCCTCCGCAAATACCTCCCATCTCGGGCACTCTGCTCTTCTACCTCTAACTCCCTCAGGGTCAGTCGTTTCTCAAAGAAACGAGCTGGGGTAGATCTCTGTCTTCGGCTGGGGCCTCCCTCTGGAACAGCCTCCCTGCCACTCTAAAACTTGAGGAGAACCATCTCCGGTTCCAGAAGCACCTCAAAACCTTCCTCTTTGCTTCTGCCTTCTCCTCCCCTCTCCCCTGTTGATTCTACTCTCCCTCGTCACCATGCACCTGGCCACCCTCTGTCCGCCTGGCCCAGGTACCTGCTCATCTTGCCACCCTCACGCAATGCCTCCGGGCCACCCCCTGCACTGGGGTCTGTATCTGTACCCATACAGCCCTCCCCTTTTCTTCCTGCACTTTCAGACCTACATGGCCTGCTGCCATAAACCCAGCACTTGCCCCTTGCTGGCTGCACTCCCATTGTTTGTTGCCTTTTTATTTATTTATTTTCATTATTTTTGTTTTTCCTTCTTGCTCCGCACTCTACTTTTGTTCCCCCTTCCATGCACTTCTCCCCCTTCTCCCTCTACCCTGCACTTGCACGTTCTCAGTGTCACTGGGCCTAGTAAGATCGTTGTTTTTGTTCTCCCCTGTTCCCCTTCCCTTGCCTTGTCGTGCTCTGAAACACTTGTGTATGAGCGCGATAGAAATAAAATATCAATATCAATGTCTCATTGCATCTCATTAATGCTCTCTGTTAAGTGTATTTCACCTTCCCTGTTAAAACCAGCTTCAACTAACGTAAGTGTGAGTTGAGAAGAAATATAAGGCTGCTTCCACCAGATCCTGCATACATCCAGGGACACTTCACCAGATTCTCTACTTGTGGCAACAGCCAGGGAGAGGTGTGCAGCCCTGCTCCCAGACCATCCTCCTTGTATTTGTATTTATTTGAAGAGAAGGGATTTCAATTTCACTGATAATTGACTTACAATAACACATTTACAGATAACGGAAACATTCCCACAAAGGATGCCTGTACAATAGCATAAAGCTGAGAACAAGTAGTGAGCCGGTTTGAGGGTGTAAAAAGTTAGGACATATACCAGGGACAAATCAAACAAAATGTAAATAAGAAAACGGGTCACTTACAGAGGTAACATTAACCGATGGGGGCAAGTGCTTCAAACAAAAGAGTACTAATTAAATATACAAACTTACATTGTGTTACTGGAGACGGTGGTGGGGTCTGAAAGGGAGGATGGGGAGAGGGCAGGCAGTGCCCTCTTTAGCAAGTAAATTAGGTTTAAGCCGAATTTTGAAGAGATCCACAGAAGGGCTGGCTTTGATTGTTATGGCTAGCGGGTTCCAGTAGAGCAGGGCTAGTAGGGAGAAAGCCGAAGTGTGAGTAGGCACAGGGAGGCTATTGGATAGGATGGTGAGGTAGAGTGCAAATGAGGATCGAAGGGAACAATATGGTGAGTAAACTGAGATAACCGTTAGACAAGTACTGAGGCGCAAGACCATTCAGCAGGTACTGAGGAGCAAGACCATTGATGGCTTTCTAGCCTAGGCGAAGGAACCTGGAGAGCGGTTGTTCATGTAGAGTCAACCAGCATGTTGTTGGTAGGTAGAAGTGGGGTACGATCTGGGTAAATTGTAAAGAGAGGTTGAGGACTTTGTCTAGAAGGAATGAGGAGTAGAGAGGAAGGCCAAGGAGTAGGCTTCAGCATAAGTCCAGTTTGCTGAGAACTAGAGTGGAGTTTATGTAGAGGGACTTTTTCTAAAGTGCTTGACAAGAATACAGTAGTACAATAAAAATGCAAAGTAGGCAGTATCAGGGAACGGTTCAGGAAAGCTGCAAAGAAGATATGGCTTTAGGCGAGTATGGAATGTTTGAAATGTAGCGGAAGAGCGAATGTTCAGGGGAAGAGAATTCCAGTGGTAGTGGGAAAGGAGGGACAAAGGGCGAGAGGAAGCACGGGGGTTTAGGGACAACAAGCCAAAATATAGACTAAGATCGGAGAGTGCAAGTGTGGCAATAAGGATGCTAGGTAAAGGGGAGCAAGACCAAGGAAACATTTGAAGACAATGTAAAGGAAATGGAAGAGAAGATGAGATTCAAATGGTAAGATAGAAGCAGACTAAAGTGAAGAAGAAATAGAGGTCAGGGCAGGGAGATGGCACAGAAGATGAATAGCAGAGTTGTAAATGGAACCAAATAGGGTAAGACCGTAAACCGGGAGTCTAATCAAGAGGGAAGAACAATAGTCAATACGAGAAGTAGAGATGAGAAGTCTAGTCTAGTGGTGTGGAAAGAAAGGAAAGGAACAGGCTAGCACGACAGAGGTTACTGCGACAGTTGTGTGTTGTGCGAGACGTAAGAGAAGGAAAGAGGAGTCAAATACGATGCTGAGATTCCGAGCAGAGGGGGGGGAAGAATAACAGAGGAGGGATTGAAAAAGGAAGGAGGAGAGGGAGAAAATGGAGGAAATAACTTCAGTTTTAGAGGGATTAACATGGAGAAAGTGAGAATGCATCCAGGACTGAATGGAAGAAACTGGAGAGTGTAAAGTATCCGAATATTTGGGAGTCATCGGAGTAAAAGTGACCAGAAAGGTTGAACAACGAGATAAGTGAGGAAAAGGGGATGGTGTATATTGAAAATAAGTGGGCCAAGAACAGAACCTTAAGTAACACGATATAAAAGTGGAAGAGTAGGAGAGAGCTAGCCAGCCTAGGAGACAGATTAGGACCAACCAGAAAGAATGGATTTAAACCACATGACAGGGAGCCGGCGATACCCAAGGAGGGAAAGGGAGGCAAGTAAGGTAGGCTGATCCAGTGTCAAACTCTGCAGAGAGATTGAGTAAAAGGAAGATAAAAAAGCTTGAGAGAATCGGAAACATGCAAGAGGGCTGTTTCCAGTCAGAATGCCCCAGCAGAAAGCCAGATTGTAGAGACGGAGATGAAGATAAGAGGAAACCTGGGAGTACACAATTCGCTCTAAGAGCTGTGATGAATCAAAGGTATTCGTCCCTTGTCCCCAAGAGGGAAGCTCCCCTTTTGAGGCTAATTAAGTGAGCCTGCTCCGCAAGACCCTCCTTAGGGGTTTGGGCAAGTGGGACCTCACTGGGAAAGACTCACCCTGCACCCTTTGGGGGACAATGACTCCCATTCCTGTGAGGAACTCCCTAGACCATCCGCCATAGCAGCATATATGGGACTATCTGTTGTGAAGAGCACTCTAATGCCTGGATGTATGGCTGAAAACAAAACTAAAATACATTGCGATGCCCAAGGAAAAGAACATGTCTCTTTAAGGAGGGATCCACATTTAACTGAGACTAGTAGACTGAAGAGGCAGATCATTTGATGGAGAGGCAGGCAGAGAGAAGAGTGTAAGCCGGGGCAACCCTCCTGGTGACATGTTGCCGCAGATATGCAAGACTGAATTAGGAGAGAGAGGATCATAAGCAGGGGAAGCCCCCTGACATCCTGCCTTGGTTAGGCTTAGCGAAAGAGAGCCGCAGAGCCAGCGACATTTAGAGGAGTCCTGAACGCCAGAGAAAAACGCTAGAAGCCTGGCATTTTTGAGGACGTAGAAACGGCAGAGAAGGGAGTCCTAACCCCGGTGGTGGTGGTGTGACCACAACAACTTGGTGGTGGTCTGTGCCACTGTCGAACTACGCCCAAACTATCCAGGTGGGGAGTGGGCGAGACTCCATGGTGCCCAGAACCCTAACCAGTCGCAGAGAGAAGACTGAGGGCGCTGGTAATATCGAGGAACGAGATCCAGAGCGGAGGAAAACCAGAGCGAGCGCCAAGCTCAACAGCGTTCCCCTGCAGACAGAGGTTACTGCTGTGAGAACCAGGGAGCTGCAGATGCATCATTAGGAAGCGGTAAAAACTTGTTCCAATGAAATTGACAAGATACTTAATATACAACCATTTAAGTTGAACTGTGATAAAGCGATAGATAATAACGAATAAGCCTGAAAGGAGTCATTAAGGACTGGGCACCATTGCCCTGGGAAGAGGGAAAAGTACCCCATGGTTTAAGAAGTAAAAAGTGGAACAAACCAGAAGGGGAATACTGTAAGAATGAATGGGGAAGTGAAAGCAAGTGAACCATATAAGAGGAGAGATAAAAGTGAGAAGCCGCAGGAGAGGGGGGAGGTCCGATTACAACAAAGTACACTGAAACTAAGAAGATCTGGGATACAAGAAAGACAAGTTTGAAACAAACTATAAAAAAGAGCGTCAATGATATCTGTCCAAAGTCGGGCCCTAAAGTGAAGATGCAGCCCAGGTGAATTATGAAAGAGTTGCAAGAACCTATCCAGAAGGTGGCAAGAGAACATCTAACGATATGAAACTAAAGAACTTTTGAGTAACACTGAGACCTTTCAATAAGAGATGACCAGGAGAAGGGAGAACTAAAGTATTAAGTTAGTTAAAATAGTGGTAGGGTCAGTTAGAACTAGTTTGGACTGTGGACATATTCGTTTTGGACTTCCTGACTGCCGAGCACCTTTAGTTTATTTAGATAGTTAGGGATACCCCTCTAGCAATAGGCAAAGATAGGCCTTATCCACATTATTTTAATAAACGTCAGTAAACGTGTCCCTCAAGAGTCCGGCTCCTCCTCCTCCTTCTAACCTGCCACAGAACTTAGATAAGAAGGGGAGTAGAGGGATGGGATGGAAATTAGCAGGAATGGAACGGTCAAGGGTTTCAGGGATGACATGTTTGAAAGAAGCAGACTGCAAAAAATGGAAGAAGAGAGAGATAAGTTAATAAGCGTGGTAAGGTATGAGAGAATCTGGGGTAAACGAGAGGGAGAAGCGAGGAGGGAAGGGGGCCGTTGGGAAAGGCGTAAAATGGGCTGAGAAAGAAAATGAGCAGTTTCAGTCGGTAAGAGGGGAGAAAGCTACAAAGGTAGGAACAGAAGATGGAGGGGGCCGGATGGAGGAGCAGACGTGGGGAAGAGAAGTAAGCATGAAGGATGGAATCCTTGCATGTGAAATAATCAGCAAGGTCAACCGCAGAAAGAGAAGACAACAGAGAGGGGTCAGGGGGATGAGGAGATAGAATATTAAGAAGTTGGAAAAGACTATGTGGGTGATGGGATAAGTCACACACACTTTAGAGACATGAGGGAATATTTATATGGACCACTTCAAACAGCCCTCTTCAGGAGAAAGTTATCGTACATCCACTTTGCTTAAAGGGTCCCTTGCTTTTGCATCCACATCCGTTTAAAGCCCAACCTCATGTATTTACTGCTAATGTAAATCAACACATCACTTCTAGGCAATGTTTACCAAAAATAGACAAATTTAATTTTTTCTAATCTAAAATCATATATCACTTAATACATCTTTCATGATCTGTGTTTTTAACCAAACAATATGTTCTTTTTAACATTATTTTAAAAAAAGGTCATAACATAAACACTGTTTATTTTACACATCAATTAATTTGTCATTATTTAATCGAAATTATATTCATGGGATCTACTATCTGCTCACTCTCTAAATCTGGGAAGAGAGAGTAGCCCTGGGATTTACAAATACAACTAGTGACACTCAATCATTCATCGAAACTTTCAACACCCATCTTACTCCCAACATGTTTCATTCCTCATACAGTTTCGCATCCAATGTGTCCAGTAAATTCATCAGGGGTGTGTAAATAAACAGTTGGTTAAATTGTACAAATTCTTTTCTTCTAATTACAGTAGGTGAGTGGTCTTCTGCCTCACTCCCCTCTTTTTTTACATCTGGGCCAATGCGGATAGTGGTCTGAAAAGCAAGCGAAAACAAACGGTTTAATTAATAACCTGTCTTTTTATGTGTACATTACTACATACTTCTGTCTTCAAATCACAGAGAAGGGAACTAATTAATTGTTTCTCCTTCCATTTCCTTGTCTCACATCTCCATCTCTTGTTTAGAACAGGTTATACATTGGTCATTAAGTCAGTGACCTTGGGAAGTTTGCCTTTTTATTACCCTCTATGGCTGTTACCTTGCGTACCCTCTGGATCGAGTGGTTATATGCCTTGTATCTTTCTGGCTGTTTGGTACCCGAGATTAGGGCACATGTCTACCAGGAGTCATCTTTTGCTCTGGCACAACGCTTTTACTTGTTTTATCTCCTCAATTCTGTACATCATTATGCCTTACCTAATTGGCAGGAGCCAGTTTTATTTGATTTCGGCTGTCTGGGATAAGGATGAGATAAGGACAGGGTGAGTGAGGAAAAATAGTTTTTTTTTAGCAGTCAGGAGGACAGAGTCGTGAGAGGAGTGTAGGGAAGAGAGCAATACCTGGTTAAGAGAGGGAAGTGTTTTTTTCAATGGCGCTCATGTTTCCGGAGAAAAAATTGAAAGGCAATGATAGGAGTCAGGATGGTGGTGAAGGGACGCGCAGGGTAAAGAGTCGAAGGTGTAGAGGAGGGAGGATTGGAGAGAAGTGAGGGCAGAATCGGCAGATGGTTGGGAGAATATCTTGGGAGGGGCAAGGGAGCGAGGGAGTGAGCGAGGAAACAAAAGTGGCAGGAAGGAACAAAGGTCACAACGTAGAAAAGAAGTTGAAGGAGGCAGGGGAGAAAAGGAACTTGAAGGAAAGAAGAAAGTGATCCGATTGATGGATTGCAATAGAGGAGACCAAAGCGTTGCAGGGAACTGTATCCTTCGTCAGCTGGAGTTCTCCAAAAATTCCCAAAAATGAAGCCTAATCCCAAGCCAGGGCAAATAGTTGCTCTGGGCGTTTCTAGGCCGCACAGGCTATTCAGCCACAGTCCCTTTTTATCAGTCCAACCAGTTCATAACAGTACTCTCAATAAGAAGGCTGCTGGGAAAGATGGCATTGTGCGTGCCTGCTCATGCAAACTCTGCATGAGTGGTGGCTTGTGAGTCAATTGTCACTTGCAACAGGCGAGTGGGACAATCTACTGATTGTTTCCCAAAGGGTAGTAAAGATATCCAAGTGGTGGACTTTCAAAAACATGCTAAACTTAAGACCTTTTTGTAAATATGCCTGTGCAAGTATTAATTATGACAGATGCATTTATGGTGGCATGGGGGAAAACGCTGCCAGTTGCTCACAGCACAGGGCAAGTGGACTCAACAGGTATCCTTCCACATGAACTTGTTGAAACTGCTGGTGCTCAAACATCTCTACACAGTTTTTAAACACTACTCTACCACGAAAGCATTCTCATTAAAAACAGAAAATAAGACGGACATGTTCCACATAAACAGAGCGGTATGCACTCCATCAACACTGCCACTTCATACTAAATGGATATGGAAATGGTGCATACACTGGCAAGGGTTCATTCAAACCCAACACTGCCGGGTGTTAGGCGGTGCCCTTAGGGACCACTACACACAATTAAGACTACAGGTGGCAATACAAGTTTTACCTTTGGTACAAGCCCGTACTACTAAGTTATAGTGGTAGCAGTAGCAGAGCAGCCAGGCTTATCTCAAGAGTATATGAGCAGTAGCAGAGATTACACAAAGGGACCACAATTACTGTGACTCAAGCAAACACTGACTCAAGGTTTCAGGTTAAAAATATAAGTACATTTATTTTTAAACCATCAGTTATAAACACAACCACACGTTAAATATACTAAAACTAACCAATTCACTTTGTACAGTATGTCTCAAGGTAAGTACCCTGTGTTTGAATGAACCAGTGTTATGAACAAAACACGATACCACGGATACGGTTGCGATCACTTTTTGACAGTGCGATCTACTCAATAAACGCATATCCGTGACATGAAATGCTACTGGGGCAAAAACACACTTGGCACCTGAGATACTCAGAGGGAGTTGGAGGCAAAAATCACAGGCAATATTTAGGTTAGGCAGACAGCATCGAGAAACACTCAGAAACAGGGGTTCAAAAGTCAAAGGGTCGGAGCCAGGATTAAGTGACACCGGAGACCTGTTGCCGAAGATCACACCATTAGTTCACGATTCAACGTAGCCCAAAAGTACTTTGATATTGTCAATGTTCGGAAGCAAAAGTTATAAGAAGGGGGGAAGACCAGGGCGAGCCTTGAAGATGAAGAAAAGGGGGTTCACCCAGTTTCCTCGAGTAGAGCACAGTACCTTATTCCAATGATGCAGCTGGTGCCCTGGCAGTTGTTCCTGTTGGTTTCCCGCAGACCCACGATTCCTGGAGCTTCGTTGGGAAGGAGGACGTCTGAAGGGGGTCTGCACCACACAGGGATGAAGCCGGCAGCAGCGACAACGAATAAAAGGTGCGCTCCTTAAAAACAGGAGAGACTCGGGAGGTGGCTATCCGGACCACTACAGCAGTGTGCAGCGATTTCGACCACGGCGGAGATCTCTGGCTGAAAAAGATGAGCTGGTTATCCCCACCAGGCTCAAGGGAAGAAGACTCCGGACTCGATCTCCTCTTAGTCGTCGAAGGGTAGATAGCTCAGGACTGCAGCAGGGCTTCACCGGGATGGGGTAGTTGCAGCAGCCGTAGTTCTCGCCGCTTCTCTTCGGTTCCTTGTAGTTCCAGAGGCAACTCTGACTTCTAGCCCAAGAGACCTGCCTTTTATGCGCAAAACCCCCATTCACACAGCCTGGCTGTCAATCACGTAGCAGGGGGGTTGTCCAGCCGGGAAAACCACCTCAGCCAATCATGGCAAATTGCGACTTGGGTTTCCTAGGATACCCTGTGCAGGGGGTGACTACAACCCTCCCTCGCATTCAGCCCACCTAGACACCCAGGTGCCTTGAGGAGGGCTTCTCTGCAGAAGCCCACCAAAAGACGGTGAACAAAGAAGGCAAACCTAGTTTGCCGCGCAAAGTAAAACACAAGAAGGACTTTAACAAAAAGAAATGGCAAATAAACACAACCGGAGCGAAAAGAAAGCCGATTTGGTCAAACGGGTTTATATTTGAGGCTAATATAATAGCCAAGAACAGTACCACGTTTATCTAATATAATCGCAGTAGAAAAGTTAGGGTAGATACCACTGCCACCAGCCAAGTCTAAATGTTAAAAGAGCGAAACAATGCTCAGGGAGGTACAGACAGAAAAGGGGTACATATTAGCCCTTTTCAGCACTCCATGTAACATGGGGTGTAGTGGGTCTGTGGTAAAAATGACTATGTAAAGTAAATGGCAACTTTACCTTTCTCTGGGGGACAGTAGTCAGCCCCAGCAAAATGGAGTCAGAGGGAAGTCTTACCCTGGGTTACTACACAGAGGGTGCGGTGTAACCCATACAAGAACAGGGGCACCTGGAGTGGTGTGCTCCAGTGCCCAAGATCACACAATGAGTAAAAACACATAGGCCAAAACACATGTAAGAGTGGAAAAAGGATGTACACTCTTACCAGGTGGAAAAAAAAACTCCAGAAATCCAGCAAAGCTGCTGGGGGACTCACTAGGTGAGGGAAATTAGCCCTAGAAGGAGAATTCTCCCTAACACCAGGAGAGCAGAATTGTCTTGCAGACAGGCTGTTTCAGGAGCATGTGGGAACTCGACACAAACCTACTCAAACAAAACTTTAAAGAATGAGGTCATCCAGACATGGGGCCTCATTACGAGACTTCCGGTAAACCACTGATGGCACCGGCGGGTTACTGGCAGTCTCTCCTTACCGTTACCGGTGCCCGATATCCCAGTGTTACCGGGATATTACGGGCACCGGCAATGGCAGTAAATTCCCATTCCTTGGAGTTCTATGGGAAGCCCTAAAGCAGTGGCACTGTCGGTAACTGCCGGTGCTCCACTGATTTTTCTGCCAGTAGAGGCCTGAACTACCGGTAGGTCAAGCCTGCTGGTAGTTCACTGCCCTTACCGGCAGACTGAGTAACCCGGTCTGGCAAAAAGTACAAATACAAAATGCTCGGTCTTCGCATCCACATACCCGCAGGCACAGCCTCTCTGCAGTACACTATAGATGGATTAGTCGGGGAGCTTTGCTTATGCTTTTCCTCTGATTACCCACTTACACTGAGTAATTCACAAAGGGTTCCAAGAGAGCTTGAGGTTAATCCTCACCGATTTCAGTGGTATCCTCGTCCGCTACACTTTTCACTTGCCACCTCAATTTTCCACATACACACAGGACACCATTTTCTCCTTGCCAAAGTCAATGATCACTAGCCAATGGCTAGTGGTAAGTGCACATTTTTAGCTTTTTGTTAAATGTTAAAGGTATTTGTACCGCGCACCATCACCACGGAGTGGTCCCTAGGCAAACAACCTGTTGACCCACCAAAATCAACAGCTAGCACACCCCACTCCACAAACTATGAACTTGGCAGCTTTGCTCCAGAGGCCACTTAAACCTGACTCAAAGGTGTAGGGCCAACTATGTGAGACCAGGAATCCAAAAAAGACATTGCTGTTTCAATACGTGGAAGAGGTCTGTTATGTAAATAGGAATCTATCAATCCAGTTGATTGTTCACCAGCAGACATCTCCCTCCTATTCCTTCTAGACTCGGGGTTGGTGTACAATTTGTTCAAGGTACTTTTAGCGGCATACACCCCCGCACAAGCAGTGTTTTGGTGGATGATGCCAGTGGGCAAAGCTTTCAATGAAGTGACAAAACGCATACATCTGCTTGTTGCGTACTCACCACCATGTTGGGATCTAAATACTGTCCTCCATGGACGTATGGTTCCCTCATTTGAGTCTATGCGCAAAGAATCTCAGTTCTGTTTTTTCCGCATTGCTGCATGCTTTGGAGCTACTCGCCTCTGTGAATTTTGATTATGCTTGTTTCATATTCCTCGACACCGAAGACAAGCTTCAAGCGGTTTTCAGACTGTGAAGCCAAGATGCCTATCACAGACCCTCACTGCGTTGGTCTGTGGTGGTTGGGGTTGAGTCACAAAATCGATGACTGTGGCTCATGTCAATCCATGACTGTAAAGGTGAACGGAGGATAGCACAGGGGCAACATGCTGATCTTGGAAGCGAGACCGCGCAGAGCAACAGAGGTTCGAATCCCGTATCTGCGATTATAAACTGAACTCGGGTATGGTATTAGGCACGTAAGAACAAAACAATTAAATAAATACAATAAATAAAGGCCTTGCGGGAAAGGAAGGGGAAACTCGATGCAGGTAAGCCCTCTCCCAAGTCCATGGTCCTTACCCCATCCAAAAGAAAATCATCCTACGAATCGAGAGATGTTTCTCTTTTAGAAAGCATCCTAAACACCGAAGACGTTGGAGGTCCCGTTCACGACACTCGTCGTACTCTTCTCATAAGAAGAGTAAAACAATAATGTCACATCTCGTCGTCGTCTTCCTCTCCCAAAAAAGTTTTGTTTCCAAATCCAGGGGAATTGGAAAACTTATGTTTTAAGTTTTCCAGAGGCAAGGTCCACCGAGTGCCCCCTCTGAATGAGTCTGAGAAAAGAAGCCACCCCTCAGTATCTAACAAGACCAGTAGGGAGTCTCGTGTCTCCTTCTCGCATGGCTCAAGGCTCAGGAAGAGAGACTACTCGTCACAAGTCGGAGTCTTCCTCGGCACACAAGAAAGAGCCTGCGTCTGTCCACTCAAGCATACATCTTCGGTATCGAAGCCTTCTTTGAAGGTATTGAAGCAGTTATGCTTATCGCCTGAACCTTCTAGGCATGTAATCCATCTACAGCCATAGAAGCATACTAAATTGTCGTCTCATACACCAACTGCTTCGAGGAAGTCGTTGAAGCCTTCGACGCCTTCAACTTCGTCGGAGCATTCAGTTCTTTCAAAGACTGTTAACTCTATGACTGATATGTCTAAGTGTTTTAAACCCATTCCTCAACCTGATTTCTTCAGGCAAATGGGATCAATCTTTAAGTATGATGAAGAGGAAGATCAGCCCCCTTTTGGGTACGAAAATGGGAACCAAATGTTCCAGTAGAGTTGATCTCTGAAGAATCCAAGATGCAAAATCTTCCTGAAACCCTAAAGGAGACCAGTATCTGGGAAACCTCACCAGAGACAGTTTGGTAACCCAGACATGGCTGGTCAGGCTGATCCCTCATACAGAGCTGTGATTTGTAAAGTGGCTGAATGTTGGGTGGTCCAAACCCGCAGCTGCTATGAAGACTGATAACCTCACTGATATTTTAGACAGTGGTCCAGTTAGGGAGGCTGTAGTACCATTTCATGCAGCCTTAAGAGTAAGGGTTATGGAAAACTAGCTAAAACCAGATTCTGTTCCATCGGTTAACAAACTGTTAACAAAGAAATACAGAACTGCTTCTGTGGACCCTCCTTTTTTGAACAGGCACCCGACACCAGAGAGCCTGGTTGTTCAAGCAGCAATAGTTTCTTCAAAAGCTGCAGATTACCCTTCTGCTCCGGCAGATAAGGAGGATAGAAGAATTGACTCTTTGGGAAAGAGAGTATTTTGTGCATGGAGCATGGCATTAAAATCAGCTAATGCTACCAGTGCCTTAGCAAAGTACACTTGCACCCTTTTGGGGTGTAGCTGCTCTGGCAGCAGAACACATTCCAGAGGGAGAAGAAAGAGAAGGTTTCTTAAGCCTAATACAAGATGGAAAAGATGCCATATGAGAGTCTTTACAGTCCAGCCTGGATACAGTGGATTCAGTAAGCAGATCCATGGCTGCCAGTACAGTGCTTGGGCGCATGTCTTGGCTAAGAAAATCAGGATTTTCTGTAGACGTCCAGGCACGTTTAGTTGACATGCCATTTGACGGGTCTTCCCTGTTAGGTGAGAAAGCGGATAGCATCTTGAGCTGTAGCAAAATCATTAGGGGCGGCAATCGGACAACCTCAAATCAAGGATGGAGAGGTCGTCCTTTTTTCTTTTTTTATTCCTCCGTCTCTAGAGGAAGAGGTCAATTCTCTCAGAGGGGCCAATGAAGAGCCCCTCGTGGAGGTAGAGGAGGAAGAATTCCCTGTTCAACACCCGCAGATTTACCCTGAGCTGCAGGTGGTACAGCAAAATGACTCCACCTACAAGTCTGTGGTAGGAGGTAGACTCTCATATCATCTCCGGAGTTGGCGAAGCATAACTTTGGACGCATGGGTACTGCAGAACGTAGCAGATGGTTACTGTCTTCCATTTCTAAAGAGACCACCCAAATGCCCCCCAAAATCCAGATCAACCTTGATTTCAGATCCACTCCTCCAACAGGAGATTCTCCTGCAATAGAATTGTTACCTGCAGCGTAGAGAAACCAGAGTTGGTACTCTCCCTACTTCCTGATAACCAACAAGGACAGAGGAATGCGACCCATCTTGGACTTGAGATGCTTGAACAATTTTCTCAGGAAGGACAAGTTCAAGATGGTAACTATTTCGTAGATACTTCAGGCCCTTTGACTGCAGGATTGGTTGGTGTCATTGGACCTTCAGGATGCTTACTTTCATGTGCCAATACATCAGAAGCACAGAAAGTACCAGAGGTTCGCAGTTGGCGGTTCTCATTATCAGTTTCAGGTTCTGCCTTTGGGGCTCACCTCAGCCCCAAGGTCTCCACCATGTTTATGGCAGTGGTGGCAGCAAGACTAAGGAGGGAAGGGATTCACATCCACCCCTACCTAGATGACTGGTTGATCAGGGCTGTTTCTCTGGAACAGTCTCAATCGGCTCAGTCGCACCTGCCACTTCCTCCACAAGCTGGGCTTCTCCCTGAACTTTAAGAAGTCCCACTTGACGCCTTCACAGGAGCTTCAAGTTCATTGGAGCAGTCCTGGATTCAGCTTCGGGAAAAGCTTTGCCACCCGAGTTAAGGGCTCAACATCTCTTGCAGATGGTCCAAAAATTCCAGAGTGCCCAACGTCTTCCGGCCTACGACTTCCTAAGGTTGCTCGGCCTCATGGCATCCTGCATTTTTTCTGGTGCCAGAAGCCCGTCTGAGAATGAGATCCCTCCAGTGGGCTCTCAGATCCCAGTGCTCTCAATTCTCTGGCAGAAGTGACAGACCTTCTTCAGGCCTGACAAAGGTCGCCCAGGATCTCCTGTGGTGGGCCAGCCGAGGGAATGTCACGAGAGGAGAACCCTCTTGGCAAACATGGGCAGAGATAACAGTTGGTGACCTCTGCCTCCCTCACAGGATGGGGAGCGCACATGAGCGATCTTTCAATAAGCGGACACTGGTATCGGTTGGAGTACAGACTCCATATTAACCTTTTGGAGCAGAGGGCAATCAGACTAGCGCTGACGGTTTTCCTGCCCTCAATACAGGGGAAGACTGTCCTGATAAGGACGGACAACACAGTGGCCTTGCACTACCTCAACAAGAGAGAGGGTGGTGTAGGGTCACTGCCCCTGTGCAGAGAGGCATTGCAGCTCTGGTTCTGGGCACTGAGAGAAGAAGTCACTCTTCTGGCAGTTCATTTAGCTGGAGAAAGGAACACAACGGCGGATGCTCTGAGCAGGCAGAGCACGTTCTCCCACGAGTGGGAACTAGCTCAGGAAGTCCTTCTGGAGATCTTCGCCCTTTGGGGAACCACTGAAGAGGATATGTTTGCGACCAGTGTCAACAGAAGTGCGAGCTTTTCTGTTTCAGGGAATTTCCCCAAAGAGGAGCTCTAGGGGAAGTGTTAGTGGTGTACTGGGAGTATCCACTGCTGTACGCGTTTCCGCCAGTCCCTGTTCTTCCTCATGTCATCAGGAGGTCATCAGGAGGTTGAGGAAGTTCGGGAAAACCATGATCCCGATTGCTTCGGATTGGGCCAGGAGAACGTGGTACCCAGACCTTCTAGAAATGGCCATCTGCCCTCCAAGTCGTCTTTCCCAAATAGAGGACCTACTCTTGCATGAGGCAGGTCGCATTCTTCACCCAGAGATCAGGATTCTCAATTTTCACGCCTGGTGTCTGAAAGGGTAAGATATAAGGATTGTGACCTTCCGGAAGACTTAATGGAAGTGTTGCTTTCGGCAAGGAGACCAGCAACTAAATTCTTGTACCGGTGCCGTTTGAATACGTTTCGCAGCTTGTGCAGGGAAAAGAAACGAGATCCTTTCACGTGTAAACTTACCTATGTTCTGTCTGTCTTGCTCATCTGACCCATTTTGGGTTGCAAGTGGCCACAGTGAAGGGCTACTTGGCAGCACTAGGACTCCCAACTCTAATCATATTGTGATTATGGGCACATTGTTAGGAACTTTCAGGATTCTTCTTGGAATGGTCCCCTCTAAATACTCCATTTTACGCTTGTCGATATTAACGCGCACCTCAGGTCTGTATATCACTGCTGGGACAATACAATGCTTGTATACCAGAACCTGGCTCACTACATTAAAACCGGCCTGAGTATTGAAATAACTTCCAACTGCCCCCATCTTTCTTAAAGCTTTTACTTTCAAAAGCTCATAGAAGTCTGCCTCTGTCTTTTTATCCGTTTATATAGACACTGAGATATCTGTATTCAGGCACCCTCTGGCTCTTATTGGCACCGACCATTGCACCTTCTTTTACCAAACTATTTCATTTTTGGTTTGTTGTAGTTAATAACCAAGTCATTTGATCTAGCATATTCCTTGAGGGCGGTAAGGTATCTTTCAAGGCTCGCCCACGTACGATCGAAAATAGCTGTCTGCATAAGCCAGCATGTTAAGCGGCTTACCACCCCGTTTAGGGGGAAGCTCCAAATTCTGTTCAGTGCACTTTTCATATCTGCAGTGTATAGGTTGAATAGCCATGGTGCCAACACACGTCCCTGTTTAAGCCTGTATTGCTCTCAACAGTCCGGTGAAGCGCCCATCGCTGTCCAACCTATCTCTCACCTGTGTTTTTCAGGTGCAACTGGATAATCGTGCTTAGCATGCCTTCATCAATCTACCATTGCCACAACTTTCCCCACAAGATAGCTCTATTAATTCTGTCAAAAGCCACATATATGTTACGGATAGTAGAGCATTGCTTCCTGAAGCCTGTCTGGCAGACCTCTAACAGATTTTCCCTGGTTGCCCACACTCTTTGTTCTTTCAATAAGACAATAAGAGTGTAGCAAATACCTTGCTGGTCAGGTCCAGCAAGGCTAGCAGTCTATAGTTGGGATTTTCTCTCCCTCCTGCCTTGTAGACTGTGATCAGCAAAGATGTCTGATCGGATTTGGGTATTTTGTTATTTACTGTTGTGGTTAGGAAGTTATCATGAAGACTCTGCCCAGGCAGCAGGCTTTTCTTTCAAAACGGTATTAGTCAGCCCAGCCAGGCCCAGTGCACCTGAATTTATTTAGACCCCTTATTATAATCTCAATATCATCAGTGTCATACTTACTTAAATCACATCAGGCAGTAGTTTATATGTCAGGCCTGGTTTCCCTTTGTGCAGTAGCATCTTTTTTACTTTCGATTTCCATTGCTCTTCAGTTATAACGTTGATGAGCTTCTTGGCTTGAGCGGTGTCTTTGTTGACCAGCTTCCAAAATTCTTTGGAACCTTTTTTTTGATAATACCCTTAATGGCTATTCCCATTTTTTGTCTTGTTTGAATATTTATGTGCTTTTAGCCAGTTTACATACACTTCAAGTGCTTTATGTGCCCCGGGATCTGCTCAAGGGTATGGTCGTTCTTCCCGTTTATTTCCCTTATTGTTTGCCTCAGTAGCCTTTTCTTCTGTGTGATTAGAGGATCGTAAGATCCCACACTCTGGTCTGAGGCAGTATTTTTTGCAGGCCTTTTCTTCTCCACTCCTCAATCCTGCCTTTTAACCATTCCTCGATTTTGTATGTGATATATCCCCATGCATGTTCCATTTCCCAGGCCTGATCAAGCTTTGTATTAAAGGTTGTTATTGATCTTTTGGTCCAGATTTTGCTGTGTAGTATTTATCACCCTGTCCAATAGCTTTACTCAGATCTTGTACCTAACTTTTGACGTTAAACACAATATATCATGATCATTTTCCTCCTTTTCCCAGATTTCCAGATTTTGGACCCAATCCCAACTTTTCAGGTCAATAAAAATGTGATCTAATGTGGATTCTTTCACCCATATGCCATAAGGGGTTGCCTGCTTTTCCACATGGGGCTTTCCCATTGCTATCATCATATTTCTATTGTCATCACCATATTGTAAGCTGTCATACTATTGAGCAATAATCTTCCCTGCACATTGCCCTCGCTTGCCAGAGCCCGCTCTTGAAACACTACACTACACTGCGGGCGGGAGTGGCGAGGGAATCTGTGCCAGGGCCTGATTGCAAGCAGAGCCAGACGGCAACAGGGACAGACTACAGCAACCAGTGAGACCCAGGAGGGGTAGGGGGGGGGCCAAGGCGGGAGGAACGGCCCCCGGGAATGTCACCTCGAACTATGTTCCCTGGAAAGGCTCACAGGCATGCAGTGGAGGATTGAGGTGGGGGCTCCCTTGCTTGCAGCCCCTACCAACCCATGTAGATATAGCAGAGCCTTGAGGAGACCCATTTTGGTGAGCGCGCTGGCTGGCCCTGGACTGGCTGATTACAGTGTGGAGGGTACAGGATATCTGGGCTCCCTCTAGCCTTATCCTGTGGTGACTGCCGCACCTGTTTGCTCCTGTGAGCTGTGCAGTGCTCGATGCTCTAACTCCTCTCTTCCAGACACAGCATGTGAGTCAGCTTCTGGGCTCATGTGCTGAATTCTGTGACTCTAGGAGGTGATCAGCGGGACAGTGCAGAGCCATTAATGACATTCGACCTTGCGGGGCAGCGCTTAGCAGTTGGGACACTGGCGTGCTTCGTACAAGCCTGGGGGGTGAGGGGTTCATCTTTGATAATTATTATATCCATCTGGTGGTGGGCGGGCAGCCCTAGCAATCTTTTGGCATACTTTCGACTGCAGAATTGACCCAGAGCTGCGCTGGACTTGCTGGGAAGTGGATGCTGGGGCCTGGAGAAGGCTTGTGACCCGAGGTCCATGAGCCGAGTAGGAGAGGTGCATGATCCCCAGCACCAGAGGGGCAGCATGACAAAGGGCGCTGGAAAGAAGCAAGGGCATATGGATTCTTTCACCAACACACCTGCAAGGACCCTTAGGTTGGAGAACCTGGGGAAGGATGGGGGTCCAAGCAAGATGCCCGATGCAACCTGTGATGACCAGCTGATGGCAGCTATGCAGAGTGGCTTCATGTCCGTCAACGTCAAGCTGGACAACATTGTAGCGAATATAAGCTTCTTAAAATCCAAATTGGAAAAAGAGTGGCTAACTTACGGATACAACACGGGGGTCAGGCACACTTCTTTGATAACCCGGCAGATGCCATCGCCTACGTGGAGACTTCAATTACACTCCTACCATGGGATCGCAGAAATAATCGAAGTCCCAATCCAGTGGCACTGAAGCTGAAACTAGGATCGTAGAAGTTGCGGATAAGGTGGGTCAATATGACTGCGCTGTAGCAGACCTGAAGTTGGAATTGCCCACAATTTGGGGCAAGTGTGATGACCTTGAGTCACGATCGCAACGTAATAATGTTCGCATAGTCGGAGTGCCTGGAGCCGTATGTGGAGGATTTGCTCAGAAACCTGTTTGGGGTGGCAAAGTTTGCTTTTGCTCCGGAGCCTGAGACCTCATCCTGAAATTGGCCAGGGAGCAAGGCACACTCCATTATAAAGCCAACAACGTTCACATCTACCCAGACTTTGCTGCCGGAGTCCAGGTCCTGAGGAGATTATATGATCCGGTGACGAGGCTGTTTTACGATCCCAACATATTCTAATGTTCCCTGCTAAGCTGTGCATACAGCACGGGGATCGGGCACACTTCTTTGATAACCCGGCAGACGCCATCGTCTTCTTGGAGACTTTAATTCCACTCCTACCATGGGAGCGCAGAAATAATCGAAGTCCCAATCCAGTGCCAGAGGATGTGCAGAAAACGACGTGGGATATCATTAGCTTCTGATGCTTGTTAATCTGCTTAGAATCACATGCTGTGCATATGGTCCGACATCCATTGGTAACCGTAGAGTATTGCATCTTGTCTTTCGGGGACCAAAAGGGGACGTAGGCATAGGCGTGTCTAACACTATCCCTATCGTGACGTGTAGTGTACCCAAAATCCCTAACGCACCGAGGTCCCTCAAATTGTTTTTTTCCCGCCCAAATAACTGGTGCCCCCATTGCAGAGCTCTTCATAAGAGACATTGGGCCTCATTATAACCCTGGCGCTCCCGTAATGAAGGGTGCCGGTACGGGACCGGCACCCTCCATTACGGGAGCGCCGATTACCAGGCGTCCTTTAGCGGGTCCCGCGAGGGGAAGAGGGAGCTAATAACGGGCCGTTATTAACAGTGCCGTTATTGGCTCCCTCCTCATTCCCATTGAGGCCTATGGGGGCTCAAATGGGAATGGGGATGGGTTCCTGCAAGGAGGAATTACCGGGTCCTCCAATGTCAGATTGACCCAGTAATTCCTCATTGCAGGAACCCGGTATTGGAGCCCGGTATGGAGGCAGCCATGGCGCTAATAGCACCATGGTTACCTCCATACTCGTAATGAGGCCCATTGTTTATCCTTGTTTGCGGACTTTGTCGGTTTATTCCCCTAAAGTCACTTCGGTGCTTCAAATTCTACGACGAAGACTGCAGGGAACTTTCGACGGCGGTGGACCGCGATGCCTAAGAACCGGCGGCAGAGTCGTCCACGTGTCCTCTGGCCGGCCTACACAGTAGAGAGCAGGGTCGGGGAGGTCATATCTTTCGCTGTGTCTTTCCTCTTTACCCTCTAGATCTGGTCATCATTTTCATTACCTTTCGCTATGGAAAGGACACCATTAAGGTTTTACCCCTCTTGCAGGGTCAGATACCCGTGGAAGGACGAGCACGATAAGTGCAATAATTGTCTGCCACTTGACCACGGATAAGCGCTGTACGCGGCTTGTAGACTCCTCCGACCTTAAACACTCAAGGAGCGCCGTGTTAAGCGGTGGGCCGCCTACGGCATGTCGCGGGCTGGATCTTCTTCCCCCACTGCCACACCCGCCGAAAGTGACGGGGGCACTAGTGATGACCAAGCATCTGTACCGGATGCCATCGACCTTACGACGAACCCTTCTAGGTCTGCCACGCCCGTCCCCTCCAGGCTTGACACAAGTCACGCTATGGGGACAACAATCGGTGACAGGGGCGTACATAAAACACACGCTAAACACACAACCCCTTCCCCAATTTCGACGGTTTCGTCGAAACGGGTGAAAGCGCCAACAGGACCGCCGGAAATTTAGACGGAATCCTCTGATCCTTCAGATCAACAGCCTTCCCCGCATCCGCAGCAGCGTCTTGCGACTGGGCCTTCGAAAATTAAGGGTGCTACCTCAAAATCACATTTGGCCGGCTCAGACGCCCCCTAAGGCCCCGGTAGGACAAAAATCTACTGTTAGGCCTTCTAGTCAATCGATATGTGAAAAACCTACCGCTAGGCCTACTGCACGCCCCGTTTTGCCGGACATTGCTGAAAGTATTGCGAGGATCAGTCGGCAGTGGGGCTGGTGCCTAAGGAATCGTTGAAACGCAAGGAGCTTGCCGCGGACACGCCTGAAGACGCGCCACAGCATCCTGATGCTCGCGAAGACTATGAGGATAGTCCAGAGCCTTTGTCTAGCACGTTTACTAATGTATTTTGGCGCCAAAGTCAAGAAAATGAAGATTTTCCACCTTTTTGCACCTTCTGGTTCATCTAAATGGACCAGGGAAAAATTTGAAGGGCGCATGGACCGCTTGGAAAGGATTGTCACTTTCAGAGCACCTTACACCCAAGAGACCTCGAGAGGATCCTCTTTCTATGTCAACCTTAAGATTCCCTGGAAATTTTGAATCTTCTCAGGACCATTTAATTTCTGTCCACCCTGAGGAGGAAATTCAAATGGACACATACCAAGATATTTATGATGAGGAAGAAGAGATTACCTTCCTATAAGACTATTCTGCAGATGACTAGGCGGATGCCACAGAGAACTGGGAGGACCCTCATCAAGTTTATACGGAAACCTGGGCATTCTCTACTCATAATCAGGACACACATGTCCTATGTGTGGACTCCCCTCCTTCCACCCCGGCCCACCAGGCTTCACCAATAGACGATCAGATGGCCTTTAATGGAATCTTAAGGAAGGCAGCCCATCACTTTCAGATCGCCACCCAGGAAGCCATACCTGAACAAGATTTAGTGGCGGACATTCTTAAAAATCCCCCTCCCTACACTCCCAAATTCCATTAAGAGGAGACTGGCTGCTTCTCTTGTCACACCAGCCCAGATCAGGGCAGTCAATCCAAGGGTGGAGAAATTATTTCGGCCATCGCCTACAGACCCTCAATATATTAAAAGCCACGCCACCCCCGATTCCCTAGTGGTTACCACCACCCGGAAACTGGCGGGAGTACCCCATGCTACGGGAGAAGCACCTCCCGATAAGTTTAACAGATGATCTGCCTTGGGTAAAACGTATTACCACGGCAGCAGCCTTTACCACGTGCATTGCAAACAACACCACTCAGCTTGCCAGCTATGCTGATGCGCAATGGCACCTTATTCAAGAAGGTCTCCAGGAGTTACCTGAACCCGCAAAATCCAAATTACTCGCCATCACGGCTGAGGGCAGGCAAGTCAATCAAAATGTTTTAAAAAACACTCTAGATACTGCAGAGATGGCAGGAAGATCCCTGGCGCAGGGCACTCTGCTTAAACAGCTCCGAAACTCGGGCTTCAAGCCGGAAACCCAAGCTGCTCTTATTAACAAACCTATCAAAGAGTCGAATCTCTTTGGTAAAGCAGTCAACGATGCTCTGGAGACTGCAAAAAAAGAGCACGAGACTCTTAAATCCCTGCAACAGATCATACAAAACCCCTCTGCCCAGAGGGGAAGTTGTTCCCGCCGGTCCTTTCGAGGCCAATCCCGTTCCGCCCAAAACATCTACAACACGGAAAACAACTGAAACTCGAGCCAAGTATCCAGCACCCCTGCCAACTATCCACCTTGGGGTCAGCGACGCGGGAAGGGCAGAGGCAGAGGTGCCAACTCCAGGGGTATGGCAACCTCTGGTCAGAAATGACCTATGGATCCAGGTTACATAAAACCAGTGGGTTCTAAAGACGGTCGCCCACGGGTACTGCATGGAATTCGTCCTGCATGGAATTCGCCCGACCTCCAAAGTTCAGACCGCGCAAGACAAGACGTCTGACGCTAGATCTGAGAATCCTGAAGCAAGAGGTGGAAGCACTTCTGGAAAAGGACACCATAGAAGCCGTCCCTATCACTCAGGTAAACAAGGGTATTTATTCAGTGTACTTCCTTGTACCCAAAAAGGACCTCGCCATTTGCCCTGTACTAGACTTGCGCCCACAAACAGATTTGTCAAACCTCAAAACTTTCATATGGTAACTCTCGAGGAAGTAATTACACTGTTGAAACAGGGGGATTACATGGCAACATTGGACATGAAAGATGCATACTTTCATATTTCAATGTTGCCGGCACACAGAAAATACTTAAGGTTCATGATAGAGGACAAGCACTATCAGTTCAAAGTACTCCCTTTCGGCATTGCCTCGGCGCCAACGGTGTTTACTAAAGTCCTGGCAGTGGCAACAGCACACATGCGCAGACTATCCATCCCTGTCTACCCTTACCTCGACGACTGGCTCATAACGGGATTCTTACGAGGGATGCCTAAAAAATACACAGAAGACAAAGGACCTCGTATTCTGTCTAGGATTCTCCATCGAGAAGAAATCCAGCTTACACCCCAGTCAAGCCAAACAATTCCTAGGTGCTCTGATTCAGATAAAGGAGGGTCTCGTCTTCCCCTCCAACGAGAGGGTTCAGAACATGCTTTCTCAGATCCCTCAATATGTAGCCAATCGGGAAGTGACCGTACGCAAGGCTATGCGCTTGCTAGGTATGATGGCATCATGCATTTATTTAGTTCCCCACGCATAGGTGCTCATGCGTCCCATGCAAGAGTGGCTGAACAGCCAGTGGTGTCAGGCCAGCGGACAATGGGAAGATATGGTAGTTGTCTCGCCAGCCCTCGTTCTGTCTCTGCAGTGGTGGTCGAGGGAAAACCTGTTGAAGGGGAAGAACTTCACCACCCCTGCAGTTGAAGCCACTCTCACGACAGACTCGTCTCTCACTGGGTGGGGGGCTCACCTACTGCAGCAGACGGCGCATGGAGTGTGGTCCCCACAAATAGCATCCAGCCATATAAATCTGTTAGAGCTATTAGCAGTGTTCAAGGCACTAAAAGCCTTTCAGACTCAACTACAAGGGAAGACAGTTCTGGTTCTGACAGACAGCACCACGGCAATGTACTACCTAAACAAGCAAGGGGGTGCACACTATCCAGGGCTATCCAAGCTGTCCCAAAACATTTGGATGTGGACTCTCAAACACAAGATGTTTGTTGTCCCAACACGTTCCAGGGGAACTCAATCTTCTGGCAGACGTGCTCAGCAGAGATTTCCCACTGCCCTTAGAATACGAAAGGCATCTACACAAAGACATCGTCTTCAACGTCTTCACAGAGTGGGGCTTCCCAGAGATGGATTTGTTCGCTACTCAGGAGAACGCCCAATGCCAAGACTACGCCTCCAGGTATCCCCAGAACCGCTCCAAGGGGAACGGTCTCTGGATAGCATGGTCAGGGAAATTTGTCTACGATTTTCCTCCGACTCCCCTTCTCAACAAGATAGCGCACAAGATGCATCAGGAACCAGTTACCATGATACTGGTGGCCCCCATGTGGGCCCGCCAACCCTGGTTCGCTCATCTGCTGGAAATGTCCCTCCCCTCCAGTAAAACTACTATGCCCGTACAACATGTCTCAGGACAGGGGGGAGACCCTACACCCATGCCAACAAACTCTGAAATTAGCAGACTGGCTCCTGAGGTCATAGAGTTTGGATGCATGCATGGACAAACTCGGGGAAGCTAGGAAACCTAACACGCGCTATTGCTATTCCAGTAAATGGAAACACTTTGTCATCTGGTGTTATACCAAGGGCGTCAATCCCATCGATGCTCACCCACACACATTGTGCTGTACCTAACCCATTTGTTAGACTCAGGACTGGTCTTCAATTCCCTAAAGGTTCATCTAGCTGCTCTCTCAGCCTACACCACGTCACAACAGAAAGTGTCATAGTGGTAAATACTGGTTATTAAGGCTTTTATGGAGGGGTTAAGAGAATCCATCCTCCCATTTCTCACCCAGCTCCTGGATGGGATCTGAATGTGGTTTTAACCTGAGTCATGGGATCTCCCTTTGAGCCAATGCATAAAGCAAGTCTAAAAGACCTTACTTACAAGAGACGGCCTTCCTAGTGGCTATCACTTCTATTAGAAGGGTTAGCGCACTACAGGCCCTTCGAAGGGATTGTGTCCTCCGACGTATTCCTTATCTTGATAGATTACATCCCAGCTTGCTGGCTTCGGAAATGATTTCAGTAGAGGGCGCTGCGCATCGACGTCCCTCGAGCTGGTGTCCCTCAACAGCCTGCGTCTCAGCGCCGACGTCATTGTGTGTATAAATAGACTTGCGCAGCGACCGTTGCTCAGTTCCGTTTTTCCGCGCTTCGTGGGCCTCTGAATCGTGTTGCTCAGTTCTTTCTTCAAGAAGACTAATCTTATTCTTCGACGATATCATCTTTATTCGATGGCTTCCTCGCCCGAACCATCGACTCCACTGTCCAGCTTCAAAAAGTGTTGTGATTGTGGGAAGAAAATGTCGTTGACGGATCCTCACAGGATCTGTTTGTGGTGCCTGGGATCGGAGCATCACTGCTCGGAAAGCGAGGACTGTATGTCCATGATGGCGAAAGCCATGAAGGAGCGTAAGGGGAAGCTAGAAATAGGTAAGACTCTACTTCTACTCTCTCGAAAGTTTCTTCGGCAGAGTCGAGACATTCGTCTCCTCGCCATCATTGGAAACATTCCTGTTCAAGGTCTCGAAGCGGTTCCCATCAGTCTTCGAGATCGAAACACTCAAAGAAGAGGCGCCATAGATCTCCCTCTTCGTCTTCTTCTGTCTCCCCGGAAAGGGTCACCTGCCCCACCAAACACAGCTCTCCAGCTAAGTGGGAGGAATTCCGTATGAAAATGCTTAGCGTCTTCGAGAAAGCGGCCTCGACCCCCTCGGAGACGGCTAAAGGTGATACCCTGGGTGAAAGACCCGAAAAGTCAAAACGCAGCGAGTCGTTGCACCGGCGAAAGAAACTACCCGAGAGCGTCATGAACCCTCGAGTAAAGGCAGTAAATCTGCGTCTTCGACGCCGTCGTCGAAGGTTTCTTCGACTCATAAATCTGCGTCATTGACGCCTATGTCGAAGGATCCGTCGACGCATAAATCAGTAGCATCAACACCATCTTTGACGCCGCTGTCGACTCCGATAAAAGACAGACCTGCAACTGTCACTACATCTCAGACAGTGGAGGTGTCGAGGACTTCGACCATAACCTTGAGAATGACGTCAACAACCTTGACAACCCCGAGTAGGATTCCGATCCTCTCGAGTACTTCGAGGTCTCTCCAAACTTTTTCGACGCCTTTTTCGGGTTTGTCAAAGCCTTTGACTTCCACATCGACAACTTTGACGTTTTCTCAACCGGTGACATCCAACTTGGCCCCTTCTGCCCTAGAAATGGGTTTTAAACCATATCCTAGGTCTGATTACTTTAGAGCTTTGCCCTCTATTTATGAGGAAGGGGAGGATTCTGACCATGAGAGACCTTCTGGTTTACAAAGGACCACAACACCCATACCAGACGAATTTATCTCTGAAGACAACAGGTTAAAAGATCTTCAAGACTCTTTACATGAGGCAAGGGGTTTAGATACTTCCCCAGAAGTAGAGTTTGCTAAACCAGATCCTGGGGAGCATGCTGAGACCCCTTATAGGGTTCTGATGGCTAGAATAATAGAATTCATGGGGTGGTCTACACCTTCACCTTCTTTTCAGCAGGATGACCTTACTGGCATTTTAGTTAAGGGTCCACAGGAATATCCTGTTGTTCCCTTTCATACCTCTCTCCAAAGAAAGATCTCTGCTAATTGGGAAACTCCTGAGGTTATTCCTGCAATTAACAAGAAACGATCTGCCAAATACAGGGTATCTGCTTCAGATCCTGAATACTTGAGCAAACATCCAACTCCATAGAGTTTGGTTGTACAAGCAGCAACTTCATCAAATAGTAGATCTGCATACCCTACTATTCCACAGGACAGGGATGATAAAAGGTTTGATGCTATGTCAAAAAAAGTCTTTTCGACATGTAGCATGGTGCTTAAATCTATTAACGCCACTTGCACGCTTGCAAGATTCAGCCATACACTTTGGGAGTGTGATTCATCTGCGGCTGACTGTCTCCCAGAAGGAGAGGAAAGGGAAGCATTTTTAAATATCGTTAAAGATGGGAAAGATGCAATGTGCGAATCCCTTCAAACAGGCATTGATTCTGCTGACAGTATCAGCAGGGCCATGGCGGCAAGTACCACAATCCGCAGATTTGCGTGGTTGAGGAAGTCTGGTTTTGCTCCAGATGTACAAGCCAGACTTTTGAACATGCCCTTTGACGGCACTTCTTTATTTGGTAAGAAGGCTGATGACAGCCTGGAGAAGTTACAAACATCCAAGGCAGCGGCGAAATCTCTTGGGGCTGCAATCTGACAGACTCCGAATTGTCTCTCAGGAACATCCTGGAGGGGTAGGTCCTTTCGCTTTTGCTCCGCATTCGGAAAAGGCAGAGGACAGCCAGCTCAAAGGGGCCAGAAACGATTCACCCGTGGTGGACGGGTTAAAGGTACAAAAACCGCAGCAGCAGGTGCCACTTTACCCTCGGCATCTGCATCAACCGCTTCTAAACCCCTCTGAGGTCTCTCCTCACAAGACACGAGTAGGGGGCAGGTTAACTCAACATCTGGCGGAATGGCAGGCTATTACGTCAGATGCTTGGGCATTGGAGACAGTTGCCCAAGGTTACTGCCTGCCTTTTCTACATAGCCCTCAGTCATCCACCGGGGAACAACTCTTTGAAGTTTCCAGATCCGCTCCTTATGCAGGAGATTCTAGACCTGCTAGAGAAAGGTGCCATAGAACCGGTACCTGCAACGGAGAGGAACAAGGGTTGGTATTCCCCCCTACTTCCTAGTACCGACGGAGGACTGAGACCCATCTTGAACAAATTCCTCAGGAAGGACAAGTTCAAGATGGTAACTCTCTCTCAGATCCTTCAGGCCCTCCAGCTTCAGGACTAGTTGGTTTCTCTAGACCTTCAGGATGCTTACTTCCATGTGTCAATCCATCTCAAACACAGGAAATACCTGAGGTTTGCAATTGGCAACTCTCACTATCAATTTCGAGTTCTGCCATTTGGGCTGACCTCCGCCCGAGGGTCTTCACCAAGCTAATGTCTGTAGTGGCTGCATATCTAAGGAGGGAAGGGATCCAAGTCTACCGCTGCCTGGACGATTGGTTGATCAGAGCAGTATCTTCAGAACAGGCTCAGATCCAGCTAGATTATGTCTGCCACTTCCTTCACAAACTGGGCTTCTCCCTCAACTTAAAGAAGTCACAGATGATACCATCACAGAGGCTCCAGTTCATTGGAGCGGTCCTGGACACTTCCCTGGGGAAAGCCTCGCCACCAGAGGTGAGGTCTCAAGATATTCGGCAGATGGTCACCAAGTTTCAAAATGCCCAATGTCTTCCAGCCTTTGACTTTTTGAGGTTGCTAGGCCTCATGGCATCCTGCATCTTCCTAGTGCCAGAGGCTCGCCTGAGAATTAGATCCCTCCAGTGGGCACTAAGAACCCAGTGGTCGCAATTCTCAGGAAGAATGACAGATCTCCTTCAGGTCCCAGACAGAGTGGCTCGAGACCTTCAGTGGTGGGCCTGTCGGGAGAACATTTTGAAAGGAGAACAGTTTTGTCAACCATGGCCGGAGATAACAGTAGTCACGGATGCCTCACTCACGGGGTGGGGAGCCCATGCCAACGCCTTGACCATCAGCCGTTGTTGGTCTCCATCGGAGTCCAGACTACATTTCAACCTGTTGGAGCTGAGAGCCATCAGACTGGCGCTGAAGACTTTTCTGCCATCTGTACAAGGGGAAACATTTCCTAATAATGATGGACAACACAGTGCCCATGCACTACTTCAATAAAGGAGGAGGCGTAGGATCACTGCTACTGTGCAGAGAGGCGATGCAGCTCTGGTTTTGGGCAATTCAGGAAAGAATCTCTCTATTGGCGGTTCACTTAGCTGGAGAGAAGAACTTGACAGCGGACGCTCTGAGTAGGCAGAGCACAATCTCCCACGAGTGCGAGCTAGCTCAGGAAGTCCTTCAAGAGATCTTCACCCTTTGGGGAACCCCTCAAGTGGATCTGTTCGCCACCAGGATCAACATGAAGTGCGATCAGTTTTGTTCAAGGGAATTTCCCCCGAGAGGAGCTCTAGGGGACGTGTTCGTAGTAGACTGGGAGTTTCCACTTCTATACGTGTTTCCTCCAGTCCCTGTCATTCCTCAGATGATCAGGAGGTTGAGAAGATTCCGGAAGACTGTGATCCTAATTGCCCCGGACTGGGCCAGGAGAACGTGGTACCAGGACCTTCTGGACATGTCCATCTGCCCTCTGATTCAACTTCCGCAAAGAGAAGATCTTCTCTCGCAGAAGGGAGGTCAGGTTCTCCATCCAGACACCAGAACCCTCAACCTTCACGCTTGGTTTCTGAAAGGTTGAGATACAAGGATTGGGACCTCCCGGATGACGTCATGGAGGTGTTCCTTTCGGCTAGAAGGCCAGCAACAAAGACTTTATACTGTTGCCGTTGGAACAGATTTTGCAGCTGGTGTAGAGAAAAGAATATTGAACCCTTTTCATGCGGTACACCAATGGTGTTATCATTTTTGCTCTATTTGGCGAATTCAGGTCTTCAAGTTGGTAAGATCAAGGGCTACCTCACAGCGCTGTCAATCTTTAAACTCACTGCGGAGGAGCCATGATATTTCAAATTACCCCAAGTAATTCAATTTCTGAAGGGGTTAACTAATGTCTATCCCCCAAAACCGTTCCAAGTTCCCTTATGGGACTTAAATCTAGTCTTCCATTTTCTGATGGGTACTCCTTTTGAACCACTCCATTCTTGTTCATTAAGATTTCTCACGCTTAAACAGTCTTACTAGTGGCTCTAACATCTGCCAGAAGAGTGGGTGAATTACAAGCTCTATCTTGCAAACCTTCTCATACAATTTTTCACAAAGACAAAGTTGTCTTACAAGTGAAGCCTAATTTCCTCCCAAAGGTGGTCTCTGAATTCCACATCACTCAGAAGATAACCTTACCTTTATTATATCCTCCTCCCCATCCAGGGAAAGAGGAGGAGAGGCTACATAGGCTGGATCCAAAGAGTGCCTTAAGTTTTTATATCGGCAGACTAGCGAGGATAAGGCAAGCAGACCAACTGTTTATAGGTTATGCAGGACACAAATTAGGATTGCCAATCACAAAACAGACCATTTCAAGATGGGTTATTTTAGCCATCCTAGAATGTTACAAATTGGCAGGGATAGAGCCCCCTCTACATTTTAGGGATCATTCAACCAGGGGTATTGCAGCCTCTTTGGCTCTCCAAAGAGGGGTACTGATTCGGGACATATGTGCGGCTGCCACATGGTCGTCCGCACATACCTTTGCAAAATTCTAGGATTCCTCCTCTAGCCAGGAGATGAGATTTGGCAAAGCTGTGTTACATTCTGTTCATTCTTAAAGGGATATATTCCAATTTTACTCCCGCCTCCTCTTTCACACCACTGCTATGGGAGTCTATCAAGATAAGGAATACGTCGGAGGACACAATCCCTTCGAAGAACAAGTTACTTCTTACCTTGTAATGTTCTTTCGATGGGATGTTCCTCCGATGTATTCCTTATCGCCCCTCCCATCTATCCCTGCAGTAAAACTTCCCTTGTAGTTGCAGTTTACGCTCCTTCAAGGTCAATAACCAATTCATGCACAGCTAATTTCAAGCTTCAAAACGGAACTGAGCAACGGTCGCTGCGCGAGTCTATTTATACACACGATGACGTCTGCGCTGAGACAGAGGCTGTCGAGGGACACCAGCTCGGGGGACGTCATCGCGCAGCGCCCTCTACTGAAAAAATGTCCACGGCCAGCAAGCTGGAATGTAATCTATCAAGATAAGGAATACGTCGCAGGAACATCCCATCGAAAGAACTTTACAAGGTAAGAAGTAACTTGTTCTTCTGTTCAAGACCCTTTTGTTACAGTCCACAGGGATAAGGTGGTTCTGCGCACTCATCCCAGATTTGCGCCTAAATTCATCTCAAAGTTCCATGTGAACCAATCCATCGAACTACCCACTTTCTTCCAGAATCCCACTAGCATGGCCGAAAGAAGCCTACACACACTAGATGTGCCCAGGGCAGTCATGTTCTACCTGGAAAGAACGAAACCACTGAGGAAAACAAACCGGTTTTTTGTTTCAGTGGCAGCTGGCAGAGAAGAGGATCCTGTCTCTAAATCAGCTATCTCAAGGTGGATTGTCAAATGCATCACATGGTTTCTCTCTTGCTAAGAGAGAAATGCCCTTCAAGCCTAGAGCACACACTACTCGAGGCAGTGGGGCTTCCATAGCATTCATTGCAAATGTTCCCCTAGAGTCCATTTGCAAAGCAGCAATCTGGAGTCCTGTACACACCTTTACAAAACACTATTGCCTAGACACTCAATCTAGATCTGACTCTCAGGTGGGACAAGCAGTATTAAGACATATTTTCTGTACTGTTCCTTCTCATAACCCACCTCCAACTCCGGGTACTGCTCGCTAGTTTATGCACAGCATGTGATTCTAAGCAGATTAACAAGCATTAGAAGACCTGCATTACTCACCGTAATAGAATTTCTGATGATTGCATCTGCTTAGATCCACATGCGCCCCCCCTGCCTCCAGGGACGTCATTTAGGGGTCGCCAGAGGTCGCAACTGTGACGTCTGAGGTCTCCCTTGTAACCGCTTAAAAAATAAATAAATAAAATAAAAAAGCTAAATAATGTTTTTTTTTTTGTTTGTTTTTTCCTGTAATGCAAGCTCCTGGGCTGTGGCCAGCACCATGTGGCTCTTTACTTCTAGAGTGGCTGGCTTTATTGTTCAGGCCCCTTAAAAAAAGAAGACCAATAAGAACAGGAGTGCCACAAGTCTAACACTTTCAGCGCTGACCCTAAATAAGAGAGAATAGGAATACCAAATAATGTGTCATTCTGGAATTTTATAGAATAATTGCTAGACTCATTAAAGGTTTATTTCAGGAACACTTCAGGGGGTGAGTCACTGATTTAGTCTGTTCTTAAACGCCTCAACTCAGCCTTTCATCCTTTTGGTGTCGATAAATGAGTACCAACAAAGGTTGGGTGATATTGGGTGTATATTTTTTCTATATAAAGCGCTTAAGCGTAAGTGCTATATAATAACACATCATTATCATTTGGTCATGGACGTCTGCTTGATTCACAGTAATTTGGTAATATGGGCCTATACACACTGATCTTAACAATACATATGGCCATCCTTTTTTGTATGAAACGTACATCACATTATAGTGATATTGTAACCATATTTTTCATAGTGTACAATGCTATGTGATGCTACTTCCTGTTTTGTCAATGGCTGAAAGGTCGTGTACCACTTCGGGGTGAGGTCAAATGACATCACTTTCTGTGATGTCATCAGGGGTCAAGGGGTGCGTGAAGTCACTTCCGCTACCCCTGGTATTTTGGTGAAATGACGTCCCTGCCTGCCTCCCCACAATGGGTGGAAGGAACATAGACGTCTTACTACTTTCTCTCTTCATGTACTCACGCACAATAGCCTGGGGCTCCCTAATAGCAGAAAAAATACAATCGGAGGGACCTCGGTGCGTGAGGGATTTTGGGTACACCGCACGTCACGATAGGGATAGTGTTACAGACAGGCCTATGTTCCCTTTCGGTCCCCGAAAGACAAGATGCACTACCCTGCGGTTACCACTGGATGTTGGACCATATGCACAGCATGTGAATCTAAGCAGATGCAATCATCAGAAATGCTATTACGGTGAGTAATGCATGTCATCGGGGTCTTCCTTGCCCAAGTCTCTTTGCCTTTCAAAGTCTCTTCTTTCAGAGGGTATGATGAAACAAATAATACGTAATTTTCTTAGGATTTCACAAGTATTCAATTTCTCAGGTGATTCACTATTCACCTCAGATCCCCCTCAGCCTGGCTCAGATCCTCGCAACGCAGTGCTCGTAGGATATTCATGCATCCAATTTCTCCTAGGATATTCTTTCTCGGGTGACTCATGGTTCACCCCGGGACCCCCTCAGCCGGACTCCGATCCCTTTTAACGCAATGTTCAATTAGTCTCCCTCCGCCGGACTCGGTGTCATGATCCCAGTAAATGAGCACAGTTCCCATTCAGGAATGCAGGAGAAGCAAGGGACATCCCATCAGTCAGCAGGTCAAAAGTCGGTACAAGCCTGGCACAAATGGCCACAGGACAGAACTTGGGAATCTAGCTCAAACATTCATGCCCCCCAAATGACTTCAGAAGTTTCATCGAAACCACCCTACTAAGCCAGGACCGGAGGGTTCATCCCTGGGAGTGGTCTTGGGGTGCCGGGGGTGGGGAGCAGGGGGGTGGGGGGGGGACTGTCATGATCCCAGTAAATGAGCACAGTTGCCATTCAGGCATGCAAGGGACATCACATCAGTTAGCAGGTCAAAAGTGGGTACAAGCCTGGCACAAATGGCATTTGTACCATTCATAACATGTTCTCCCATAGTCTGTCTTGGTGCTAACAGTGGTCTCATACACCAAACATGGCCGCCGCCAGGTCCATCGATAACTTACAGCACATTCTATACCTATTGCAAAGGGAGCTACTTAAGCCCCACCTCTGCTGGAGCGCTCGGTTTGTGTCTGCTCCGCTGACAGCGGGTAACGCTACCGGCATCTCTCCTCACAGAAACCGTCAAAAAAAATGTACTGAGACATTAATTGTCACAGAAAAAACTGAATTCATAGTTACGGTAAAGACTTCCCGAAGTATCTCAAGCGTTTCTTCAGTCAGCTGTTTTTGTTCGTAGCCGCAGCATCTTCTGTCAGAAGTTCCCTCATAGCCGCAGAATCTTCATTCAGAAGTTTTCCTCAGCAGCCTCTGCATCTTCCGAAGGTATTTCTTCCTCAGCTTTCCAAAAACCTGCAAACAAATAAGATATTTCATTAACTCACAAACGTAATAGAAATAAGAAAGAAGTTGTTTAAATAAGTTACGTACCTGATGTTTCTTCAATTCACTGCTTAGTTATTACTGCGCTCTCCCCTGAAGGCTGCCATTACTCCTTATAGACGAATTCTGAGAACCTGCAAGATTAAGGGAAAATATTAGAAAGGGAGATCTCTCCAACGTAGGGACTATTCAAAATCTAACAACTATAGTATTTTCTCCAAAAAATTACCAAAGACAATTTTTGAAAAGCAAAGACATTATACGACAAGAGTTATCGAACACCTCAACCTTCCAAGTTTGGAGTTTCTTAATTTCCCATGCGCCCCTGTAGAATAACAGGATGGAGAGCGTCACAAAACATACACACCGGTGAGAAGGAAGGGATTACCCAAAGTGCACAGTCGTACAGTAACTTCTCATAAAGTAGATATTATAGTAGGTCTATTGTTATTATTGTTGTTACACAGATAAGGAATCCTAAAAAGGTCCAAGTAACAGATCCACTGGCTGAGAAGGCATTACGCTCCAGAGGAGTCCAAGTAAGCGCTACACTCGGACCAATTCCAATTTAACTTTTCAACACAAACTTGCTTTGACCAAAAGCTTTCAGCTGATCTCCCTCCGCCGGGCTCCGACCAACTCTTTATCACAATGTTCAGTGAGTCCCCCTCTGCCGGGCTCAGACCCACTTTAACACACAGTTCAATCTTGGGTGTCTCTGTTCACCTCGGACCCCCTCAGCCGGGCTCAGATCTGTTTTTTTAACACAAATTAACCAGGGTATCCTTCACCAGCCTTCTTACTTTCAGATTCACTTTGCTTTACTGTCAGAGACTTTCGAAACTATATGGCTTTGCTTTAATCTCATACATGACCACTGTGCCGCGTTCTGGTATTTGTATTTCTTAAGATCAATTCCTTTTACTTTACATTCAGTTCTGTTTCAAACAAGCCTTTTTGGGTGTTCTATTCACTTTAACCTTAGGTCTCCCTCATCCGGGCTCGGACCCCTTCAGGTACCACTTTCACCTTCCTTTTTGGGTTCGGGCCACTTGCCCGCTTTACTTGGTGCCTTCCCTCACGCGCTCTGCTTCCCCGAGTGTCTGTCATTCTTTTGATCAGACTCACCGGGCAGCATTGCGAGGTCAGCGGGTCTGTCCTTTGGTGTGGGATGAGGTCAGGGTCTCACCACCTGCACCTCTACATCCTTGGTGTCAGTACTGGCCCCAAGGAACAAGCAATTGTCCGGTCCTCAACAGCAAAGTCCTGGCTGACTGAATCAATACGTAGGGAGCACGGCTCCTGTGACACGCTGCAGCCCTTCCTTCTCACTGGGCCGGGCCAGCGCCGCTGTACGCTGTCCAACTCTGGATTCACCTAACCACTCCTAGTCTCCTGGTTTCTCAGCCCCAGACAATCTTCCCAGCTTGATTTTGGTGTTTGGGATTTGAAGAGGGATCCTCTGCCGGTCTCAGCCTTGCAGCCTCCCTCTTACTCTCCCAACTGCATCTGACCTTTCTCCCTAAGCAGCCTTCATTTTTACACCTATGTGATGTTAATGGGCAGCAGGTGTGTGATTAGGGTTGGGTCTGCCGGGCGCTGCCTGACTCCATTAAGGGGACAGCCTGCTGTCAGTGTGTTGTAGTTTGTCTTCTGTGTCTTAGTGGATTTTTCACTGGTCATCTTCACCCCTCCAGGTTGCCTCTTAGTATTATGTGAAAATGTGGGCAGGGGGGTCTTATTTGATTGAAAATATCCCAAAAAGACAGAGGGGTTATGTGGTTGTGGACAACGGATGAGAGGAGGATACTGCCTGGGGTATTCCCATGAGAATGATCCCAGACTCCCCTACCCGGTTGTTTCTCCTGCACTGGTCCACCCCCACGGTCTGAATCCAAAGGTGATGGAGGTGCCCTGGCCACCCGAATAGAGGATTCTCGGGGCCCAAATGGGAGAATACCCCTAGCTTTCTCACACCAGGCATATGAAGTCAATTTGAAGGGCCTGAATGGGCTCCTCCACAGGGGGGAGGAGAGGCGCTGCAGTGGGTACTTTGACTGTGTTGTGCTGGTGGCAAGACGCAGCTGTGTGCACTAGTGCTCAAACAACTATCCGTATGCCTGGGCTTTTATTGCATTCGCCCCCAGATGGGCAGTGTCATGTGCTGCCCTTGCTAAATGACAGTATGCTCCTGCAGGGGCCATTGTCTCCCCAATCTGTCTCCAGAACCGCCTCGTTATTCTGATTACATTTGATCTTTGACACCTCTCTTTCACTGGCTTACAGGCCATGCTCTGCAAATGTAAAGTTCCTGTCCCATGTTCTCAAACTTCTTGCTCGCTACATCCTTCCCCAAACGAATAACGACTATGTAAATGGCTATTGGGGACTAAAACATAGACAAGACATGCTTCCGTGAGAGCAACAAGTTCTGCCACCTGATCGAACACTGAAGGTTGCAACAAGGCTGTCTCTAGCACAACAAAAGTATCACGTTGCAAGTATGACATAAGAAGATGCCGGTGAACCATCTGTTGATCGATGCAACGAAGAAGACTAGGCCTCCTGATGTTGTACCAGCCCTTTTTACACATATCCTAAACACCTTTTAGCTTTCCATGTGTATCATTTACGAACGACTTGAGGCCGGTGGCAGTGCAAAGGGCAGGTGACTTAACAGAAAACAGAGCACATCTTTTTGATTTTTATCCGCATGGACAAAATTGTTTGCCACAGCAGTCTGAAAACTGGCATTTTTTCTATGAGATTTGTGCCCTGAGTCTGTCAGAAAAAAACCGTACACAGTGAGATAAGGAATGGTTTCTTTCTGTTCAACGTTTGCTGTGTTTTGTCTGTAGGTGGTAATGGAGAGCAACATTATATGAAATGTTAGGATCCTCTCGGTAATGGGATGGAAGCTACAATTGGGAAGTATCCTTTGTAACAAATTATGCTTTTCTTTTTTTTTCATTGAATCCATGAATGCATGCTCAAACTCATTTTTATGGGTGCCCATGTTATGTCCATTTATCACCAAGATGCATCTATGCTGTGTGTTCCTACACAATTTGCAGGAGAAGGTTTTTCAATATATGTAATAAAATGTTTGAAGCCAGACTTCTTTGCTAAACGTCTTTTTTTGTTTGTTTCTAATATGCTGTAAACATTTTAAAATGCCAGTACCATACTTTTTACACCTGCAGAGGCAAATCATTTATATGCTTACAATTTCATTTACAGTCTAATTATAAAAGTCAGTGGGGTCTCATTGCGCCAGTGTAGTAAAACGGTGCCAGTCATTCGGTGTTATACCTTTTTGGTGCTTTTACCCCCACTGTTACCACACAACCAAATTCTGTGTTTGGAGGTAAAGCGGAGGATTCAACTTCAGATGAAGGTGAATCCTCCATTTTACCTCCAAAAATTGGCAGATGTACTGTGGAGTAATATCGCTCAAGGTAAATCTGCCAACAATTCCCATGGAGTTTTATGAACTCCAGAAATACAACCACCCGTAATCCCATGGTGTTAAAGTCTGTGATTGGTGTGGGGGGTGGATATTTAAGGGTGGCCATGAGATACTGAGCTTTCATGCTTCAAGTAAATGTATTGCATCTTCAGACATTGTATAAGACCCTTCTGGCCCTCAACAAATAGTTGCCCCCAATTTAGCTAAAAGGCCCATCCCTAAAAGGTTTGCAGGTGTTTATTTGCTTAAACGGAAAGGGTGCTGTTTGGTAAATATTGACCGAGACTGGTAGTTTCATGGCGTTGACTTGTAGTCACACAGTAGAAACTGTGGCCCGAATTTGGTAGGGCTGGAAACTCAAGGGTCCTCTGTGTGCTGCAGGATGCTCAGTTTCCTTTGAATGGTGGGCTGGTACATCGGGCGCAGTGGTAGGTCAGACTAAGGTAATGGAATGAACCAAATCTCTGGGTTGTCATTGGGGCAGGAACTGAAGATTGTCGTGCCCAGAGCAGTGGTCACCCGAGGGTGTTGATTGGGACTATCAGGACCTAAAATTGACATTTTGTGGGTCTGAGATTGGGTGACCCAAAAACTCTGAGTTTGAGAAGTCATGAATTGAGGTTGGGTTACTATTGGTTACGTGTTCATCCAGGCAGGATTAGGCCTGAAGGCCTAACATTGAGGGCGGTTAGGACATTCCACCTTCCAGTGGCCGGGCTGTTGGCATTAGTTGCAGACTGAGTTAGGGGGTGCATGGATGGGCAGGGGAAGGATCTGGAAATGGGTCTGGTTCTATTATGACCCTGGCTGTACTGCCTATTTCTATTGTGTCTATTAGGCTGCAGCGGGCCCTGTCCCTGATGGTACAGGCCTGTAGCCTGGAGGGCATCCTGTGACATGGTCATGGGGTTCTCCATCTTCTGAAGCTGCAGGGTCATATGTCTTTATCGTTTCATTTCTTTTTTTTAAATGCGAATTCCAGTAGTGAACAGCTTGGGATATTATAGAGGGGTAATTCATTCATTTCCTCCCCCTCCACCTCCTCTCCTTGAAGCTTTTCAAGATATCCTAGGATGCTTTGAGAAGGAGACCCTCCCCAAAGATCCTGACTGTCGACCGCTTGGAGGATTTGATAGGTCCATCAGCTTTCCCAAAAGGTTCTGCCTGCCTTTTTCGGGGAAATTAAATTACTTTGTGTTTGTTAGAGGGGCTGACGTAGGGGCTTTGGGGCAACAGAAGCTGCAGCCTGGCCTGGTAGAAAATCTGGAGGTGGTGGGGCTGGTGAGAGACTCCAGCAGTTAATGTAAAGATGGCAGGGTTGGAAGTTTAGGAAGAGGAATGTCAAGGGGTGAGCTCAAAAGGGCCAGGATCTGAGAAGCTTGGGAATGACCTATAGATTGAGTGACTGGCTAGGATTCAGGACGACTAGATGATTCATATGGTACCAGACAGATGTCGAGAATATCCTTGGGCTGAGGTGCAGTTGTAGCAGGAGTGCTAATGATGGGTCACAGTCTAGCTTCTTTTCTAGCCTTGTCTATTAATCTCTCTGTGCTGATGACTTCCCCTCTACACACTCTTTGGCCCATATAGAATAGATTTCCACTCTGCAATTGAGGCCTTATAATTCTCACTTGAAAGCAACTGCCTTAACAAATCAATGCGTTTCTCATTGAAATTACCTTCCACTGGAAGAGTTTCATAACCTAACCTGTGGTGCTTCTGTGTCTGGATGTGCTATTTTAATACATATTTCCCTGCTTCGTAGCCATGTTTAACCTGAACCTATGGAATATCCATATTACACTTTTTGTCCTTTTTGCTACATAAATTACTCATGATATATATCAAAATTATATCATGGGACATAAAACAGGGGCAGACCAGGTAGGTATGCATGCCTTATTTAAACCATAGACACAGACGGCAGGCAGCAAAATAAATTGCATACAAATCTGGCGCACATCATATTCTACCAACCATTACTTCCTGTTAAAATTCATTCCAGTTACCAGAGTAAATCTCACCTGACCTGCCCAGCAGCAGATGTCCACCGACGTGAAACCATTAAATCTAATCTAAAACTCGATGCCAGAAAACGCTTGATTCAAAACTGTAAAACCGACATTTAAAATGCGTGCGGTCCCTTTCAAAATTCCAAGCACTACAGCTCTGCAGAGCAACTCCCCAGAACGGCAATACAAATTAGAAGGAATAACACTACCTCCAGTCTCCCAGGCAAACATAAACTGAGATGAATGGGTCCGTAGCCTATCTGAGCGCTTGCAGGTGTTGGTATTAGGCCGGCAGACTGCTTAGCACACCGATCCAATTCCATATCCAAGACCCGCACGACACCCGACAAGTTGGGATCACACCCATGAGCCACCAAAAGACATAACTAGACACAGGTGACATCAACAGGTTGCAAAAAGATTACATTTCAGCAGCACCCACTTATTTATTCAGTCCCTGTGATAACCCATTGCAAGCCGAATGCAATGAAGCCAGTTCCCCCACCCTATACGTCACAGTACTCGGAATAATAAATTGCCAAGATACCTCCCTGTTATAGTATCCTTTTCCCCAGGCTAAGCAGATGCTGTTTCCCAGAGCTACTGGAATCCTGCCTTTAGCTCTGCTGACAGAAAACAGATAACAAATGGTATATCTTGTGCCGTTCCTCGTTAGCTGTAGGCTGTTGAAGGCAGTGCCGTGAGAAGACAACTGATAGAGATGACTCCTTCGAAGTAGGGCTGACGAGCAGATTCGGAGTCCCATTGATCAGCGAGATGCACACAGAGGGTGCGGAAGTTCTGCAGGGCTGAGAGGCGCAGGCAAAGATGATGCAAGTGACATCAGATGGAAGCTTTGCAAATACAAGATGGAAGATGAGGTTACATTACAGTATATGTTGCAGCAATCCCCTCTGCCCTATCACTATATCAACCAGGGCCTCGCCTGCTACTAGGAAGGACTAGAAGCCAAATTGAGCATTCTGATTGGCTCCCAGAAGTTTGTGAAACTGTGGCTCTTGCGTGTCCAGCCCTGACATCTGCAGCAAATGGCCAAAAGCAGCAACTGGTAACTCCTAGTCTGGGCCTGGTATGGCTGGAAATTGCCTATGGCCAGAACCTCTACTCAAGCCTGGACTTTGCCAAGCTCGCCCTTCACCTGACTAGTGGATGATAGGAATGTTGGTTGCATGTTTTGTGGCAGATTGAAAATTCAGGGTACCAACTATACAGCTAGGTGGAAGAGGCTCACTGATGGCTCTGCTTTATCTTTTTTTGTCTGTTTTTATTGCCTCAGAGGAAGAAACTAGCTCAGTGATGCTTAGTGCCCATCCAGGATAGGTCTCATATATTAACACTATATAATGAATTGTAACTGTACAGGACACTTCCTTCCTTCCTTGCTTCCTCATGTACACCTCTCTCCCAACTTGCATTCCTTCAATGGAAGTATTCTACCATGCCCCCACTCCTCAAATATGTTGCAGCAGTTTGGCTCACAGCTAGGTTTGCTATTTATAAATCCCATACCCGCATTACCACATTGACTGTTAACAACATCCTTCTGAACATGGATTCCTTCACCTAAAACAAAGTTTGTGTAAATAGTTGGGTGACAAGTACATTTATGTAATGAAAAATCACATTGGTAAAACAGATTTTCTCCATGCAGACCTCAAAGGTGGATTTGAAATCGAAGCTTGGAATGGATTTGAAAAGGGCAATGCTTCTACGACTGGCAAGAAGAGACTCTAATCTCCACCCAGACGACCCAGCGAAGAGAGACCTCATTTATGACAAATATAAGGTGGGAGGGGTTTCCTTTTTCTGGTAGTTATTTTTATTTATAAAGTGCTTACTCTATCACACTTTGAATGTTATCACACTTTGAATGTTCTCAAGATCTCGATCCTTTGTACACAAAATGAATCCACGTTCTCTTCATAAGCATGCTGGTAATGCTTTTAATAATTTGGGCCCAGGAGAATAGTGCATATATGCACTTGGCTGCAGCTGTGAATTTCCCCATTTGAAAAAGCGGTTTTGCTTTTAATTTGTTCGATAAGATTTAGAAATGTATCACTCGCTCATTGTGTAAACAGATGCTTCCTTTTTTCTTTCATTGCTTAGCCTGGTAAGTCAAGTGGCTACTATTTAAGGGATTGCAAAATGTGTATTTCGTAATGTGTGGGTTTTTCTGTTTTAGATGTATTTTATGTGAATACCAAAAAAGGATGTCTCCATAACAGTCTTCTATTTAATTTTTCATTATATTAAACAAGATCGTATAAATTCTACATAATTCGGGTAACTTGCCTGAAATTAATAAACTGTTGAGTGCCCGTAGGATGTATATGTCTGACCTTAGAGTTATTCTATTTTTTTTGCCACCTTTTTCTCCTCTACAGTACAAGCTCCCCTTTTCTTTATCCCTAACCTAATTACTTAATCTGTACTTGGGGGTCAGAACCATAATATCTCCTTTTGACTGTTGCTAAGCCTAGGAACTTTCAGTATAATGTTATTGCTCCTTTAATGTGCAGTTTCATGACTGATTTCTTGCTTAACTATTTACTGGTTTTTGCTTTTATCATTGTATGGGTCTGCCCCGAATTTGATATTTCCGCTGACCGTCACTGTCTTTGCACAAAATCTCATGTGAATGAGGATTGCTTATTGACTTATCCCCCACACTTAGCACAGATATGTTTTTAATTAAATCTGGTACAAAAGGTCACAGACTCGATGCATCAGAAGTTTCCAAATAAGTCTTGATGCAGAAAAGAACAAAGATGTCCTGCTCATAGAGGACATTGAAAAGGGTAATCTTACGCCTGTACATTCCTAGGTATGTGTGTAGGTTAATAGCACTAAGTGTTGAATGCCATATTATTTGGACTTGTTACTTCTAAAATATTTATCATATGCCCAAGTTATTGTGGTTTTTCGTCAGGAGGTAAGGAAGCTATTATTGTATGACTTCCTGCCAATAAGAGGATCCACGAAAAAGTGGGGCCTGAAAACGACAGGATGTATTTCCAAAGAGCATTTTCCCTAGCTGAATGGGCTTATGTGTTTTCTGTGCAGATCAGTCCTTTCCATCTTTCCTTCAGAATGCTCCGTGTAATTTTATTTCGTCTTCTTCCTTGTGTGGTGGGACAGAAAGAGGAGAGGTCACATTGAGGACATTCTGTACTCTTTATAAAAATTATAAGAATAATTCCTTCATAGGTATTGCTACAGGGAATGCCCTCTCTATCTAAAGGAACTAAAGGTGCTCATCGGATGTCAGGAAGTCCAAAGTAAATATGTCCTCTGTCCAAACTAACTCTTATTTGACCCCACCACTAAGTATAACTAAAGTAAATAGGCTTAGACTCTCTTCTTCCCCTGGTCTTTTCTTCTTCTTGGATGGTCTTTTTTTATATAAATGTTTCTTTTTGCCTCATATACCTCTTAGCGTTATCTCCTAGGATAGTATTTCTTATCAACTCTTGTAGTTCTTCAAAATGACTCTTGGGTCTCGTGCTTTCAGTGGTCCTAGCTTCGAAGTAATTTTCCTGCCAGTAATTCCTCACACTCTTGTTATCACATATATGTTCTTCCCAGTCTCTTTGCTCAGACTGATCTAAAGTACTTTTGCCTTGTTCCCCTTTTAGACTTTCTTTGCCAAGGTTTCTCTCTAAGGCTGTCTTTTCTTTTATCTTGTTCACTGGCAAGCTTTTTCATCTTTCTCGTGTTTTACTGGCTTGTATTTTCACAAGCCTTAAACTTTATAGATTTAGGGATCTTGCCCTTCCTCCCATAGTTTTAGTTTCAGTCACTGTTGGCTCCCCCACCTGCGTTGATTAAGTTCCTTGCATGTATATATATATTTATGTATGTGTGGGTCACATCGCTTGTAAATTAATTTCTTCAATGTTATCTCATCCTCAGGACTGGGACATGTCTATCTTCAAGTGACAGCAGTCTTTCCCGACTGGGTTGTCTGTTATTTGCATTCCTTTGTTTTTGTAGTTCCAATCAGGACATTTTATGGTTTCGTTCTCATCCTTGGGACTGGGCTGAGTTTCTCCATGCATATGATTCCCCGCCACACCCACCCTGAAATTTAAAATTCTGTACCTGTTTATTGTACAGGGAAGGGTTGCAGGGCTAGGCGCATGCTCGCATAATGCTTCTCGCTCTTCTCACTGCTTGGGTCCCTGCTCTTGGTTCCTTGTCTGGTGTCTGCCTCCCGCAGATTCTGGCAATCGGATGGCATTCAGGCGTGCCGTCTCTGCGCTGTTCCTTGAACATCCTGCCCACCAGTCTGTAAGCATGGTCACGCCACTACCATGTACTTCTGTGTTTCTTCTTGTACCGCTTCCTTTGCGGTTGCATAGACCATTGTCTCCTACTGTGTTTCTCTCCCTCTTTGAAAGGTGCGGGCTCCGTGACCTGGCTGGACTCCTTCACATGGCTTGATGATGTCTTCCCCTACAGGTAGCACTCTCCTTCTGCTCTGACTTGTCCCAGTTAAATACACGTCTCTAGTTAAAGAGACATCTTCCCTTTTTCTTCCACATGTTTCTTTTCACATTGTCTTCAGCGAAACGTAAAGTTGCCACACTACTCTTCATAGAAGACCGTCCCATATATGCAGCTGTGGTAATTTATTTATGGAGCTCCTCACAGGAACGGGAGTACTGGGACCCAAAGGGGGAGTCTCTCCCAGTGAGGTCACACGCCTCGACCTCTAGGGAGGGTCTTGCAGAGCTAGCCCACCTCCCTAGCCTCACAGTAGTCTTCCACCTTGGGGAAAAGGGACTAATACCTGTGATTCGTCACACCTGTCTCCATGTAATGTTGGGCAATTTAGGAATTCAAATAAGAATACAAGAAAATGTAATGCCACTAGTACAGTTTGCGCCAGTTGAAACTAGATTTATTTAAGAGTGACTAGTAGTGTCCGTTCGTGATGCGTGTTTCAGCCCAAGGCAGCCTTCCGAGCCAGACATATACTTAAGTCACAACAAGATAATCATAACAAATATCAACACAAGTTTATAATACAAATAATAAAAAAACCCAAGCGAATGAAAAAAAAAAACCTGCAACAAGTAATCACATATTGCATACAGTTCAAACACAAAATCAAGCAAGATAATCATCAACAATACATTATTGTATGTCATAATAGAGACAGGGGTTTAAGGGGTTGGACAAGGATAGGATATGTGGGGTAAGACAAAAGATAAGAGATAGATGAAATACAATACAAAAGACAAAAATAAGAAGCACATTAGAATGTGCGTTCAATATTGACAGTGTATAAACTCATCCTAACCAGTAGGTGCCAAATGTTGCACAGTGTTGTATTATTTCTACTAATTAGTTACTCTCCTGCACTTCTCAAATTCATTATTTGCAAACTAATACATTTCAACAAAATGGATTGTATCTCTTTGATAATTAATCCTTCCATAAAAGTCCCCATCACATTTTGAAATTGGACATTTGACTTAACTTATTGGTAAATCATGAATTATCTCTTGATAGTTTTTGCTGATTCCAATATGTGGGTAAAATCCCTGTGCCTATGGCCATTGCAGAGAAAAAACATTCCATTCAGTGCTATATTTCATTGTGCGTTGGGTAACATCAAATTCATTTATTTCTTGTTGTTAGTATCTAATGAGAGATGTAAAACTAACCCACATTGTCAACCCCATATTTGATGCGCTTGTTGTATTCATCTGAACCTATGTAGTAATGCTGGTGCATAAAGTTCCCTTAATGTTCATAGAATAGGTGTTCCTTAACAAAAAGCGCTTGCTCTTAAATATACATTCATTAAAGCGTTCTCGATTAGAAAATAAATGTCATATGTACTTGTCCCAAGATAAACAGATTGAAGCATCTGCTTTGGCGTATGTTACTTTGCAGAGCGCTGCTCGTTCTCAAAATAGCGCAATACATTTCACTAGATGTGTGTTTCACAAAATAAAGAATTAAAATCATCTGTTTCTAGTTCGTGTTTTGAGATCCCACGTTATGAAATTGTGTGCCACACACCCATATGACGGCAATCCGCGAAAACAGCTAAACAACTAACCGAGTATTAACACATTTGCATTACCTAAAAACAGCACTGTTTGCCACGACGTGTTACTATTGTGTTCCACTGCTTGTCAGGACAGGGATAAGACCCCATCAGTGAGTGCCAGTTATCTAACACCTAGAAACAACGTAACATTAGGCTTACCTCTTCCTAGGAGTTCCGTTTTCATTGAGTCAACTTCTTATAGTAACTCTCGCGGGCGCCATTGTTTCTGCCCTTATGTAAATTGCTTTGTTACGTGATTGGTTGCGCCCACTGCTCGTTTCGCGCTATCCAGTAGCTGTTGTTTTGACTGCCTACCTGTTCGGTAAAACGTGCAGATAACAGCTGCATTGTTTATGCTCCTGTTGCGAGTGTTACGTGATAAGTATACATTTAAATGCATGTATTTAAACTAGGATTCCATCCCAACTATTGTGGTGTTAAATCCAAAATCGAAGTTCAATAAATAACATAGGTTGCTTGCATAAATTCACCCTTGTGATCTAGTGCCTATCTAAGTACCCTCTCCTAATGGGTTTCACTCTAGTCCTTGTTTAATTGGAACTGTTTACCACAATGGAAATAGACGTGTACTCTAGGCCAATCATTAGTCCTTTTTGTTACATGTGTGTGGCATCCACCAATTTCACAAAAATGTCACTAACAGGCACTTTTGGATAGCTAACAGTTAGCCAAATAGTGAATAAATCATATACAATATATATAAGTATTATAACCAAGATTGCATGTGATTTAAAGAAATGCGCCCATCTCATGGTTAAAGTTGAGGCCTACTTCTGTGGCCCCGATATGACAAATTAATTTTGCTTTAATGTACGCTCCATGTTGCCACCTGTTTAAGGTTATTCGTAAATTATAATAAACAAAATTTTTCGCAACAAGTCTGGAAACAAGGAAAGATAGATCTGAAGCTCCAGTACAGAGTCCTTTAACAATACTTGATATACAAAATACATTTCTATTACGCTCCATTAATGAAGCTGAAAGTTATGAGATGTTTAATTTGCTAAGTGAATTGAAAGTTAAACCAATCAATTATGATATGCGGGAACTAAACCCAAATTCCTTCTGCAACTAAATCAAGAAAACATCATTGATACATTCTCCAAAGCTGTAACCAAAGACATAAATGCATTGCTCAAAAGTTTGAAATCTGATCAGATCAAGACATTCAATTATGGAAACCTGACCAAAAATGAGATATTAGCACTGAAGACACTCAATAATGATGAACAAATTGTTATCAAGGAGGCCGACAAAGGGGGAAATATAGTTATACAAAATCGTGAGGACTACATCAAAATAGCAGAAAAACATCTTGAAACCCCTGGTTACTACATCTTAAGGACAAATCCAACCAAGGAAGTGGTCACTATATTACATGAACATATATACTCAAATGGCACAAACAAGGTCTGATTACAGATGGGGAGAAAACCTTCATGAGTATAAAAGAGCCGGCATTGCCTACTATGTACTTTCTACCCAAGTTGCATAAACCTTTCGATAAGATACCAGAGACAAGACCTATCTTAAGTGGCATTGGCTGGGCTACAGAGCCAATGTCCGAGTACATTGACGAACTGTTAGCACCACATGTTGCTGAAATTAAATCTTATTTGAAGGATACGACAAGTGTTTTGAACATTTTGAAGGGGCACAACTGGTAAGAAGGACAACTGCTCATGACTTTTGATGTACAAGCCCTCTATACCTCTATACGTCATGATCTTGCGATCCAAACTATAGAATGTCTATAGAGGGAGTTCAGCTTCCCACTTTTATCATTGTAAAATGCTGACCGAAAAGCTACAATTAATGTTGGAACACAACAAATTTATTTTCAACAACACCTTTTACCAGCAGAAGCAAGGAGTTGCTATGGGCACTAAATATGCCCCAGCTCTGGCAAATCCTTTTATGGCTATGCTTGAAGATGATCACATATACACCAATCATTTATTCTTGAACAAAATGTCCCTCTGGACCAGATGTATAGACAATGTCTTTGCAATATGAAAAGGTAATAAAGATGAGCTAGGCCAATTTACTAGGGAAATCAATCAGAACAGCATGGGAATAACATTCACATGTACATCAGACTTCGATAAGATCAGTTTTTTGGATCTGGAAATCTACGTAGCTGAACAACAACTTCTGACTCGAATGTATAGAATATCAACACAGGTGAATTCAACTCTGCACCCACAAGTTGTTACCATAAGAAAGTTATATGCAACATCCCGTCTGGGGAATGTATTCATGCTCGAAGAAACTGTTGCACCAGTCATTGTTTTCAAATGGAATGTAAGTTACTCACAGAACGCTTTCATCAGAGAGGTTACAATAAAGTAGATGTACGTAGAGGGGTGGATAAAGCTGTAAACATGAACAGAAAAGATACTTTAACACCAAGAATGACAAAGAAAACAGAATTACAACATCCACAAGTTCAATTTATGGCCAAATATTGTAACAACCACTATTGGATCAAAAAGATCCTCATCAAACACTGGCACATGTTGTTGTTGGACACAGACTTATCCAAATATTTGCATGCTGAACCACGAATCATCTTTAAAAAAGCACAGGCACTCAAAAACATGTTAAGTCCATCTCTTTTGTACACTGGTAAAGAAAAGTAATTTGAATTGGCTCAATCCGAGAATTAAGGTTTTCTTTAAATGTGATACATGTGCCATGTGTCGGTACGCATATAAGGATAGCACAGAATTTCAGGACGCATTGGGCAATAAATGGGACATCTAAGAGTTTATCAATTGTAAGACTCAGTATGAGGTCTATGCACTTATCTGTACATGCACGGTATACATTGGGAGTATGATAAGGAATCTCAAAACTACAATATGTGAACACTTTTCTTCCATCGCTAGTCAAGATCAAAGGTTGCCCCTAGCGGTGCATTGGCAACGAGAACACCAACTGCATAATAAAACCTGTTAAGGTTCATTGGACTGAAGAGAATACAGAGGAGTGTCAGAGGTGGCAACATGGAGCGTACATTAAGGGACATGGAAGCAAAATTTATTTGACATTTCAGGGCCACAGAAGTGGGCCTCAACTTTGACCATGAGAGGGGCGCTTTTCTTTAAATCACATGCAATCTTGGTTATAATACTTATGTATAAAAATTTTAATTTTCTTTGTATATGATTTATTCATTATTAGGCTAACTGTTGGCTATCCAAAAGTGCCTGTTAATTTGACATTTATGTGAAATTGGTGGATGCCACACACATGTAACATAAAGGACTAATTATTGGCCTAAAGTACCCGAATTAATAAATATATTTTTCTATTCTAGAATTGGTCAAATTACATATTGGGACCAAGAAAAGTATGCAACCAAGGATAATCTATCCTATGAGTGTAATTACTAGATTATGAGTGCGTAACAAGACAGCTATGCACAAAGCTGATTGCAGTCTATATATTATATGGGACATGTCTATTTCCAGTGTGGTAAATGGTTCCATTAAACAAGGGCCAGAGTGAAACCCATTAAGAGAGGGCACTTGGATAGGCACAAGATCACAAGGGTGCATTTATGCAAGCAACCTATATTTATTGAACTTCGATTTTGGGATTTGACAACACAATAGTTGGGATGGAATCCTAGTTTAAATGCATGTATTTAAATGTATTCTTATCACGTAACACTCGCAACAGGAGCATATACAATGCAGCTGTTACCTGCATGTTTTACCGAACAGGTATTTTAGCAACAGGTAGTCAGTCAAAACCGCTATTGGATAGCATGAGCCGAGCAGCGGGCACAACCAATCACGTAAGAAAGCAATTTACATAAGGGCAGAAACAATGGCAACCGCGAGAGTTACTCAAAGAAGTTGACGCAAGGAGAGCGGGACTCCTAGGAAGAGGTAAGCCTAATGTTACGTTGTTTATAGGTGCTCGATGGCTGGCACTCACTGAGAGGGTCTTATCCCTGTTCTGACAAGCAGTTAAACACAATACTAACACGTCGCGGCAAACCGTTAATACTGGGATAGCTGTTTTCGCGGATTGCCCTCATATGGGTGTGTGGCACACAATTTCAGAACGTGGGATCTCATAAACCACAAGCTAGAAACAGATGATTTTTAATTCTTCATTTTGTGAAACACACATCTAGTGACATGTATTGTGCTACCGTAAACGTGTGGTTAATCAATGTACATTTGCGAGCGAGCAGCACTCTGCAAAGTAACATAAGCCAAAGCAGATGCTTCAATCTGTTTAGCTTGGAACAAGTACATATGATGACCTTCATTTTCTAATTGAGAACGCTTTAATGAATGTATATTTAAGAGCAAGCGCTTTTTGTTAAGGAACACTTGTTCTATGAACATTAAGGGAACATTATGCACCAGCATTACTACATAGGTTCAGATGAATACAACAAGCGCATCAAATATGGGGATGACAATGTGGGTTAGTTGTACATCTCTCATTAGATACTAACAACAAGAAATAAATGAGTTCTATGTTACCCAACGCACAATGAAATATAGCATTGAATGGAATGTTGTTTTCTCTGCAATGATCATAGGCACAGGGCTTTTACCCATATATTGGAATCGGCAATAACTATCAAGAGATAAGTCATGACTTACTAATTAGGTAAGTCAAATGTTCAATTTCAAAATGTGATGGACTTGTATGGAAGGATTAATTATCAAAGAGATACAATCCATTTTGTTAAAATGTATAAGTTTGCAAATAATGAATTTGATAAGTACAGGAGACTAATTAGTAGAACTAAAACAACATTGTGCAACAAAATTTGACACACCTACCAGTTCTGATGAGTTTATACAATGTCCATATTGAACGCACATTCTAATGTTGCTTCTTATTTTTGTCTTTGTATTGTATCTATTTCTCATCTTTTGTCTTATCTAATATATCCTACCCTTGTCCAACCCCTTAAATCGCGGTCTCTATTATGACATACAATGTATTTTTGATGATTATCATGCTTGATTTTGTTTGAACTGTACGTAATATGTGATTACTTGTTGCAGGTTTTGAAAAAATATTTCTTGCGTTTTTTAATTCTTTGGATTATCTTTTTTGTTGATATTTGTTATGATGATCTTGTTGTGACTATTACGTATATGGCCTGCTCTTATGAAGGCCTTGGGCCGAAACACGTGTCGCGAACGGACACTACTAGTCAATCTTAAATCTAGTTTCAACTGGTGCAAACTGTGTAGTGGCATTAACTTTTCTTGTGTACCTAAGAGGGTGGTGGGAGCACTCTTTGCCCGTATGCAGTGCAGTGCAACAGTGAACATCAGCTATATTATTGCCTTTACTTAATCACTTGGTACCTGGTGTGCCAGTATCCCCTCCAGCCAACCCACAACCAAGTATTTTTCTAGGAATACCACTGTGATCTGTTGAGCTGCTTTTTTCAAATGGGTGCGTTGCTTAGATTTTCCTCCTGAGGGTGCGACACACAACATGGAAGTAGTATCAGTGCAACCTTCCTAAAATATAGTGTTAATGTTCGAGATAGTGATCTATTTAGTACTCAATAAACTAGTCGCAACACTGCCATCAGTTAGTATTGGAAAATGAAAATCTAAGGATAGGAACCCATTGTGCAGTACGATTTTTAAACTGTTTTGCAGTGAATGTTTACTCATCAAGGTTAAAAAAAAAATAAATGTACTGGTGTTTTAAAAGTAATCATGCATCTTGTTTTCTTAAACATTCAATGGTTAATTTTGTTCTGCTGTTGCCAGCTGGTTGGTTGATACATGTATGCCACTGTAGCAGAATTTTTCTTTTTGATGCATTTTTTTGTTCATCAAAAAAAGCCAAATGTGTGCCAATTAGGCTACATTTTTAAACTCTTTAAACATCAAGAAAGCTGGCATGTGTTTCGACCTCTGTTTGATTTTTTTTTTTAAGGCTTAATATGGCCATTTTTTACTGAAACCGGAGCCTGCTGTTTCGCATGTTTAAAGGCATGGCATGCTCACCCTGAATATGCCCCTGTCAGGTTTTCAGTTTAGCTTTTCTTAGGTTGAGGTCTTTTAAAAGTGACTCGACCTTGGTTTTTTTCAATGCAGCTGCAAATGGCCATTATTAGTGTGCGAGGCTATCCTCTGCATGGCAGACGGCATGTAAACCGCATGCTGAGGTCTTTAGGTTCTAGCGATGTGTTCCAGAAATATGTAGTTATCTATACAAGATTCAGAAAAGAATTGAACCTGGGGAATATTTTCCTTTGAGAAAACATGTTGAATCCTGGCAGACCGCAGGGCATTTGATGGCATAATGGAAGGAGGGCTGGGAAGGCCTCATGAGTTATCAACATAAGAATAGCATCTACAGCCTTCAACATTCCCCAAAGTCCACAGTCCATCTTCTAGGCATAATCTATAGATGGATGCACTCGGGACAACAAAGCTACTCATCTGCTTGAGGAATGAAAATCGGTATGTTGCATCTGTCTTCTCCAATCCTTCATCCTTAAACAGGCCAAGGAACTTAAATGATTGTGGTGCACACCAATGATATCCTTTTGTTATTCCCGATATTGAATCTTTACAATCACTGCCAAATCATCCTATTTCTAATACTGTTCTGTTCACTGCTTAGTACTGTTTTTTTTTTATATTTTCTAATGTTTCTCCCTTTTTACAATACCAAAACGTTGAAAAGTGTGTGTATGCACACAGTTCAAATTTGTTTTAGGTATGCTCCAACACAGAATAACTGAAAACATGTAATAGATATGCTTGATTATCTTCTTTTGTGGGATTTATTTCACAAATGTTCATAGGTTTTGCGTGTCCAGAAACATTGAGTCAAAAGATGCTCTTGAGTGTTGGCACCTCTGTTTTGGGTGACCATGTCAATTGGCCAGCCAGACATTTCTTGTACGTTTGGGCAGTTCATTAGGACTGGGATTCTTGTAATAGCATGATAGCTAATGGCATCCCATTTGATTTTAATACAGTGCAAAATCGGTTTATTGTGCTCAGTGCTGTTCCCTCTGGAAGTGAAGTGTTCCAGTTCAGTCTGCGGCTGTGTTGAGAATTGCCTTCAGATATCCATATTAGAAGGGCCGATGTGAAGACCTATAATATGAGGGTTGGGAATTCCACCACTTCAAAGTAAATTCTACTGAACTTCAAGTTTAGCTGCTCCACTTCTTCAGGATAGAAAAACAGGAATATGTGACAATAGCTTGTACCATAACTGTGCCTCTCAAGCTGGGGAGGGCAATGACTTTGTTGCAGTTTCTTAAACTTTTTGTTGAAGCTGTCATCAGTTTCTAATTTGAGTGAGTTATTCTGCAGTTGGTGTCCATTGACAGGGCAATTCACTAGCCTTTGTCTGCACCCAAACAATGCCTCCTTCGAACCGAATGAATATTTGGTCATTCCTTCTCACACCAGTCAGTAGTTTAGGACCATCCTGTTTGTAAAGTTCATATTGCGCAGGTTCTTAAAAGGAATATGATGGCGAGAAGCCCGTTTTCCATTCAGACAACATGTGCGATCTCGGATGGCAATGTATTTATTTTGCCAAAAGATAATAACACAATGGTATTGACTGGCTTCATATCATCCAGGTTTCAAATAATTAATTCATTCAATCCTTAGAGAGAGGTGAATCTTGAGGTAGGGAAAATGTTGATCTACTAAATTGGGGCCATTGCAGTGCGATTTTTCTATCCAAACATCCAGCTCTAACTGCATTGATATTTGGCCAATCTCTAAAAGCACGATGGAAGGTATGGTTATGCCATTCCCAACCGTGTTCTAAGTGGGCATGTAAAAGAACAATATCGACCATTCCAACCCTCCTGCAGCTGCAGAGGCAGTAGGAAAGCTCTGAACTCGGTCTTTGCCGCTTGGTGTAAACCCACATTGCAAGCTGGCTTTTGGTCATTGATGCATCTCTCCCATCCACGCTGGCCTTCCCCTCCCTCACCTCACTTGTCTCTTCTGCCCCTTCTGCCTTACCTCCGATTTGATTTAATTCACGCTTACCTCCTGTGCTGCTACAATTACAGGAGCTCCACCATGCAGTCTCCTTTCCCCAAGTGACCATTAATGCAACTTGTGAAGGTACTTGTGTTTCTGAATGAGCTTCCTTTTTTGTAGTTTTCTTTTTTCTGGGGTACAAGTTGCCTTACCGTGCACAAACCCATTACCCAATAACAAATGCCTTCTAACACAGGTGCTACTGGCAATGCCTTCTGTGATGCCCTGTTCTGGGTGGTAACAACCCGCCATAGTCATTAAAGGCCCGTGGTTCTCCCTGGTCTAACTTGCGAAGTACGCTGATAATTGGTACAGTTCATCATGAAAGGCATTTTTGCCTAAGGAACAAAGATTAAATTATTGTTAAATATTTTGTATTAAATATGAAGGTAGATTTTTTTTATGATTTCTCTGTACATAACTATACACCTTCTATTTCAGGAATTTGGTCCCAGTCTATCTGGGGCTGAGGCTCTGGGGAATTTGAAGTCCCCTTTGATGGAAAGTGGACCACCAGACCACCACCCCAATCTGGTGCATGCAGGCATGGCAGATACTAAGGTTTGTCCCCTTTGCTTACCCAATCCCAGAAGAAGCCCATTCTCTACCTTCTTCGTTTCCCTCTCCTGTATTTATGTTGACAAACAATGGCTATCCTGATGACTGCGCCAACACTATTTGTGTTTGTGAAAATGACAACCCTTGGCATGCCCAAACTGTACTCAAGTTTTCAAAACAGTTTGATCACTTGGGACGCTATTTTGTTTCTAAGCAAAATCGGAAAGTCTTTCAAAATATATTTTAACAGCATCCTTATTGGTTGTGTTAACCATATTAATCTGCCAAAGTATGGTACCAAATGTTATTATGAATTGGATACTTTTATAAAGTTATGTATATTACTAACCCCTTCATTCTAGTACAATTAAAATACTATTTCAATCACTACTCAAACGTGGTGTGAAAAAGTACTTTAGCGTATTTCAAGAAATTAGACCAGTTAAGGGAGGGGCTATAACCGGTAATGCAGTCAGGGGTGTAACATTTCTGAACAAGTAAAGCTGGGGTAAGTGGGATGAATCAAGTTTTAAATGCATAATATGTGAATAAATCTGTACAATCCATCCACAAGAATTCACTACTTCAATGTTCATCACTTTTCACCTTCTCAGTCTGCTGTTCTACGTGCTTCTGAAAATGGAGTATTTTGCTACTAGAAAAAAATCCAATCTTATTTCAGAAGCATTTTAGAATTGGGGATCTTTGACCACCTTAAAAGACACTGGGCCACAGTTTGAGTTTGACGATGTGGCCAAAAATGGTGGTAATGCCGTGATAACGGACCATAGATTTTGAGGTAAGGTACAGGGGAAAACTCCAGTCAAATGCTAGAGGTAATTCCGCCACCTTACCAACAGAAAATTGACATTTTGGTGGAATTCCGGCCAGTGGTAATTCCACTGAAATCCCCATGGAGTCCTATGGGGCTAACACCGCCATAGCGTCACTTGTAATCCAGTCATATTTCTGCTGGATCAAGTGGCGGAAACAGTAAATCTGTTTGGTCGTTTCTCAGTGGATTTACTGCTGAGATCACCAAACTTGTAATGAAGCCCACTGATCTCCTACAGTAACTTCAAGTTTAACTTTGTGTGAAAGGTAAGCTTTAACAGCATCAAAAATAGTTTCCATAGAGGGAAATTACCAATCTCATTTATTAACCAAATGTGTATCACCTTTTAGGTAGAGGAAAGCAATTCTTGAGATATGAACTATAAAAAAAACCTTTGTAATGTCTTGCCTTTCTCCTGCTTCTACATGGGACTCTTATACATTGTCACATTTTAACTATCATAATTATTTTCACTTGCTCATTTCAGTTATGTGGGTATGTGTATGAAGTCCTTATTGCAAAAGCCTCAATGAAACTGTTGAGAGCTAGAACTGGATGGGCGCAGGAGGGTCAGAATGAGGCAAATACACTCAAAGATCAAGGTTTCAGGTTGTTTACAGTATGTTAGGTGGTTAGTCTTTCTAAATGGTTAGACTGGGTACTTTTAAAAAGCCTCTTCTGCAAATCAGAAGTAGGGCGGATAAATGTAATTCATACCCTAGGTTATGTTTTGTGGTCAGGTGGGGATGTAGCATTCTGAGGGATGTTTGGGGCAATTTATTGCTTTTGCATTAATAAGCAAACACGAAAATCTTGAAATTGCCTCCTTTGTTGATCAGAAGCCAGTAAAGTGCCATTATGACAAGTCTCAAGGAGTATTTGCAATCTGTGTTAGCAGAGTGGCTTGCTGCAGAGTTTTGAAAAATCTGAATACTACTGAGTAGTAATAAGTATGCATCAAGGAGGGCATCGCAGTAATCTAGTTTAGGTAAACATCTGGTAGATTGTAAGAATATCTGGGTTTAAAAGGTGGTGTTTCATGTTATATTTTGTGGCGTATCTGAGGATGTCGTCCCTTCTCCCCTCGGGGCAGGGATGACCTTTCCCATGGGGCCAGGGCAGTGCGTCCACAGTGCTTCTCTCCCCATGGGATTGGGGACGACTATTCTCAGGAGGCGCAGTATTCCCCCTGCTTCAGTACCGCTAACCCCTTCTCCAGTAGTAAGTCCTCCCTCCACCCCCTCAACCACCCACCCTAGTCAGAGCCAATATGTACTATTGTCAAAGAAGTCGGACTAATATACTTGACAGGACTGAAATACCAACTAAGTACTTTGCATCTGGTTTTAAAAGAAGTACTGTGAAGAGGTGGTGACAGAGAGTCAGAGGATCACTTTGGAGGATCTGCGTGAGCGGTCTAGCTTCTCACAGAGATGTCATTGGCCCAAACAAAAGCAACAAACTGACGCAAGCGTTCAAAATGAGGTCAGCTGGGATTCAGAAGAGCGATCCTCCGAGGAGAAACTTCGGCAGCCGTCCATTGGGCGGGTGAGCCGAACGGAAAGCCATGAACTGATGAAAAGGAGAGTGCGAACTTGGTTCATGCTGGAAAGGCCGCTCATGCTGCTGCCGAAACGAACCTGTGGGCACCCCAGTCTCTGGTGAAGCACCTGCGAGGAGGGACACGCAGCCGGGCAGAGTCCGACGTCTGCACAGCCGCTGCAGACCCCTGCCATTCACCCGGATACTACCAAAGCTTTCAGAAGCACGCAGCTGCTCGGGAGACGCCGGTACCTACAACGAAGAAGCTAACGGGTACGCGGGTTGCCCGAGAGGCGTTGGAGGTGCGGGGAAGCAAGGAGGTGAAGCGAGAAGTTGGAGCAAGACTCTGAGAAAGGATTAAGAATCTGGGACGCGCACCCATATGGAAGTGAGTATAAGTGGGTCTATCTTGAGAAATAAGACGGTCTGGGACCCTGAAGGGACATTGCGAGTCTGGGGACCCACACCCATTTGAAAGGCAAAGGAATGAAGAAACAAGGAACTAAAGGGGCTGCGACCCTATTAAAAGAATGATATAGTCCATGAGACTTCAACGGCTACCCAGGAGAGAAAACCAAGCAGTTGATATTTTTGAAAGTCTGGGACCTGCGCTCACATAAGAAGTTAAGAACAAGGGATCAAGGACTCTGGACATGAAAAGGACATAATCCTTTATTTGGTAGAGAAGTCTGCCAGGTTAACCTGATAAAAGAACTGTGAAGCTGAGAAGAATATCCTTGTAAATGTAATTACCCAGTGACATTTACCTAAAGGATACAGCCCTCTGAAGCCCAAAATTCTAGGGGAAAGGAGCACAACCCTAGCCTTGGAATCCTATACTTATGAATGTAGTTTATTTAATCACTTTTAATTGCCTGAGATACTGAAAACGTTTTTATTCTTTGGAACTACCATGAATACTTTATTTTGAGAAGAGATCATCCTGGCACAGTTGGTTTAAGTTGGTAGTTTTAGGGACAGAGCTAGGCTTTTGAGACACAACAGTGATGGATTTTTTGGTTTTGGACATCCGAACAATTTCACTAGTTTTCTTTGAGGAGGGGAAAACCCCTCTTAGTTTTAGGGATGGAGAGGCCATTTTCCAACCCTTTCTTGATTAATAAATGTCTCTAACCAGAAATATGCCACCATTGTGTCCGAGCCTTACTTCTGCACCCTTACAATACCCATATAATTGTAACTATAGCAGGAATGATGACACAGGACCTGATGCAGCTATGAAGAAAAGTGTTCAGAAGCCGGGAGTAACTGGTTGCGGAGTCAAAGAGGTTGGTGGGGATTGATGAGGTAAGCACATTTAATTATTGAATTTAACAACCCATCCCAAAACCAAGCTCACATATTTGTTTTGAGTCATTTTACAGATGAGATTAACGCCACTAAAATTAATGCTATTATTATGACCCAACTCTGCAATCAGGCACAAGAAACACTGTTCTGTTTCAAATTTTTTTTTTTTTTTTAGTATGACTTTAAACACAGGTGCTCCCTAACTCCCAATGCATGGGAAGTCACAAAAAATACTCAAAATACTAGAGGTAAATTAACAGGATATGACACACAGAAATTGCAATGCTTATTCAAACAGACCTCCATACCTGAACTACCATACGTGAATAGATAATTCTATACAGTGGATTCATAATCCTCTTTACTGCTAGGACAAGCACAACATTATTGAAGCATTTGCGTGAACTGTCATATTGTGAAACTTGCAAAGCAGTCAGCTCACTTTAAACAATCATGACAGACAATATGCAAAAAATGCTAAAACTAAAACCATGCCATATTTTTAATCTTTGTTTAGGGATGCCTTTATAGTCTACTGCACAATCATTTTGTATGCTGATCCAAAATTGAAACACTTTAAAATGGTTTTGAAATAGAATGTAGTTTACTAGGAATAATTGAAAAGTAATTTTATTTTGGAGAAGGGCAAGCGAAAAGAGGATCAATTCAGACCACTAGTTTCGAGGGGATTGGGTCCTCCGACGTATTCCATATCTGACAGTAATCACCACAGCTGTGCTGCTCCGGAAAATCTTTCGGCTCCTGCATCGATGACGTCGATACGCCGTCCTCGAGGGCCTCCGTCGAGCCGATGTCACAGGATGTTATAAGTAGGACGCACGACGCCCGTAGCCTCAGTTCCGTTTTTTCCACAAACGTGTTTGCTTCAGAGATCTCGGCGTGCCTTGATTATACTGAATCCTGCTCTTTTGGTTCTTCGAACCCGTTTCTTCATTGCATATTGTATGATGTCTTCAGCTTCTTCCACCCCGCGGTCCGGGTTTAAGAAGTGTCGGGTGTGCGGGTCCAAGATGTCGCTGATGGACACGCACAACGCTTGCCTCTGGTGCCTCGGGGAGGACCATGATACGGATGACTGTGTCGACTGCCAATCGCTCCCATCGAAGGCCTTGCGGGAGCGTATGAAGAAGCTGTCGGTCGGTAAGGTGGCCAAGCCCCGGAAGTCGAGTTCCACTGGTCTTTCGACGGATGATTCGAGGGGCGACTCTCCATATCGTCGTCGTGAGTCAGGGGGTTCTTGGTCTGGGAGTCCGTCCCGCCATTCCTCTGCCTCTTTCGAGGCACTCCAGGAAGCGCTGTCACAGGTCGCCGTCCTCGTCCGAGGACTCCGCCCGTCGGCAGGTTGCTTGTCCCAACAAGCATTCCACTCCTGAGGAATAGGATTCCTTCCGAAAGGAGCTGCTGATTTTTTTCAATCGCAGGGCTCTGGTCCGTCCGCGCCGTCTGAGGACGCTCGCCATGGCCGTGCTAGAGACACCGCTCATCTGCCTTCTGGCTCGAACAGTCATCGCGACCACCAGGCGCCTTAGAGGTCCCGGTCGGACAAGGATGGTCACTCTAGGCATGCCCCTTCCAGGTCCCGGTCCTCGACGCCCTCGAGACCGTGAGAACCTGTGATGTCTTCAAAGAAGACATCTTCGCCGGCGGCACCGAGGTCGTCGACGGACTCTCTCGAGGCTCTGCCTCTGAGGAAGTCGTCGGCGCCCAGGCTGTCGAGAGACGCGCTCGAGGCTGCGCCCTCGAGGCCTGTGTCGACACCGCTGAAGCTGTCGGCGCCGCGCTCGACGTCAATGCCTTTCGAGGCGACTTTGTCGGGGGTACCCCGTGGCACGGTGGAACCCCCAGTTAGGCTCTGGCCAAGGCTAAACATGTCTTTGTTCCTTTTTCTGTACCCTCTTTCCAGCCTTTGGATTATATTTCTGAGGTGGCTGAGGGGTCTGGGGAAGGTGAGGTTCCTGCAGAGGTTCCTGATGGCCTCCTTTCTGGTCATAGCCAACTTGAGGACCTGCGCCAGTCGTTGCACGACGGCAGTGGGATGGACACCTCTCTGGTAGGTAGGCCTGAGCCTTGTACGCATCCCGACTCCTCTTACCGGTGCCTGATGTCGAGGGTCACGGATTACCTGGGTTGGTCTGCCCCCCCCCCCCCCCCTGGGGATTTTCAGCAGGATGCTCTGACTAATATCCTCGACCAAGGTCCACCAACTGACCCGGTACTGCCATTTCAAATGGCCTTGCAGAGAAGGGTGGCTGCGACTTGGAGTGGCGACCCCTGCTACTTGACCACGCCCCCCACTCCGGAGAGTTTGGTGGTGGCGGCTACGGCCCCCACAAAGCAGGCGTCGTATCATACCATCCCTCCTGATAGGGACAACAAACGTTTTGACTGCTGGGCGAAGACGGTGTTTTCTTCTGGGGGTATGGCTCTTCAGGCTGCCAACTCAGTTTGTGCCTTGTCTCGTTTCACGCACACTCTGTGGAACTGTATCTCCTTAGTGGCTGATCATATTCTTGAAGGGGAGGAACGGGATGGTTTTCTTGCTATCGTGCAGGATGGCAAGGACGCCATGTGTGAGTCTGTTCAGTCGGGTCTGGACATGGTTGATTGCGTCAGCCGGTCCATGGCGGCGAGCACCGTAATACGCAGGTTTGTGCGGTTGCGGAAGTCGGGGTTTGCTCCTGATGTGCAAGCTCGGCTCCTCAACATGCCATTTAATGGTGAACATCTTTTTGGCAGCAAGGCTGACGAGAGCCTTGAGAGGTTGCAGACCTCCAAAGTTGTATTTCGCCAACCTCCGCCTTTTCGTGCTAGGGGACAACAATGGAGGGGAGGTTCCTTTCGATATTACTCGTCCTTTAGTAAATCGAGAGGAGCTGCTAGTCCAAGGGGCCACCGTAGGAGTGCCAGAGGTGAAAAACGGGGTACTCGAGGTGCCAAGGCCGCTCGGGCAGTTGCCTCTTTGCCCTCGGGCACTGCTGCAGCTGCTTCTGCTCAGTCATGAGGCCATGTCCCATGCTTCGCTGGTTGGGGAAAGGCTGGCTCAGCATCTTGTAGAGTGGCATGCCATTACTTCAGATGTGTGGGTTCTGGAGATCATAGCCCACGGCTACTGTCTTCATTTCCGGTAGAGGCCTCACGACAATCCACCAGGGAATCTCTCTTTGAAGAGTCCGGATCCGCTCCTTGCGCAGGAAATTCAATCCCTGCTGGAGAAAGGCGCCATAGAACTGGTGCCTGTAGCGGAGAGGAACAAGGGATGGTATTCCCCTTATTTTTTAATTTCGAAGAAATACTGGGGGATTGAGACCCATCATGGCCTTGCGTGTTCTTTGAACAAACTCCTCAGGAAGGACAAGTTCAAGATGGTTACTCTTTCTCAAGTCCTCCAGGCCCTTCAACTTCAGGACTGGTTGGTGTCTCTCGACCTCAAGGACGCTTATTTTCATGTGCCGATCCGTCCGAGGCACAAGAAATACCTGAGGTTCGCGGTTGGTGATTCGCACTTTCAGTTTCTGGTCCTGCCGTTCGGATGAACCTCTGCCACGAGTGTCTTCACCAAGCTCGTGGTGGCAGCGTATCTCAGGAAAGGGGGGATTCACGTCTACCCCTACCTGGACGATTGGTTGATCAGGGCGCGCTCACCCGAGCAGGTGCTGGATCATCTGTCCGTCACCTGCCACTCCCTTCACAAGCTGGGCTTCTTCCTCAACTTAAAGAAGTCCCACTTGACGCCAACACAGCGGCTCCAGTACATCGGAGCAGTGCTCGACACGTCCCTGGGGCATTGTTTCCCTCCCTAGGTGAGGGCTCTTCACATTCAGCAGATGGTGCACAAGTTTCAACTTGCCCAGACGCTCCCGGCGTTAAGTTCTTGAGGTTGCTCGGCCTCATGGCATCCTGCATTCTTCTGGTGCCAGAAGACAGGTTGCGGATGAGATCTCTGCAATGGGCCCTCATGCTTCAGTGGTCACAGTCCTCCGGCAGGATGTCGGACCCCGTTCAGGTGCCACCCTCGGTCGCCCGGGACCTTCTGTGGTGGGCCGTCAAAGGCAATCTGATGGGGGTGGGGTGGGCTCCATTTTGGCTGCCCTGGTGATCGTGACGGACGCATCCCTCACGGGATGGGGAGCTCATGCCAACGAGTTGAGTCAGCGGTCGTTGGTCTCTGTCGGAGTCCAGACTCCATATCAATCTGTTGGAGCTGCAGGCTGTCAGGCTTGCCCTGAAGGCTTTTCTGCCGACTGTGCGAGGGAAGAATGTCCTGGTTGTGATGGACAACACAGTGGCCATGCACTACCTCAACAAAAAGGGTGAGGCAGGGTCACTTCCTCTGTGTAGGGAGGCGATGCAGCTCGGGTTCTGGTCCATCCAGCAGGAAGTTTCGATCTCGGCAGTTCATCTGGCCGGAGATGAAAACTATACGGCGGATGCTCTGAGCAGGCAGAGCGCAATCTCTCACGAGTGGGAGCTGGCTCAGGAGATTCTCTGGATCTCTTCGCCTCCAGTGTCAACCGGAAGTGCGAAAGGTTCTGCTCGCGGGCATTTCCTCCAAAAGGAGCCTTGGGAGACGCGTTTGTGGTGGAGTGGTCCTTCCCTCTGCTATACGCGTTTCCTCCAGTCCCTGTTATCCCGCAAGTGCTGCAGAGGCTACAGAGGTTCGGTTCCCGGATGATCCTCATTGCTCTGGCATGGGCTCGGAGGACGTGGTACCCGGACCTTCTCGACTTGCCCATCTGCCCTCCACGTCATCTTCCCTACCGAGACGATCTGCTCTCACGGGAGGGGATCAGGTTCTCCATCCAGAGGTCAGGTCCCTCAGCCTTCACGCTTGGCTTCTGAAAGGTTTAGGTACAAGGATTGGGACCTCCCTGAAGACGTGATGGAGGTGTTGCTTTCGGCCAGACGGCTGGCGACTAAGTCCCTGTACCGTTGCCGTTGGAGAACATTCTGGGACTAGTGCAGGGTTCAGAATGTGGATCCTTTTTCATGTGACATTCCTGTGGTTCTGTCTTTTTTGCTTTCGTTGGCCCACAGGGGCCTGCAAGTGGGTAATGTTAAAGGTTACCTGGCGGCGCTGTCTATATTTAAGCGCTCGTCTGAGGAGTGTTCCTATTTCAAAATTCCTTTAATTTCTCAGTTTCTCAAAGGACTCATTAATTTGTCTCCGCTGTCACCTTTCCAGGTGCCTGGTTGGGATTTGAACCTTGTTCTGAAATTCATGATGGGTGCTCCGTTTGAGCCTTTACATTTTTGTCCTTTGAGGCTGTTTACCCTTAAAACTGTTTTTAGTTGCGGTCACTTGCAGGCACTTTCAGTTAAGCCACCCTTCACTGTGTTTCATAAGGACAGGGTTGTCCTTAGAGTTTGTCCTTCCTTTCTTCCGAAGGTGGTGTCGGAATTTCATTTAAGCCAGAAGGTTGTTCTTCCGGCATTTTATCCTCCACATCCTGGTAAGGAAGAGGAGAGGCTCCATAGGTTGGATCCTAGGAGAGCTTTAAGTTTCTAAATTTCACGCATTTCCCGGGTCAGAGTGGATGATCAGCTCTTTATTGGTTACGCTGGAAGGCGTTTGGGAAAAGCTGTGACTAAGCAGACTTTGTCTAGATGGATTATCTTGGCAATTTCTGAATGTTACCGCCTGGTGGGTAAGGACCCTCCTGTAGGGTTATGGGCCCATTCTACTAGGGGTATGGCTGCCTCTACTGCCTTGCAGAGGGGTGTTCCTATTCGTAACATCTGTGAAGCAACCACATGGGCTTCGGTCCATACTTTTGTACGTCACTACGCCCTAGATTCTATCCATGGGCTGGATCTGACCTTTGGCAAGGCGGTCCTTTACTCTGCAATTTGATTGGGCATTCCAAATTTCTATATTCTAAATTCTTTTTCCCTCCTCCATACGTTGGTATTGCTTCGGAAGTCTGTCATAGATATGGAATACGTCGGAGGACCCAATCCCCTTGAAGAACAAGTTACTCTCTTACCTGGTAACGTTCTTTTGATGGGATGGTCCGACGACGTATTCCATATCGCTCCCTCCCTACCTGCCCCGCTACAGAATGTCTTATGCGATTGCAGCTTACATTTCCGCAATGCTTTTATGGTCATACTGACAGTGGTTTGGTGCCACACGTTCTGGGTTGAAAAAACTACAACTGAGGCTACGGGCGTCGTGCGTCCTACTTATAACATCCGGTGATGTCTGCTTGACGGAGGCCCTCAAGGACGGCGTATCGACACAGGACGCAGACGCCGAAAGATTTAGCGAAGCAGCACAGCTGTGGTGATTACTGTCATAGATATGGAATACGTCGTCGGACCATCCCATCGAAGAACGTTACCAGGTAAGAGAGTAACTTGTTCTTCTGAGACTATGCTCCCTGACCAAACAAATCCCCCCTCTTGTTAAACATTAGAAAGAGCTACTAATTTGGGATATTTCATTTTTTTTCTTTTTTTTTACCAATTGTATTTATTCTTTTTACAGTTATACAAGCAAACAATCAAAATATAATATTTCTTATATATAGTATAATATCTATATGAATACATCTTAACCCAATTCATGAAGGAAAAGAATTAAAGAGCGGGGGGGATAAAAAGAGTAGAGAAAAAAAAAACACACCAAACGAGAGGAGGAATGAGTGAAGATCTACACACAAGGTCATTTGAGCACACGATGCAAAAAACCTTAAAATGTGATTGGAAACAGCCCTAACATAAAGGTCATTAAACGCACCCGAGATCGCCTCATACCTGCAATGTTGATCTTTAGCATTGAAGGATACTTTCTCTCTTCTAGACAGGACAGGAGAGACAAACTCTGTAGCCAATCATCAACACAGGGGGCAGTATCACTCTTCCAGAATTTCAAGGGATATTGACTAAGGTAGTTGCAGTGTACGATATCTTGTCATTCTAAATGTATCTAGAAGTCACATAGTCCAAGATACCCTTCCTTCAGCAACAAACCATGGATTTTAAATTATCGATGTGCAGTGGGAAATATCATTTTCTACAATATTCAGTTTTAAAAGGTGTAGAATGTTTAAATACACAAATGTGGCAATAGTATGCTTACTTTTGTCTTACTGGGTAGAAACATTCGGACCGAAGTTAGTGTCTGGAATAAGCCTTTCTGCAGACCCAGCCTGCTGCTTTCGCCTCTTTCTTTTTTTTTTTTTTAAATGTTTATTGTAAACCAAGGCAGGACAAATTACAAAAGCATTCCAAGAGGATTTCACTCTTTTGACCTTTCACTTTAGTTCACACCCCCCCCTCTCTCCCTTTCTCTCTCCTGGTCCCCAGACACCCTCCCCCAGTTCCCTCGCTCAGTTTTCGCCTCTTTCTTAAATGGAGCCACAAATTACTTGACCACAGTTAATTCCTTTCCCCTCATCAGCCCTTGGATCATGTGATAGATGAGGCCATGCTGTGTTCCCTTCTAGCTCACAGGGTGAATCTCCCTGTGCTCAGGTGTGCCTATGCTCCTGATGTGCAAATTAGCTTGATTTTGCGCTCTCAAATGCCCTGGGTTATCTGCTTGTTAGAATAAAATTAACTGACAACCTTCCCGGAGGGTTAGGACTTTTCATACTCCTGGCACCCCTTCAACCTGAGAGGTTGTCTGAGGCATTAATGTCCTATTGGATAAGCAGTATCATTGATCTGATGCCACAAATGAATATCACCAAAGTCCTTCCTCCCAATTCCATTGGACTTAGCTGAGAGTTGCTCCAACTCCTAATTTCCTCACGTTTGGGAGTGATTTATATGTACCGACATGTTTATCTAATATAAGATCATTTGCATACGTGTCAGATTGGGCTAAATACCATCATCCTGTTTGTAAACATCTGCTGGTTACAGCACCGTTATTCTTTTGTCCATAGCAAACTGAGAATCAGTTTGTTTTGCCAACATGTTTCATCAATTGTAAACATATTGCCTGATATGTGTGGTTAAAAAATTATAGAAAGGAAAAATCAATATAATTGGACATAGAATGATTAACTTCCTACAAGCCAAAATATTAATTTTTTTTAACATGTTTGTCATTTTGTAATACAAAAGAAACAGCACATCAAAGTACAACCATTGCAGTATCTTGACCAGGATTATAGCATTTCGTTAACCTCTCTATTAACATTATGCAATCTATATACATAAAAACAGCTTGCCTACAGCCATTATTTTACCAGTATAAATCCCAAAGAACTGGTTAGCTCTCTCTCAGGTATGTTCCATGACCACATGCGAAGTCCCAGACCAGATATACCCATACCCACTCAGTAACCAACGAATTGGCCAGATTCTCACGTAGGCATGTTGTCAGAGGGGGGGAAAATGGCGAATGAAAGACGTCCAAGCCAAAATGTTAACAGTTCTCTCCTGTTTACTCCTGTGTACAGCTTAGTTTCCGCCATTGCCTAGTGCTTGTGTTCCTCCCACCAGGTCCCAGCTTGCAGCCCAGCCACTAACTTCTATGCCATTGCAATCATGCATTTTGCTAAAATACAAGCCAAATCAACTAGTTGATAACGTGCTTTTTGGTCTTCAGGCGGGGCTATAAACCTATCAAACATTCCTCCGGAGTCCATGCCTACCTAGTGATTTCCCCCCCCCTCCCATGCCTTTGATCCTTGCTCTGATCGCCGCCCAGAATTTCCCCACCATATGGCAGGACCAGAGCATGTGCAACATATCTGCCTTCTCAGCACACCTAGGGCAACAAGAGGTGCCGTCTGTGAGAATTTGTCCTATGAAGGATGTACAGCTGAATTAGTTTGTGTTGAGCATTCCCAGACACCCTCTGTGTGTACAATACTGCATCCGCCTATTCTTTCCTCAAGCCCCCTACCCAGATCTTCTTCCGATATGGACTTTACCATGAGGGCCTCCGTACTTATGCCTGCAAGAAATCTCCCATAAAGCCTCGACACCCCATGACCCCCTTTCGATAATTTAATTAGCAATGCCAAAGTGGTATCCGATTCTGGCTAAACTGGCAGGCACGGCCATCTGTTCCCGGCCTCCCGTGTCATTTTAATGCACGATTGCCAGTGAATTCCAGCAGGGTGCCATCTCGAAACAGATCTCCCCATGTGACAACCCCCTTGTTCTCCCAGTGCATCCAGATAGTCTGCAGTTCTCCAGCATGGGGTCTGGCATGGATTCACATGCTCATGAATATTCCCCGTCAGGCTGGGAATCCTCGGTACAGAAAAAAATCAGTATCAGTTTTGTTTCTGATCTGTCTTTCCTAGTAGTAACCAATCACTGATCTCTGGGTCATACTGCCCACAGCCAATGACTGCCCTCTCCCTAAGCCCCGCCTCCGGCAGCCATCCTCAGATTTTTACTGCACGTTCAAGTGTTGGGAGTCCTCGTGCTATAGCTCTCGAGCTTTTGCTGCGTTTTCGCGCTTTTTCAAAGAGAATTTCTAATTTTTCGGTTAAATTGAGCCTCAAGCTCCACTGTCTTTACATCCGATCAACGGGGACCCGTTTCGGAAGTTTCTATGCCCCTCAAGGGTGAAGATTTCCTCGAACGACGCTTTTGGAGGATTCCAGAAGTTTCTGAGGCCTACCCTGGACATGGACCAGGAGAAAGGGAGCTCGATGCCCGGGAAGCTGTTCAGGGCCTGCCTTGGATGCCAGCTGCAGAACGTGTTCAAGGAAGACGAGCATTTCTTATGCCTCTGTCTTCACGAGGACAAAAAGCACGTGGAGGAGGACTGTGCGATTTGCGGGAACATGTCGGAGCGGACCATGAGGGACTGCCATCTTTGTCTCGCCAACTGGCTGGAGGGTAAGAGCCCGTCAGGTGAGAAGAAAAAGAAGAAATACGAGCGGTCTTCGAAGTCCTGTGAGGGCGCCCCGGCGACGGGGGTCCAACAGAAGGCTAAGCACCGCGAGTCCGCGGGCACTGGGAGCGCCGAACGGTCGGGCTCCTCGGCTGCCAGGCAGGGCGCATCCTCCCCGGTGCCATCAACCACGAGCCAACGCTCTGGCTCGGGTAAGAGGAAATCCGAGAACCCGGCCAAGCTTCTGGAGAGGCCCTGGTCGATCTCGAAGATTTCGGCTGATGGGGAGCGAGGCGGGGAGCCCTCCCCCAAGGTGAAGGCCACAAGCACGCAGTCAGTGACTAAGGCCTTGATTCACCCAGCCAAGGCCTCCATCGAGGAGGTTGCGGCAACCCTGGCGCAGCCTGCGGAAGTTACACTGTGATAGCGGCCTCGGGGCCCAGAGTCTCCCTGCCACCTCGGAGGGAGGCATCTTTCAAGCCCATCAAAAGAACCCCCACCAAGCCCCCGGCGGAGAAAGAGGGGGGGGCCAGTGGCCGTCGTAGATTCAGACACAACCTCCGAGGAGGAACTTGTCGAAGTCCCTGAGAGCCACGACGCGGGCATGGAGGAGGACCAGCCTGTCGAGAGGCATCCCGACGAGGGGGACGACGGAAGCGACGGCGGCGCCGACGGGACCCCAGACCAACCGTCGCGCTTGTCACATCCAATGCCGCAGGACAACTCGGCGGCCATTTGGATGGCAATTCAATCCATATGCTCCGAAATAAGGACTAGATTGCCTTTACCCCCGACGGAGGAGCCAGGGGCAGGCGCGTCGTGAAGTCCACCACCCAAGAGGAGAAGAACACATCCTCCTGCACCCTACCAGCCCTTCGAGGCCCGCTCAACCCTCCTCCCCGTCCAGTCAGCGGGGATGACACGGACACGGCCACAACGGTCACGGACGATGAGGGAGGGGACGGCAGAGTGGACCTCCTGTTGTCCCCCCTCCCCAGGCTTCCCCGCCCGATGAGATTGGATCCTTCCATCCGATGATCTCCAGGGCATCCAAGCTTTTCCAGCTCTGCCCCGAAGAAAAGAAGGAAGGGTTCCTCTATCAACGTCGAGAGACCAATAGGAAGACGGTCCTTGCGGTACCTCTACTGGATGACATCTGGGACGAGGGGCTCTCCCTCCTCAAGAACCTGTCCATGACGCCGGCAAAAAGGGACCAATACGAAAAGAAGGACCGGGTCCCCGACGCGGCCCCTCTATGCCTTAGAGCACAGCCGACCCCGGATTCAGTCGTCTTGGCGGCGCCCAGGAAGAAGGCGGGGGGGCATCGACTTCACTGCCGGAAGGCGAGGGAAAGAAGCTCGACGCGATGGGACGAGTCATCACGTCGGCGGCGACGACGATTAAGGCGGCCAACGCCCTGGCTATCGTTGCCTGTTACGACAGGGAACTTTTGTATAAAATCGCTCCCTTGTTGGACTTCCTGTCAGACGACAAGAGGGCAGAAGCCCTGGAAATCTTGCAAGAAGGCGAGGTGGCGTCGGACCACGCCATAACGGTGGCGATGGACATCGCGGACACCGGTTTCCGCCAGTTGGGCAACGGTGTTTGCCCCAGACGGCGCGGATGGCTTAAGGTGACGGATTTCTGCCAGGACGTACAAGCCAAAGTGTTGGACATGCCCTTCGATGGGAACAACCTGTTTGGGAAGACAGTCGATGAGTCCCTGCAAGCCATCAAAACGGACAGACAGCCCGGGCCCTGGGAGTTCTCCAACAACGACGGCTGTCCTTTCGGAACACTAGAGGCAAGCAAGGGGCCTCCAAAGGTTCCGGCAGCGGCTCCTCTGCCTACCGTCAAGCGGCCCGTTCCTCGTCGCAGGAGGCCTATAGAGGATGGGGCAAGTCTGGAGGTTCCCGCCGTCGTCGCCAGGGAGGTCAAGGCGGCCTCGAAACAGGACTGAACCGACGTGGCGTCAGGCCCCCACCGAAGCACCCCGGTGGGAGGCCGGCTGGCAAGGTTAGTCAGCGTGTGGGAGTCGATCTCCACCGACCGTTGGGTGCTGTAAACCCTGGCCCAGGGGCACCCCCTCGTTTCTAAAGAAGTGCCCTTGTGTGCCACCCGTGGCCAGGAAGGAAAACCACGTACCCCTGCTGCTGCTGGAGGTAAGGGCGATGCTCAAGAGTGCCATCGAGCTCGTCCCAAAGAGACTTCGGGGCTCCGGGGTCTACTCAAGATACTTTCTCGTAAAGAAGAAGACAGGAGGTTGGCGTCCCATCCTGGACCTGCGGCGATTGAACAAGTACATCAAGGCTCGGAAGTTCTGGATGGTCACCCTCAACACGTGCTGGGACAGCTGGAGGAGGACGATTTCCTATCGTCGTTGGACTTGGAGGATGCCTACTTCCACATCCCCATTCTAAAAGGACACCGGAAGTTCCTCAGGTTCGTGGTCCAAGGACGGCACTACCAGTTCAAGGCCCTCCCCTTCGGATTAAAGTCGGCACCCAGGGTATTGGGGTGGCTACGCCTGGAAGGGATCCACATCTATCCCTACCTGGACGACTGGCTCATCCGAGCAAGGACAAGGGAGCTTGCCGTAGAACACACAGCGAAGACCGTCCAGCTGCTCACGGACCTGGGGTTCTCCATCAACTTCCCCAAATCCCACCTGGTCCCTTCGCAGGTCGCCCTGTTTTTGGGAGCCAAGCTCGACACAGTGGCACGGCTGGCCTCGTCGTCTGACGAAAGCCATCCTGGGCAAGGTGCAATGCCTGCTAGCCACGGACGTAGCCAGGGTAAGATCCATCAAATCCCTTCTCGGGATGATGTCCTCCTGCATCTATCTGGTACGCCTGTGCAGACTTCGAATAAGTCCACTGCAAGAGTTCCTCGACGCACGCTGGATCCAGGCGACGGGCAGCTTCGAGGACAGGAGACCGCTCAACGAGACCTTCCGACGAGCGATCCGGTGGTGGGGCATCCGCACTCATCTGACGGTGGGCGCAGACTTTCAGACCCCAGCTCACCAGTTAACGGTGACGACGGATGCCTCCCTGGAAGGGTGGGGAGCGCATACCGGAAATCTCCACGCGAGAGGCCTTTGGCTCCCGGAGGAAAAACAGCTTCATATCAACATTCTGGAGCTCCGCGCAGTGTTTTGGGCCCTCGGGTACTTTCTTCCGTCCCTCAAGGGCAAGGTGGTGAGGATCTTCACCAACAACACCACCACGATGTTCTACATCAGGAAGCGGGGTGGAACCAGATCCCCAGCCCTGTCCAAGGAATCCCAGGATCTGTGGCACTGGGCCGTCGACCAGGGGATGTTTCTGGTACCTTTTCATCTGGCAGGGATAAAGAACACCATCGCCGACTCGCTCAGCATGGAGCTGCGCTCGTGCCACGAGTGGGAGCTACGCCAGGATCAAGTGGATCGACTCTTCAGGCTGTGGGGCAGGTCGATCTCTTCGCGACGGCGATGAACTCCAAGTGCCAGAGGTTCGGCAGCAGGATCCCCCAACTGAGGAGCATGGGCAACGCTTTCTCGTTCCCCTGGGACGACCTGTTCCTCTATGCTTTCCCGCCGTTGCCACTGCTACTCCGGCTCGTCAACCAGCTCAAGAGGTCCCGGTGCAGGATGATCCTCGTCGCACCAGAGTGGCCGAGACAGATCTGGTTCCCGGACCTTCTGGACTTATCGTACCCGTGGACGCGGATCTTCTCTCCAGAGAAGGAGGCGCCATTCTTCATCACGACCCGAAGTTGCTGAACTTGCAGGCCTGGCTCCTGCAGCATTAGAGTTTGGAGGATACGATATACCGGCCGACTGCAGAGAGGTTCTTGCAAAGGCCAGGGCGTCCTCAACTCTCAAGTGTTACGGACACAAATGGAAGAGGTTCTCTGTCTGGTGCTGGGCACAGAAGATTAAACCTCTACGCATTACGGCCCCTCAAGTACTGCCGTACCTACTGTCGTTGGCCAAGGCTGGACTAGCTCACGCCTCCATCAAGATGCATCTGGCTGCCGTCTCCAGATACAACAGGACGGGTGTCCTTGTGGTCTCATCGCCTGGTGAAGGAATTTATGAAGGGACTATTCCGCTCGTTCCTGCCGGTGAAGGCCCCAGCCCCGGCATGGGAGCTCAACGTGGTGCTGACTAGGCTCATGGGGGGGGGGCCCCTTTCGAGCCTATGCATACGGCACCGTTGAAGTTCCTATCGTGGAAAACAGCTTTTCTTGTGGCCATCAACTCCGCACAGCACGTGGGAGAGATTCAGGCCCTATCTTGCAAGCATCCATACTTGACTTTTCACGACACGAGAGTGGTGCTCAGGACGCATCCCTCCTTCATGCCCAAGGTGCCGTCGGACTTCCACCTCGACGAGCCCTTGGTGTTACCAGTTTTTTTCCCTTCGTCGCCGGCCGAGAGGACTTTGCACTCGCTGGATGTAGCTAGAGCGCTGAAGTTCTACATGGACCGCACAAAGAGTTTTCGGAAGACGTCACAGCTTTTTGTGAACTTTGGACCTGTGAATCAAGGGAAGGCTCTCTCGTAGGCTTCCATTTCCAGATGGCTCTCCGGCTGTATCATGCACTGTCACCGGTTGGCAAACCGACCGCTGCCCGGCTGTCCGAGAGCCCATTCGACCAGAGCGATCGCTGCTACAACGGCGTTCTTGTCTGGTGTGCCCCTGCTGGACATCTGCAGGGCTGCTACGTGGAGGTCGACGCACACCTTCACGAAATTCTACTGCGTCGATCAGGATTCCAGGGTCGGCCAAGCAGGGCTGCGCAACCTGTTTGCCTGAAGGGCCTGGTGAGGAGGTAAGAGTTGCTTAATGTTGAGTTTATGTAATGCTTAATGTTGAGTCTTTTGCCACCTCCCGTGGTTGTGCATGTGTGTACTGCTATGTAATCTTATATTCATGAGCATGTGAATCCAGGCCAGACCCCATGCTGGAGAAGGAACAAGTTACTTACCTGTAACTGTTGTTCTCCAGCATGGGTCTGGCATGGATTCACATGCGAAACCTCCCGCCTACCCCTCTGCGGCTCTTCACTTGGTCATACTGCCACTTTACGTGCTACCAAATCTGAGGATGGCTGCCGGAGGCGGGGCTTAGGGAGAGGGCAGTCATTGGCTGTGGGCAGTATGACCCAGAGATCAGTGATTAGTTACTACTAGGAAAGACAGATCAGAAACGAAACTGATACTGATTTTTTTTTCTGTACCGAGGATTCCCAGCCTGACGGGGAATATTCATGAGCATGTGAATCCATGCCAGACCCATGCTGGAGAACAGTTACAGGGAAGTAACTTGTTCCATCCCCCATTTCATAGCCAAAGGTAGAAGCAAGTGGAACATTGGGGAAATAAGGCTCCTGTAAATCCAGAAATTCCAGGATTCTGACCCACAATTTCTTCCCCAGACTCAACCGGTAGGGGCAATCCAAAAACTTCCCTTTATCCACTCACAGTACCTCCTTCAGAGTGTATGTCCAGACTGAATTATTCTGGGGTCTAAAGTGGCCTTGTTTGACAGCCACCAAGAAACAAACCGAATCTGCCCAGCTAGGTAGTACAATTGTGAAAGCTTAATTACCACCATCCTCATAGTTCAGGGTGCCGAGTGTAGGTCTATTCCTTCCGGACCCCCATAGGAGTTCCCTGAAACTAATGTTCAAAGTAATGTCATTTTCATTTGCATAGTGTGCCTTTTCCCATTGGTATGGCTTCAAAGTGATGTAGGTGAACAGCCTCGTGGAACCGAAGTCCAAGGTATGGGAAATTCATCAGAGGAGTTTAAAATGTGGGGGTGCATTTTAGCCAATACGAAGGTAGGTAGGGGTGGCCAAGTCCTTGCTAGAACTGGCATGTGGATGGATGCTATGAGGTGTTCTGGCGAGTATGCGAGTGCAGGGGACTCATTATGGGTCCAGCTAAACCACATTTCTGTTGTGAGGGATGGCTGCATTATGGCAGAGGTGTTGTGCAATGTTTCTTAAAGTAATGTATGATAGTCCTGAAAAAAGTTCTAGGGATATGAACAGGGACGTTCGTAAAATAATATAGCTAACGAGGGAGAACCACCATTTTAACCAATGCTATTGGACCCACCATGCACAGGGGTTAAATCTCCTAGATTTCCCTATGCCATCCATCGCTCTCACTGTGTTACGTTCATTAGATGTCATAGTCATGAAAAATATTTACCCCAGATATTTAAAGGTGTCCGTTGCCCATGTCAACTTTAGAACAGGCAGTTGCGATCTCTCCAGCCCTACCAACCCTTCCAATGATAAAAGGCAGGATTTGCCATGATTTACTGTGTGCCTGATGGCACTAGATAAATTGTCGCAAACCTCAAGTATGTAAGGCAAGCTACTCTCCGGATCCCGAAAGTACAATAGAATGTCATCCGCACAGCAGGAATGTACTTGTCGGGTGCCATCTAATACCACACCCATTTCCACCAGCTCCATCCTGAGGAACTCTGCTAATGGTTCTAATGCCATAATGAACAACATAGGGGACAACGGGCAGCAAAGTTTGCCACTCTTTAAGTCCCTTGCCTTTGAAAAGTATTCCACCATTACATCGCAGGCCCAGTTCTTTGATGCCCATTACATCTAGTTGTTGTAACAAATCTATGTGATCACTGCACCGCCTGTGACTGCGCCGACGAAAATGTCAAAGCCAATTACGGCACAGCACAGTGATCAGAAAGATCACTTTTGCCCACATGCAATACTTCAACTCCCACCCCACTTACCTGTACTGCGGTGCACTTCTGTGTGTGCCGCCGACTGTCCTGTTCCCCTGCGGCGCCAGTTTCTCCCACTTACATGGGGCGGTGCTGACGCAGCGGGGTCCTTTTTTAAAATGTTCATTTTTTTTCCTTTCTTATCTCCCTCTTAACGTAATGGTAAGCAGGGGACACTCCTGCAACCCCCAACTCCCGTTACTGCGACCAAGGAGAGCGGGGGACACCCCTGCTCCACTTAGGCGCAGTAATGGGAGCTGGCATTTTAGAAAATGCTGACAGCGCAGGTAAAGCGCAGTCTGCATTTTAGAGTCTCTGTGATGGGCCGGTTGCGTTGTAACACATTTTGCCACAATGTAGATTGGGGTCGGGGGTTGGGTTATGGTATTATTTAAGGTGGAGTGGATTAGAGGGTGGGGTCTCCCCCCGCATTGATTTGCGGTGAAATGTGGTAAAAAAAATATTCTCCAGCAATTCACTTGTATATATACCCTCTGTATGGTGCTCCCCACCTTCACCCTAGCTTTAGGAGACCTATAAATCAGTCTGAACCACCGTAGGAATCCTTTCCCCAACCCCGAAGTGTCTAAGGGCAGCATACATCCATTCACATTGTACCAAATCGAATGCCTTGACAGTATTGACTGACACCACGGCCCATTGTTCCTCCCTTGCCACAGTTCCTTATTGCATGGTGAAGCTATTAAGTATTCCTTCCCAGTACCAATCACATCGGGTGTGGATGTCTGAGGATCGTAATTGCTTGCCGCAACCTCCCCTAATACAGCTGTAAGGATTTTACAATCCTGATTCACCATGGAAATGGGCCTGTATGACTTGCTGCGTTGAGGCTTTCCAGGTTTGAGGGTGGCCACTATCATAGACTCTCTCATACTCTAGGGAAGTACCCCACTCTCATAAGCCGACTGGAATATCTCCACGAGCCTCGGAACAACCTCCTCGATGTACTACTTGTAAAATTCCACTGCTAGGCCATCCCCTCCCGCTGTCTTGCCTGACAGTAGAGACGAGGTAACAGCGTGCACCTCCCCCACCGTCAGTGGGGTCTCCAATAACTCAACACGTTATTGCATCAGATGGGGCAAAATAATCTGGGATAGCGTGTACTCCATTTCGTCGATGTCCACATTCCCAGCTTTCCCATATAGAGCCTCATTGTATCCGCAAACAATTCGGTTGATCTTTCCCTGAGACCTCCAAGCTTCCCTAGAGTTGTCCACAATCAAACATTTAATATACTGCGTTTTCCTGCGACACAGCCATACGAGCAGCCTTCCTGTCTTGTCTCCCTGCTCATGTAGCCTTTCGGTATACACTAATCGCGTTTGCCCAAATCTGTCCCAGGCCCCTACGCATCGCTGCCTGATGGCCACCACCTCCTGCTCCACCTCACTATTCATCACTAATGAATTCTCCAAATGTATGTCAGCTTCAGCTTTGGACAAATCGTCCAGCAATGATGTTCTGACTCCCCCGGCTTTGGCTATCGCCTCACCACTTTGAAAGTTTCCCATACTGTACCAGTGCCCTCATCACTGTCATTTTTCTCAAAGAATTTGGCAATTTGATCAGCCAGGTGGTCCCAAAAAGGAGCATCCATTGTTGCTTCCGCCCTCAGTCTCTATTTTGGCATAGGGGGTGGGGCATTACATGTCCGCCAGGTGGTAAGCAGCAGAGCATAATCCGACCATATCCTGCCCATATAGTTTAAGGAACTCATTTGCATACTGCGGCCCATTGAAAAGATAGTCAATGGAAGTGTAAACCGCACGTGGGCTTGAGAAGTAGGAGTAGGCCATGCGTTCCGCATCGTAATTGGGTGCATAGGTATTAAAACATCCCTGTATTCTACAGACCGATGGACCAGTACCATTCTACCCTCATCAGTGCGTACATTCAGGACTCTAAAAGGTACAGAGGCAGCAATCCATATTAGAACCCCCCCAGCATACGTAGAATTATGTAGCCCCGTACACAACCCCTCCCCATTTTCCCAAGAGAGTCGCCTCTCTGACATCTGTGAGATGTCTCCTGCAATAAGGCTATCGCCACATTCTTCCTGCGCAAATGCAATACTATTCTATTATGTTTACTATGCTAATTCAGCCCATGTACGTTCCAGGTCACCACATTCAAGCCAGATGCCATCACTCTGCACCGGCTGCACCCCATGCCCCCCTCTGGGCATCTCACTGGTACATACATTTACAACTTGGAAACCTGAGACCAGAAACATACAGCATTCTGCCAGAGATTTATTCTGTGCAGTTCCAAATACAGCTGCCCTCCACAGGCCATTTCCATTCCCACATCTCCCAAGGCCCAACCCAAGTGGCCCCTCCGGATTCCATTGAGTAAAGACAACAGCATTTTGGCAAGCAACCATAACAAAACTGCCCAACTAAGTTAACTAAACGGCTCAACAGTACCAAACTATTTGAGCATACCTACCTGTCCCAACCAAAACATGTGCAGGAGTAGGCAGTGGGTACCCAATCGTAGGTATTCCGAATTATAAACACAACCCGGGTAACCAGACCAGTCGCCTATCAACCAAAGGAACTATGGCAGGAGTCTGTACTACTCGTGCGAGCCCCCAACCTCAAGTCCAGAATCGAAACCCCTGCAGAGGTTCCAGGCGACGGCGCCAGCCGCAGTCATTGGTGTGTGTTTATCTCGTAGTGAATCCATCTTATTCGTGTCCATCCATTGATGCACCTCCTGTGGGTTTTCAAAGAAGTGGCTTTTTATGGTTAACAGCACCTTTAGCTTAGCTGGATAAAGTAACATGTACTTCAAGCCCTGTTGATGGAGCTACTTCTTGGTCGGTTCAAACAAGTTCCGTCGTTGGTGTACCAGCACAGTTTAATCAAGGTACATGGCCACGGTACACCCCATTTCGGCGCAGCCGTGGGCCGGTTCGGTGCGGCCAGTTCGACGCGCCCATTTCGGCGCGGGACCCTTTCTGGCGCCGCCGATTTGGCGCGAGGGACGTTTGGACGTGGCTCACATTGCAGCCACGTCTAAACTTCCTCACGCCAAATTTAAAAGCATAATTATTTTCAAATGCAGCACGTTGACGGGAACTGTGCATGACAACGTGTTGCATTTGAAAATAATTTGGGGTCAAGTGACTGGCGTGAAGTGTAGTATTTTTTTATTGTGAATTGCCCAAATGCTTTATTATTTTTTTTTATTAGACTGTTCAATCATGGGAGTTAAATGTGTAACTTTTGCTGCCCCAGGCACAAGGCCAGTTTGGTCTTGTGGTTAAGTTCCAAGCCTCACAATCTTGCCGGCCATGGTTCGTGTCTGGGCTAAAGCTTTTAATTTTATTCTATTTGCAAAATATCACATTATTTTTATTTAAAAGGGGAAATTAACGAAAGGTTCAGTTTATCCACAAACCATGGCCTGCAAGACTCTGGGGTAGAGAACTTAACGCAAGGCCACTACCCCCAGTATATATCCCTGGGATGGGGAGAGAGGTGGTAGTGGGCAGGGGTTTCGTGGCATCTTGCGGGAGTGCAGGAGAGATGTGGGAGCTGACAGGGGGTTAGAGATGGGAGTGGGCAGGTGGTGGGAGGAGGGAGGTCCTCTAACATCAAAAATGAAATGCGTGCTAAAGTCATGGACACACACACTAACATCAAAAATGAATTGCAGTTCACTGTACTTTCAAAGATGACTGCATGGGGAAACATCCAATCAGAGTTTTGGGGGTGCTGTTTTTTTATGCGAACAGGTAAGGGACCTGTTTTTAGTAAGGGGTTTTTAATAGGGTACAGATCCACTGGAAAAGAGGTGAGCAGAAAGCAAGAATACATAAAAAGACAACCCAGCCTCGTCTCTCCATGCTTTGAAGCTTTATCTTTATTTTGGTGTTTTTATTAAGGGCTTCATTACAAGTATGCTGTTGTAAAACACCAAACTAAATAAATTAATGAATCGCAACATTATGAAGGCCTTCTTTGTAGGTATGCCTTCACAATAAACTACAATGCACTAAAAGGCGGGCCTCGTTGTCTGCTTGGGCATAAATAGCATGAAAATGTGTGGGTGTTTTTTTTTTTTTTTTTTTTTTTTTTTTTGGTGGTCATTCTGGCATACGTGGTTGAGACAAACTTCACTATCTGCCATGGGCACAACCTGCATGAAGGAGCCAGCACTGGCATATTGTGCTTGGCAGGCCTCATTGCCCTGCTTTGGGCATAACCAGTTTAAAAGATGTGCAACACTGCACATATTGCTGGGACAAACCTCATGGTTTTCTTTAGCCTCCCCCCCCCAGAATGCATTTAATGGAGCATTTCAAGTGTTACCTGACACAACTGAATATAACATTCCATGGCCTTTTACCAAGTATTTACTGTAAAAGGCATAATGTGAACACGTTTTAAAAGTATTCTCAAAGGGACCCTCCCTCTTGCCCAAGAACTCTTCTGGGTTGGTTTAGTTCAGAGTAGTCACTAGACTGTAGTGTTAATGTCGGAGTAGGGCGTGTGAACGTACAAATATGTTGGTTTAGGTCTGGCTTTCTTACCTGACAGCACATTAGGGGAATCTAATTCCCCCCAAAACAAGGAATTGTCCCATTGTTCGCCCCCACCTTATTCTTTCTAACTGCCTAAACTGGATAGTTTTCCACCAGCAGGATATTTTGTTTTGCCTGAGGAAAAAAAATGTATTCCCTAGGAATCCATTGTAAATGACATCACCAAACCTAAATGGCGAGAGTCAGACACTTTTGTTTTTGCAAAAAAAAGGCTTTACCTGGACTCACCATGTTTTATACCTTTTTTGGCGAGCCCCTTATACTTTAAAACTCAAAATATCTAGTTTAGAAAATAGAAAAGCAAACTGGACAACAGAGATAAAGACAGTCTTTTCTATTATGAATACATGCGAGTGACTCCCTCGACGGGAGAATCGGAGATGGTACCCAAATTCCTGAAAAAAACAGAGACGCGTTCGCCACTTTCTCAGGCTCGGAAAAACATTGCCTTTAACCATGGAGGCAGACGGGCTCCTTCAGAAGCGTCTGAGCTTTGCTGTCTGCCAGCTGGTAAACATGGGAAAGGAATGCTGTATGAACGAGCAAGCCCGCTGGCTAAAGGCTGGCGCTTTGGCACCTCCCTCCTCCCACCACCTGCCAGCTACCTGCCAGCTACCACCTCGTTCCTCCACCCCCTGCCCACTACCACCTCTCCTCCCACCACCTGCCCACTACCACCTCTAACCCCCTGTCAGCTACCACCTCGCTCCTCCACCCCCTGCCCACTACCACCTCCCTCCTCCCACCACCTGCCCACTCCCACCTCTAACCCCCTGTCAGCTACCACCTCTCTCCTCCGCCCCCGCAAGATGCCACAAACCCCCTGCCCACTACCACCTCTCTCAGCTGCTTCTCCAAGCAACGAGTTGGGGGTAGATCTCTCTCCGCAGCAGGAGCCTCCATCTGGAACAGCCTTCCTGCCCCCCTGAAACTTGAGGAGAACCATCTCCGGAAGCATCTCAAAACCTTCCTCTTTGCCTCCGCTTTCTCTCCCTCTCTCCCCTGCTAAAATCACTGAACCTGCACTGAATCTGCAACTGGGCCACTCACCGATCTCGTTCCTTGGCCCAGCCACTCTTCCTGCACTGCCTCCCTGCACTACGGGACTGTCTCTGTATCCTACAGCCCCTCCTCCCGGCACTTACCTTGCACTTGCCACCAGCTGGCCCTATTATTTATCTTGTATTCTACTAACCCTGTACTGCACTTTTCCCTTCCCCTCTACCCTTGCACTTGCACGATCTGATTGACACCTGGCCTAGTAGGATCGTTGTCTGTCTCCCCCACCCCCACCCCCCACTTGCCTCGTCGTGCCTTGAAACACTTGTGTGTAGGCGCGTTACAAATGCCATATCATATTATATCTCCTCCCACCACCTGCCCACTACCACTTGTAACCCCCTGTCAGCTACCACCTCTCCCCTCCACCTCCGCAACATGCCACTAACCCCCTGCCCATTACCACCTCTCTCCTCCCACCACCTGCCCACTACCACCTCTCTCCCCATCCCAGGGATTACAGGCTCCAGGCACTCGCATTCCTATATATACTGGGGGTAGTGGCCTTGCGTTAAGTTCTCTACCACAGAGTCTTGCAGGCCATGGTTTGTGGATAAACAACCTTTCTATAAATTCCCCTTTTAAAAAAATTAATTTGATATTTTTCAAATACAATAAAATTAAAAGCTTTAGCCCAGCCACGAACCATGGCCTGCAAGATTGTGAGGCTTGGAACTTAACCACAAGACCAAAGTAGCCTTGTGCCTGGGGCAGCAAAAGTTACATATTTAACTCCCATGATTGAACAGTCCAATAAAAAAATAAGCATTTGGGCAATTCACAATAAAATAAAACAATGACAAAATCCCCCTCTGCCAAACTTTGGCGATCACCTCTTGTTGACACTGGTTCGCATGGAGCACTCCCTATAGCAGAGACGTGAAGAGGACTCAGACAGAACAAATAAGGATACCGTCTATTTACATAGAGGTATTTTTATGGGAACATGCAGACTAATATGATGCCACCCACGCCTAGCACATCCATTGTGCACCCCCTAATTACATGCAGCCACTAACTGCCGCACCACGGTAGCGGAGCAAGCATTTTTTTTTTACCCGTTTATCCTCCCCAATATCCAGCTACACACCCCCGGATCTATCTAGCAGTGGTAAGCATGACAGTGTGAGCCGCCCATTGTTTCCTTGATACATCAATCCTCTATGCACTGAGCCACGGATTTCTCGATATCACGAGCCCCCCATTTTTCATTCACAGCTGGGAAATACCTCGGCATGGACACTGAATCGCCCTTGGTCAAGTCCAGCCCAGTTGCCCGGAAGCAACACTGGGTAGGGGTCTCTGGTGCCTCACCACCCCCTCCTCCCCCCACCCCCATCTGTGGCTAGTCCAATGGCCCCTCGCGCCAACATTCTTTACAAATGCGGCACACTGACAGGTACAGTGCCTGTTAATGTGCTTCATTTGCAAAGCATGAACCACCGCGCCTGGGACGTTTATCCCAGCGGGTGGCATGAGCAGCTGCTAAATGCCGACATTTAGCTACTGGCCCGAAAAGTAAAGAGCCAAATGAGCGCAAGAAAGAAATTAGATTATAGGTCTGTGCAGTCTTGAACTCTGGCTCTCCGGAGTTACCCACAACACCTAACCACTAGGCCAAAGGCAGTACAATGATGTAACATCACCAAGTTTCATATTTGGCTTGTAGAAGACTGTGAGCTTCCTAAAAAAACCACTACCACCTCTCTCCTCCCAAATTCGCTGGAGGTAGTGGCCTTGCGTTAAGTTCTCTACCCCAGAGTCTTGCAGGCCATGGTTTGTGGATAAACTGAACCTTTCATTAATTTCACCTTTTAAATAAAAATAATGTGATATTTTGCAAATAGAATAAAACTAAAAGCTTTAGCCCAGCCACGAACCATGGCCGGCAAGATTGTGAGGCTTGGAACTTAACCACAAGACCACTGGCCTTGTGCCTGGGCAGCAAAAGTTTAACATTTAACTCCCTTGATTGAACAATTGATTTAAAAAAAATAATAATAATAAAGCATTCGGGCAATTCACAATTAAAAATACTGTAAAGCATTTGTGCAATTTACATTAAAAAATACCGAACCAGGCAAATGCCCACCCTGCGCCAAAACATCCCCACGGCTAAACGTTGCAGCGCTGAATTGGGCACGCCAAAATGGGCGCGCCCAATTGGCTCCCGCGCTGAACTGGCCGCTCCTAATCGTCCTGCTCCGACATGGCCAGTGTGGAGGACACCCTACATGTAGTGCCACCCTCCGTAGAGAATGCTAAGATTCGCTCCCTGTCTGTAAAGTTCAGGATCTTCGTGATCAGCGGTCTCGGACCCGGCAGCGGTTTCCTTGCCAAAGATCTATGTGCCCTTTCCACAATGAATCTCTGTGTCGGAGCCCCAGGGTCGATCTCCTGAAGCAACCAGCGCTCCAAATAATTAGTTGGATCCTGGGCTTCTTTACCTTCCAGTAGGCAAAGTATTCTTATGTTATTTCTGCGAGCCCTGCCGTCAGTTTCCTCCCTGCCTGTATTCCAAGGACTTTACCTTCGTTGACCAGTCCTGCACCATTGCCCAGAGCTGCTTCATATCTTGCATAGTCTCCAACACGTTGGACTCGACCATCTGATCCTCTCTGCAAGGGCAACGGGCATCCTGCCAAAGCAAGTTCAGATCGACTTTCACCTCGTCTATCTTTGATTCCACCACTGACGGGGATGCTGTAGCCTCCAGGATTTGACCCTCCTTCAGCAGGAGGTGGTGTGCCCATAGCCATCTCCAGCATCGGGGGTCGACCAGCTGCACTTACTTTTGTGCAAAAGCTTCCATTGTGGTCTGTTTTGCCCTCCCCGCAGGCCTCTGATGCGGCATGGTGTAGGCCTGAGAGGTTGCTTCCAGTAGGACCACAGGGTGTTTTTTTCCTATGCCAATTAGCAGCACTTATCTGGAACCTGCTCAGTGCTCCCCAACTTTCCAGCCAGGTGTCCAGACTTAGCCCAGATCTCCCCATGGGCTGCTGCCTCGACCCACACCCAGTAGGGAATTTCCCAACCAGACCACCAACCATCTGTGCTGCAGGTATCCTTCCTGCGATGTCGGGAGGGGGAGCCACCACTCCCTCTCTTCTCCGGGTCATGCGCTCCGTCCACCAGCTCCGAGCGCTCCTGTTTCAAGGATGACCAGTCTCCATCAGCCTTCATCCGTCCGATGGAGCGTGTTAGCTGCCACCCAGCCAGCTGCCTCCTTCCTCCACCACCAACTCTCGTCTGCACGCCCGGAGTCGACATCACCTGCGTGGGGGTGGACTGGGAGGAGGGCAGCCCCCCTACCAGCACTAATTTCTGGCTCACCTCTTCGTGCCACCTCACTTGATCCCGTCAGCCAGCCTCAGCAAAGGACACCCAGCGCAACCAGGGCAGCCCCCCTACCAGCACTAATTTCTGGCACACCTCTTCGTGCCACCTCACTTGATCCCGTCAGCCAGCCTCAACAAAGGACACCCAGCGCAACCGTCCCCACGGGATCACCTCCCCTCCCTCTCAACTTGCGTTCAGCCGCTGATTCCCTGCATTGCTCCAAGTGTCCTCCTGTCAGCCTCCTTCATTACGGCGCCAACTTGGTGCCAGCGCTGCATTCTGTCACTGTGGCACTTCTCGGTCAGCCCCCGTCCGTCGGAGCTCGCCAGTCACTGCTCCAGGTACCAGGGCACTACAGCAGATTGCATCTGGAGGCTTTCATTGTTGATTAAGCATGTGGTGTTCTCAATTGCCAGAATCTGACGGGAGCTCGGGGAGAGCGCGTTTTTCTCCATGGCTGCTGGCCACACCCCAGCCAATATATTAACCCTGCATGCTTTTTACAAAGTAATATGTACCATACGATGTGCCACATTCTGTTTACGAAACAAGGGACATCATAACATGCTTTTGTAATTCTGACTATGTGTAACAATTGAAGATCATAGGTCAGTAAGCAGAGACTTTAGAAAAAAAACAATATTCCTTTTCTAATGGTTAACTTGATTGTGATGCTCAGCCTGAAATAGCAGTCCATTTAATTAATGCATTGTCCTTCCATTCATGAGATGGTTTGAACTTGCACAACAAGTCTTTTAATCTTAGGTAATGACTTTCCAAACAGAAGGGTCAAGCCTTCTGGTTGCAAGAACCATTATCTTTGCAGCAGCTTATAATTCTCTTTCCAAATAAATTCCTATAAATTACTATATAAACCTCAACATTCAAGGTAAAATACAATATACTTTTGCCTTTTGGATCAAAAATGAAGACCGGTGCCCTCATTACGATACTGGCGCTAAACCATGGCGCTATTAGCACCATGGTTGGTGCCGGTATCGTAACGAGTCCGCCAATGTTCAATGGGCAATTACCACCCCATTCCACGGTTGGCGGGGCGGTAATTCCCCATTGAACATTGGCCCTTCCCGATTCCCATTTTTGCCCCTTGGGGCTCAATGGGACTGGGGAAGGCACGAAGTATGGTACCGCAAATTGCAGTACCATACTTAGCACCAAGGTCCCTTTGCGGGTCCCTACTTTAACGGCTGGTCTAGACCAGCCGTTCAGGTCGGGTCCCGCAAAGGGAACTCGTAGTAAGGCGCTAAGTGTTTAACGGCGCCGCAGCCTTTTACGGCGCCGTTAAACACTTAGCGCCAGGGTCCTAATGAGGGCCCATGTGTCTCTGGAATAAACACAACGGTGCCCATTAGTTTAATTTGTAAAATAAAGGTTGGCACTTTACTGGTACATGCATAATGCCAGTGTGTGAACTGATACATAAACCTGTCTTGACCTTTTTCACTGAAAAATTGCTTAATTTTTTTAATGATCTTTCAGAATTTCAAGTTAAGACGTGGTAATTTCTTAACTTGAAATTCTGAAAGATTATTCAAAAGTATTAAGCAATTTTTTGTTTGATTTGAATTAAATTATAATTTTTACACTATCTTTAATTGTAAATGTATAATGTAGACAAAACATGAGCTGGATGTTTTCCATGGCCGGTGTGTTTTTATGCAAGGAAGCTCAAGTGAAAATTGTTTTTGTCCTCACATTTTATACCAGAACATGAAATGTCAGGGAATACGTTATTTAATGCATTTTCAACAAACCCATGCCCTTTATTCTTACATTTCTAAAGGTGAGAATGGGTGGGACAAAGGATGTTCACTGGGATCTGTTTCTCACAAGTGTTCTCTTTGATCTGTGTGGTTTGGGCCAACCCTTTTGCCTTTGTTGAAAGATTTTTGAGTTCAAAGCTTGAAACACTTCCACAATGTTGGTTTTTTTCTCCAGCCTTGTAGATTTCTCAACAGCTGAGCATGCCACAGGAAAGAAAAGGACAAAATATCACCCTCTTGTGGCAATGTTTTCCAGGTTCAAAATTAGACCTTCCATCTTTTCATTTGTTTCTTGACTACTCTCCTGGACAATCCTGGTCTTTCTTTTGCAGATGAGCATCGTTCATGCAAAGTCATCCAAGAACACAATGCCAGTCTGGAAGAAGTTTAGTTAGTTTTACTGTGGGAGAGAGGTAGAAAAGATGTCTTAGTATATATATAAGGCATGGACACAGATTTATTCACATTCACATTTTTAAACATCTTAATACAATTCAAATATTTTGTTTTTCATATAAACACTCTTACCTACCCTTCTGAAAGAATTCCGGTTCATTCTTCCTTTGGCTTTCAGTTAGAACCTCATGTAGAGGCAACCTCAACTTTGGGTTCAGATGTTTCCTTTCTAAGAGATGAGCGCATTGACATCTCCTCAGCTGGTATATGTCCCTAGCAGTCTTTGCCTGGTCCCTTTTTCAGGATTCAAATTGTATAAGCTACAGGAGATATTTTGTGTATTAGGGCCTTATCACCCACGCCATACTTTATTCTGGTAGTTCTGGGATAATAAGTCTTCATACTTACCACGATTCTTTGGGACATGGGCAAAAGCATGTTGTAAATGTGTTCAAAGATTTTCAAAATACTCCTGAGCAGTGGAGGCATTAATGGACATATGTTTTTGTGTCCAGAATAATGCATGTTGAGGTAGCACCATCTTCCTACCAGTCATGAAATCAAATGGGAAGATTTAGGTGGCTGAAGAAGGGGGTAGACGTCTAAGCCATCAGAACCGGGGGTAATCACAGACCTCAGCTGGGTCCGGAGTTAATCACAAACCTCTTACTGACTCCTACAATTGTTTCATTGCATCTCCCCTACACCACTGTATGCAGGTGTCGGTCAATGTGGAGTTTCCTTTTCACATCTGTTTTCTCACATTTTAATCATTGCTTTGCTTGTAAAATCACAATAGGGATTGTCTCAATCCTTTGAGGAAGGCCGAAATGTGAACATGTTGATCATCAAAATGACACCAGTCTCTGCCTTACAAGAGACATTCATTCTACTCTAGGCAGGAACCAGTCAACATGTATTAATTTCCTTATGTGGAACAAATCACTGGTTTGATTAAATTAATCTACCAATCATACCACTTTAATGTCTTTCTTTTCTGTAGGGACTATGAGGGGGGTCATACATGTGAGGCGGTCCACGTTGTGAAGTTTTCTCAACAAATGCCAATTCATCTCAGTATGAGGTTGGGTGAACTCCTCACTATCCCTAACCTGATGAGGATTTTGCTGCCTAAAATAAACTAAAGGAAACCTATCTGTCCCTCACACTTGTAAATACAACAAATAAACATGGAAATATATGGCAGCTCAAAACAAAGATTCAATTCAAAATACAACCACGGTCTTGTTTCATAACCTTGGTCGACTTCCCAGGTTGAATAGTGATTCAGCTTCAAAGTTCAAGAAAGAACACCATGAAAACCTGATTTGCAACAAAAGTTCAAACATAGTTTGATGTTGATTCAACCTGTCAACTGAAAGTTCCAACACAGAAGATACAAGTCTTTTCTTTAAATAGGTTCTCATTTCCTTAATAACAACTCTTCCTCCGTCAGGATGATTTGCCACTTATACAACTCCAGAAATACAATATCGCTAACAGCCTTGCTTGGCTCTCTTTGACTCCACAAACAACACAAAGTATCAAGACTACCTTGTAACACTCCCGCACATGGCCTGCTTCTCTGCCAGGCCTAAATTGTGACCATCCAGGTATACACCCCTGCCCGAACAGCCTTTCATGACTGCAAGCGCTTTTGTGGTCAATGTCGACCAATGAGAGATTACAGCTTCACAGCATTGACTAGATTGCAGCTTCAAAAACGTTCAACAACTTTTCAGGGAAACCAAGATTCACATTGATGTTAGTCAATAAATGTCTTTTTTAAATTGTAATTGTTTTTTTTCTAATAAACGGATCCAGGATTTTAACCTCTGTTGCACTGTGTGTTCTTGCTTCCAAGACCAGCACGTTGCCCTTGTGCTATCCTCAATTTCTGCAAATGATACTCCTCTCCTTCTGGTTAACTGCTCCCAAAACGGAAGCCCTTTTGCCTCTCTTGATTCCCCACTGCACAAGCAACCAAAGACTGATGGGGAGAGTCTCTTCCTGTCTCTCCCCTGGGTTTGACAATGTGCGTGTGTCCCAACTTACAGCACATGTCATACACAATATGGGCAACAGGTTCCAGAGTTTATATACATGGCATTAACCCCCTTCTGCTGTTGGCAATATTGGTTAGATGGTATTTTTCTTCATTTCAGTTTTTCTTGGCTTGGGCAATGCTGATCAACTCTTAAATCGCCCTCACAGGTGGTTGGGTTCTCCAGACTCTCACTGTCAGAATCTGCATTTTGGTTTTGTTTGCTATGGTTTTTGCTGCTTTCCCTGATTTGATGTTGAAAACCAACTTGGGAATCACTTTCACTCACAAAGGAATATTGCTGCTGCTGTTTTACACTAGTTCCATGTGTATCAGTAATGTGAAACTCCCTTTTAGTCACATGCGCGAGTTCTGCTTCTGTTTCTTTCTACCAAGTCTGCTTCTACACAAGTGCTGTTCACTCGCTTGGTGCCTGCTAGAGTGCTCCGGGATCACTAACAAGCAGTGAATTCACTGGGTTAGACGCCCGCCTCTGTTCCCCTAGCTAATCACAGGACTTCAGCTGTTGTGGCTCCACTGAAATCGGCAAAACACTTTGGTAAATCTGCCTTCATCCACGGGGGGCATGGCCTGAGCCCATAGTGTGAGGCTGTGATCTGGTGGAGCTCCTGTCATGAGCCTCCTTAGATCCTGCGTACTGGTGATATGAGGAATCGATAATTATTTGCACAGATATCTGTATGCAGGACGGATTGGTGCCCTGCTGATCAACGCTGTTCCAAACCTAATCAGACTGATCAAGAAGCAGAACGAGCGCTTGCAACCGCCGACTCTGCGAGCAGAAAGATGGCGGCTGGAGCCGCGTCGCTGTGAAGGAGACGAGGAGAAGGGACGCGGCCGTGTTGCTCAGCCTGCCCAGTGCGGCTAGAACAAAGGAACAGACTCTGGCGTCCCAGCTGCCGGAGCTGTGTTGCTGCAAGGGAGAAGAGGGAAGAGGGGACGTGGCTGTGTTGCCCAGTGCGCCCACTGCAACGGTACTGCCACCGACGTACCTGCTGCCAGAGCCTGGAGCTGTGCTGTGTTGAGGGAGAGAAGAGGGGAGGCTACCACGTTGCCCAGACTGTCTGGTGCAGGGGAGCGGACAGCGGCGTACCTGCTCCAGGAACACACTTGGTTGCTGCCTTGCAGGCTCTCGATGTTTGAGTGCCCGTTCACGACAAACACAAACTGACGGATCGGAGCGGTCGTGCGTGCGGGGCTGGAAGAGACACCAGGCCAACACAGTACTTGATTGCAGGGAGGGGCAGCGCTAGTGGATGGTGCCTGGGAGAGGGTGAAGTTATGCGGGCTGGTAGACACAGCCCGGAACGGCAGGAAGCCTATCGGCTGGTGCATATGATCTTGGGACGGCCTGGGAGGGATTTGGTTCAGGATCGTAAACCCAGACATGCGGATGCACGCAAGAAGAAGGTAGGGACAGACCCACAGGCCTGAGCATGCAATGGCTACGGGGCTCAAGTTATTGCCTCCCCTACTGGTGCCTGTGAAGCCTGATTTACTCGGCTGGAGCTGCTGAGAGTAATCCAGGCCAGTTGCTGCAACTTGGGCCAGGCAGCGGCTGGACTTGCCCAACCCAGGATCCTGGAGACTAGTTGGTGTGGCTGCTGATAGTGTCACCTGCTATGCAGTCACTTGCTGGACATGACATGGAGGCCGTATATGGAAGAGAGGCAGCGCTGCTCGACAGTGAAAGGGGTGAGCTGCTATTCAGACTGTACTGCTACACCACCAGTAGTATGAGTGTTTTGTCAGCCTGTTTGGCGAAGATCGACCCAGAATCGAGGGGGCCCGAATGTGCACACCCCTGAGGGGGTGAAGCAGTCGTTGATAGGGGTCTTTGTGGGCGCCGGAGACGGGAAGGACTAGGAAGACACTGCACTACCCTGCTAGCTGTTCTTGGTGATTGGGCGTACATAGCTGGCTGCACCCTTGGTCCGGCGAGGAGAGGGTTCATTGTTATTGAATGGGCATTGTGGGCTGCACTGCTGACAGTGACTGCCGGACCACTGGTTCACAGACAACCACGGAGCAACCTCACTGGTGGGGTGGCGGGGGGGTAGTCGAGATACGGTGGAGACACATACCTCAGTTGACACACTGAATAAAGGAACAATACTAAATGAAGCTGGACAAGGTCGGCTGATGGTTGCTGGTCGCTATTGTGCAATAGTACGGACTCAGTGGCCAGGCTCATCTTAACACATATGGGGGCAGGAGCCGGCGCTGGATAGTTCCCTGGCTGGTTGGCTCTCTAGCTCTTGCTGCTTTGGGCAATACACCTGGTACATTGTTGTAGCTGTAGATAGACACTGTTCGCCCTGGTTGAAAACATGTCCCCGACCAAGGACAAAGGTAAAAACACAATCGTGGACTCTTTGGTGGGCTCCGGTAAGACCTGTGAACCCCTGTACAGCATGCTGGGACCACAGATGGAGATTGGTACGATAAAATGGATGAAGTTAAGGTGGACGTCCAGTTGCTGCGACAGGAGGTGCGACAACTGGCCGAAAGGGTCTCAGCAGCAGAAAAGGAGACACTACGAAGTACCTGGAAACCAGAGTGCAGGAGCTGGAAAGGAGGAACAAGGCTCTGGAGCAAAGGATGGAGGATGCTGAAGGGAGGGCCAGAAGAAGCAATATACGGCTACCAGGGCTCCCAGAGGGACTGGAAGGTCCGGACCCACCCAATATGTTGAGAACTTACTATTGCAAGAAATAGGGGCGGGTAAGCTGTTCCAGGATTTTGCAGTCGAACAGGTCCATCGCTCGCTACAGAAACAGCCTCCCCGGGCTCCCACCGAAACCTGTCATTGCAAATACTTCTGCAACAGAGAGGTGATTCCGAAATTTTCCAGAGAAGGTGGTGAGATCTAGAGACACAACTCGAGGATTGCCATCTACCCGGATTACACACCGGTGGTCCAATGGGCGAGGAACTCCCTTGTGCCGATCAAGGCAAAACTCGGGCACTTAAATGTCAAATATATGCTCATATGTCCAGCCATGCTCAAGATTATTTTTAAAGGCAGAGCGCACCTCCTTGAAACTCCTGCTGCTGCCAACATGTGGCTGGAACATAATAATTTGGCTGATGGGGATGAGCCCAACACGCCTGCCTTCATCCACACTGCTTCCAATTGGAGCGCCTCCTGCTCCTGAGGCTCTTTTGCATGCCAGCCACTGGAGGCAGCCTCTTGCACGCTTCCTGCTGCGCATCCTCTGCAGATCAGGTCACTAGTGGGAATGTTTTCCCCGACAAGCCTTCCGCTGTGCAAAATCTGCATTTCATATTTCTGGGGGCACAGATCCTCTCAGGACCAGCAGTTAATATCTGACCAGCAAAGGTCCCAGCGTCTTCTTGCTCCTCCAGCTTCTGCCTGGGCTGCCAGCACAAACCACGCTGCTTTTGCGGCTGACTTCTTCGATTCTCCACCAGCAATGCCAATTCTATGGCCTGCACCTGAGGGGACCTTTTAAGCCTCAGTATCTCTCAGGTGTGGGGCATCTGCTCTAATGAGTTGACCACTCCTGAACATTGTGTCTCTTCAGCCCTCTTCTTTGTCCCAGTATTCCTGTTTTACAATAAGCCATTAGAAGAAATAAGTATTCAAATCTTGACCCATGTTTGGTCATCAAGCAAACTCACATAGCATCACTGTAGTCTTTTGAAATCCTCTTTGACCGGAAGTTGCTGCATCATGGCCCTGGTCTAACATAATGCTTCTAAATGAGGTAGGTTCCACCCACTGGAAGATAACTGTTTGGGGTTTCCTAACCAATATTTCATTTGAATTTGTAACCTCTTTTAGGATTTCTTCAGTACTCTTAAAATCTTTCTAACACTGATAATCTTGTTCAGAAAGGGGTAACGTTTACTGTTCTTGTATATACTGATATCATTTGCAAATAATAGCATCTTCCTTTTGAGCAGTGATCAAATCTGGAGCATCTCTAATGAGTAGTAAAAATATCACTTCTGGTTGAGATTGTGATCAAGTTACCACTGTTACTTGGATCTCTTCTTGAGGTGTTCTAGATCATCCCCTGTAGTTCTTCTATTTTGACTAATTAGTCTGTGACAAATCTGGACTATTCATCCTCCTCCCACTCAGCCCCCGCAGAGTGGGAGCAAACCCCTTTGAGGCTAGGGAGTTGAGCCAGCCCAGCAAGACCCTCCGTAGGGTTCTGGGCAAGTCAGACCTCACTGGTAATGACTCCCACCCCCCCCCCCCACCTCAGGGACAAGGACTCCCATTCCTGTAACAAACTCCCTGTCCAGAACACTACATGGGAATCAAAGACTTGCTTCTATTTTTAGTTCTCCTTATAATGACATTTCTTCACTCTGGCTTCAGGTAATGCTTTATCCCGCCTGACCTCCACAGTCGAAGATAGACACACCCCATCTGATACTGATGATGTACATAAAATCACGAGAACTTGGAAGTGAGAGAATCCTATGCAGAGAAGAGCCTCTGACGGGAGGACGTCCTGGAGGGGCAGAGCCACGCTAGACTGTCGGTGGTATCATGGATAGCGAGCCGATCGCTAGGAAGATACTGCAAGGCTGGCATCCTGAGCGCCAAAGAAGTGAGAGATGGAGATGGAGACAGTAAACAGACTGTCTCACCTGGTGGCATGACCACACAGAAGCCGTGGCGGGCCTGGGGCCCGTTGACTGACGCTGAGACCAGAACGCAACAGAGAGGTTGGATACCTGATGTTTGCAGGAGAAGTGCAACAACTGCGGAGCCGGGTAGACTAAGGGAAGTGACCGCTCCGAAGATGTAATGCCGCTTAGAGGGGCACACCAGTGTATATGAGGCTAGAAAAGCCATAAGGGTAACGGGAGCCAAGAAAACTTGATTGCTGGTTATGGGCAGATGCCCCACCGAGACCTCCAATAAAATAAGCCGACCTGAGGGCATTAGTGCTTTGGAGAGCCCTAGAAAAGCAAGAGACAGTAATATCTGAGAAGTGTTCAAAACCTTAATTTGGAAAAGATACAGGACTTGACTAACTTTTAAATCCTTCTTTTGGAGAGCGATCCAAATCTCCGGGCCAGGCAACAGCCAAGGACCAAGTCTATTGCTCCGACCTCCTTTTATTTTTTCCTAAGAGGTAGGGCTAGATAGCTAATATGGTTTTGGACTAGGAGCTATTTCTTTTGAGACATTTGACGGGCACCATTAGTTTTTGTTTTGTTAGGCAGGGAACTTCCCTCATAGCAGTGGGCTAGATAGGCTTTTTATTATTACTTTGAATAAGCACCCTTGAACATGTACTTAATCCGACTCCTTCTGGTTCACGCATATGCAAAATTATTTCCCATTTTATCAGGACTGCTGATTTTAGAGCGCCCGTTAATCTTCAATTTATTGACATGTTTGATATGAAACACCTGTTTGCAATATCTAAAGGGATTATTGTTTGCACAATGCCATACCACTGGCTTTTCAATTAATTAGATGTTCTACAAATCCACTTCAAGCAAGATCGAAATTGATGATAACTTCCTGGAGTTGCTCACTTACGGCAGCACAGCCAACTTGATAGATGGCCATCACTTTGGGGACCAATTTTGTAACTGACCGAGTATTCAGGGGTATCATCCAACCAATAATTTCCAATGCTAGTAATTCTTTTTCGCTGTTTCGAATGATATTGTAAGAACAGGCCTCAAAATGTGTACTCGCCACCTCTTGTAGAGATTGTTCTTCAACACAGGCACTCAGATCTGCCAATCCTTCAACCATCAGAGACTTCTATTTTGACCAAACCTACTCTACAAGGTAGCCTTGCATAGAAAGAATACATGAAGAAATCCTTGAATTAAAGACATTCCCTGTCTGTATTCAGTTATTCTGCAAACATCACCCTGGCGCTGCGCCTTTCCTCTCCCCAACCATGTTTTTCAGTTTACTGCAGTGTCTCAGATCTAGGTGTTTCTCCCACTGCTCAGATTTGGGGTCTTTCCATTTATTTGATTGTAGTTGCATCTCCACTGCTCTTCTCGCGTTACCAAGGTGTGTCTCAAACCTAGGTGTTCCTCACACTGCTCCAAGTGTCTCAAACCTAGGTGGTTCACCATTCACTGCAGTGTCTCATGTTTCGGTGTCTCTCCATCTAATGCTGTGTCTCAGACTTGGGCGTTCTCCCACTGTTCAAATATCTCAAATCTAGGTGGTACGCCAATCACTGTAGCGTCTCATATTTTGACACGTTTGCATTTACTGCTTTGTCTCGGACCAGGACGTTTTCTTCTTCTTCTGCTCTAGGGTCTTGGGTCTATGTGGTTTATTCATTTGCTGCTGTGTCTCAAACTTGGGCGTTTCGCCCACTGCTCAAGTTCCCAAATGTAGTTGGCTCTCAGTTTGCGAGACCAGCCAATCTCCTTGGGAGACTTAGGAAAGTGACATTGGCAGTAAACTCTAGTTTGAGGTACATATAAATCGCAACCACGTCTGTTGACACATTCCCCAGGCACGACTCCCCATCCATGCACTCTAGAGTGCAGCTATGGCTACAACAAATCCGGTCTAGCTGCTTGCATAGCCGTCCCCACTGAAACCCCTGACTTGCCTCAACGCCTCTGCCATTAGTATGCAGTGACAACCTGTGACACATTTCGGTTTAGCTGGGCATGCATCGAGTCTCCTGCACTAGCAATCTGCCTCAACCACCGACAGCACCCACCGTGCCTGACCTCTGGGTTGCTTACTGGAGCCTAGCCAGCCCTTCAAAGACCTAATCCTGACAGAATGCACACATGAATCTGAAACTAAACTCATAGAATTTTCGCATACCTGGACTTCGGTCTCCGTGGGCGTTTCAACCACAAGGTGCTTTGAGGCCATACACATGGGGAAATGGCACTATAGAAATGATGACTACAATACAGAGGCTGGTAGCAGGTCTCAACTATAATAGGTTCCCCCTGAATCAATAGAATGTTATTTTTTGTGCCCCATACATTACAGGAATGCATTCTCACATTCATTGTTTACCTCGACAGGTGATTGTCATACTTGCATAGAAAATCTTTCCCGAGTGTGCTTTTTATACAATAGCACAGTTAAACGGGCATCATCCCACTGCCACTTCACCCATGTTTATTAGATGGACGAAAGGCTGAGTATCTACACATAATCCTCTATACATTTATGACTAAAGTTGGTCAATACGTAGATACTTTGTGGAATTCTTTAATTTCTGTAACGCTTCAGTCTTTTCTGGGGGTGAAGGCCATCCACTGTTGTCATGATGCAAAACATTCATTTTGGGTTTTCACCATTGGGCTCTACAGAGTGGTAGTTTAGTTCCTGACCTCTATAACCATCAGCACATGGCAGTACCAACTGTTCTTACATTGTTTTGCTTTTTATCAATAGATAGTTACCTCTTTCTCAAAGGACAAGCAGTACATTAAATGAATTCCCGATGTTGATGTACCCAAGGGGTGAATGGGTCTATGCATACTGTTGTCCTCTGCCTCATCAAAGGTCAAAGTAAGGTTTTCTTGGTGTTTGCATAGTACCAAAACAGTCCATTATACATTTATCAAAGCAAGGGCAGAATATACTTGAGATTCCTGGATCTGTACATTCCCTGATCAACGAAAGTAAGAAGCCATCTTGACATGTATAGCCTCTTATTTTAAAGTGCTATGAATAAGAGGAATTATGCCACGGGATTCCAAATTTGTGTTGATGTGTGATTGATTCCACATACATGAGAGGTAACCTTTACTGTCTTTACTGTAGCTGGTGCTATATCAGAGCCCCTATTTATAATGTTTAGAAGTATGTCCATGTTCATAAGAATCAACAGAGAAAATGTTCTGGAAATCCCAAAACACCTGTCTCAATTTTTGGCTATGTTCCTTAGTCTCGCCGGCATCACACAGACCTATCTAATCCTTGACTATCTGAAGGAAACCCAAGAATACTTCTAGAGTAGCACTTTTAGAGGTATCCTCAAATTGGGTAGAAAGATCTGTTTATTATGTGTACCTAGACAGATGGTGCCTTGATATTGAGGTAGTCATTTGCAACTCAAATACCAATTAATTCTGCATTGTCACCGGTAACATCCTCCACCCCCATTGTGCACAAGGAGTGCAACAAAGAGCCCCCGGCCACCCCTGATTGAGTGTAGAGTCGTGTACTATCATTATTGTATTTACAATCTTCAAGTATTTGACAGATACTTTGATTCCCAACATGCTTTGATGGATCTAAAAAATCCATGTCCCTTCCTAAACGAGTGTCCTTAGACAGGAGCCAAAATTTGAAGTGGCAAGCCACTAGTCGGGAATTAAGTCAATATGCACCCTGAAGCGTCTTTTTGTGCTCGATGGAATTACAAATAATGATCTCAGACCAAATAATCTGACAGACTCGAGGAATATGGCAAAGTACTACTTTATTCTCATTTGATAAAGCAGGGAGAACACACAGGCATCAGACTGATGCTTGTACACTCGCAACTAACCTTGATTTCATGGAGGTCTTATACCCCAATATGCATCATATATGACGTCATTCTATGTGGCAAAATACAAAACCTATTGATGGAAGGGATTGGTTAAGGGAACTTATCTACTTATAGAACATATAAGGATTAGTGCATCATTGTCTACCCCTTATCTGTACTGCTTTGAACTACCTTTAAATACATATAGTACTTATTATAGAAGACTAAACAGTAGTGAATTGGTCTATGCAACATTGTATGTTAGGTTGTCTCCCAAACCCACTAATTGGTTGGCATACTATCCCAACTTTGGACTTTTGGCTCTTTAGCAGCACGTACGTGAAACAAAATGTAGGTGTTTGAATCCAGTCAGACTACTTCCCATTTTACCAATTAGTCCATCTCTCATCGGTAGGCCATAAGCCAAAGTCTACCATTTGTAGTTGACCTTGTTGCCTGCTCACTGTCCTGGAACATTAAGGTGATTGTAAGCACATCACTATCTTAGCTTGAGGCTCTAATGAATAGCCCTCGTTTTCGACTTCTGAGTAACGTGACAAATGTGTCAATTTCAGCCTTCCATTTCCTGATATTTGATTTAATTACACAAGGTGCTGTTGCTCCTCTTGGCCTCTATAGACTTGCTCACTCTCTCATATTAACTTTGTATACTTTTAATTGACCAGCAGTTTGGCTCTCTTCAATCTATGAGGAATGTCCCACATTTAGAGCTTATCCATGTAACTCCCTTCGTACTCTGTGCTTATCCCTTAAAATAGTATCCTTAGTTCTAGGCCAATTTTGACTCATCTGTTCTGGACCCGCAGGTGTTCCCCCTCGTCTTCTGATTCTACAGCCTCAGACTGTCTCCAAGGTAGCTTGGTTAAATTCAGCGCGAGCCAGTGTCCTTTTTCCTATTATGGCCGTCCTTGCCACGTTACATATTCCTCTATAGCAAGCTTCTATAGGTTTTCTTTCTACCATGCGTTACTGCATATTTACAGTTATTGGTCAGTAAGCTCCTTCATCTTCTTTATATCGACAATTGCTCTAGCTACATGTTTCTCTTGGTGCTTCAGTTACAATGTTACTTTTTCTTACGTATTTTCATATAGTTTCAGCATAAATTCATATATCTTCTTTATGCCATTACTCTGCCCTCGTCAGATTTTACTTAATCTACGTCCATAGGTGCGTTCTGATATCCTTGCATGGGCATCCTTCCATGCGACACTCTTCCACACTGTATCCTTCAATGCGGCATCCTAAGTGCAAGGGTACATTCTGAGTGCATAATGTCTCTCATACACTTGATGCGGTATGGGAACAATACAGGGGGTCCCATTTACTGCTCTTCTCTGACTGTTAAAGTAGGATGGCGGTGAGGGGGCGGGAACTAGTGAGAAAGCACCTACCTGCTCCTCTACATCACTCTCCACCTCAATTCACCCTATGCCACCAAATTTCTACTCTCCAAATGTCAATTATCACTAGCCAATTGCTAGTGGTGGTTGTACATTTTGTGCCGTGTCTTATTCTAACTGATACCTTGTGGATCATTATTGTCAATCAAGATTCAAATGGTATCTTCTCGAAGGTCTGCTAATGGTGGTTGATGCAGACAGAGTCCTTGTTGCTGAAGAATGTTATTTACATTAGTAAAAGCAGCTTCTTCATTAGACATGGTTTGTCCTTGTCTGATATTTTAAGATAAAGTAAATTCTCGTATTTCCATGTATAATAACATAATATTTTACTTGACTTGAACAGCATGGGGCAGCAGTAGAGTCGACCGGAATGCTTGTGCTTACATCCATCTGATTATCCCCACACTACCATCCTGTTCATTTACATATATATAATGGTGATATCCAGTACCTGGGTATTTCTGAAATGGATTTCCACTCTATTTGGATGCTGCACAAGTAATGACCAGTGCTCGTTTTTAGGCTTATACAATTGCCACTTGTTTTTAGTTTGATTGGGGGATGGGGTTGAGTCCAGAGGACCTGGTTCGCGCGATCAGTCGAATGTGAGAACATTCCCCATAAATGATTCCCTGATGAGGCACGCCCACGGGAGCCATTATTGTCACCGGATGTGAGAGTTTGTGCTGTCCTATTTTAATTTCTAAGTCTATAATACCATCTACTGAAATCTCTTCGCCATTAAAATTGTGCAGTTCTCTATGACGTGGTTTAACATTAATGCAATGATTCTCGCCCCTCCCATGGTCCAAGGTTTCGAGCACTTCCTCTAAGATCAAGGTTGCTTTATACCTTGGAACTACTATAGGCAGGTCACACTGTCCCTGCACTTAGGTGGGTTTACACAATCTCTAATCTTTCACTTCCAGTTTGCACAAAGTGCACATTATTGGACAATTAGGAATGTATTCTTCTTATTTTGGTGGTTTCATGAACTCTACCTTGGTTTGCAATCACGTAGGCATCCTTCCCGAGATCAAGTTCAGGTGCGTTGGTGAAGGGTTCTGTACGAATAAAAATGCATTTTCAAATCTGGAACAAAGCAGGTGCCCCCCCTCTTAAGCTTCTGTGTCACTGCCCCCGCTTGGAATTTTGTATCTTGTGTCGAGTGGTTTCCTGTTTAGCCTTGCTCTTTTTCTTTAAACTTTTTTCTTGTTTCCTCTGTAGGCTCGTCTCATTTTCTTATCAACAGTATCAATTCAATTGTGAAAGAGGTAACTTCCAGTGCTTTCTTAACCAAGTTCTCCTCCCTTTGAAGAGCGATGGTCACAATTGTTTCTTCATTAAACGTCATGTTCGTCATTACCTCTTTCAGCAAACTCAATTTTTTGGAGGCATAAAAGACACTTCATCAACAGCTTAGCATATCCTGTCCACGGTCTCACCCCTTTTAGCTTTTCTCTTGAATATTTCTATTTTGGATGTATTCCTCCCGACGTTGATCACTTTGAACCATTAATTTATTTAGGGCAGTGCATCAAGGAGCATTAGTACTAGAGGTTGCCTGTTGGGTTGCCTCATTATTTGACCAATGCTCTGTCAATTCCTTTTCCTGTCAGTCTAGTTGAGAAATCTTCTCCCTGCCCTCTTTATTGCGGGGAGATCTTTATTAATAAATCTGTATTAATAAGCTGGTCCGATAGCACAGCGAGTAGAGCGCTCGCATTGACATCTGTGCAGAGCCTGCTGGCGCAGGTTCGAATCCCGGCAGGGCCAAACTCAGCCTTTCATCCTTCCGAGGTCCATAAATGAGCACCACACACCGCAGCGCTCAGATATCCGAGGGTTTGTAGCGCTATATAAATTCTGAATTATTATTATTATTATGTTGCTCTCTTGGAGACCAACTGTCTTTTAGGTGGTATATTTCTGGTAATAGTTCTTGCAAAGCGTACTTGGTCTCCATGTACTCTGGTACTGGGATCTATTGTCCTGGAACCTAGGAGGAGGGAGGTTGTCTTCGTAGTAAGTTCTAGAAAGTGATGATTGTTGTCTTTCCTGGGAGGAATTCAGGCTTGGTTTCTCCGACACCTAGTGGTTTTGATCATCACTCTGCTGTTGGAGAGGGGAGTCTATAGCCCAGGATAGGCTTACAACCTATGCAACAGGAGGTAATGGAAGTTTCTTTTTCTCTGGTCCTTATTCTTGCATGCCAGGTGGAGGATGATTCTGTTTACTCTAAAAGAGGGTCTTCTGTGTCTGTTAGTATCCTTCGAAGTGGAGGAGTAGTTATTTGACCCCATCTCGAAGTCCAGTGGAGGAGTACTCGTCACCCCAGCTAGCTTAATGGCAATCAGTGCAGTTGTCTTGTCTTTATTTTTCAGAGCTTTGGGATTCTGTATTCATAGGTTCTTGTTGTCTGAGTAATAATCCATGATAACGATTTACAGGCCGATTCATGGAATTAATGTGCACTGAAATTTTCGGCGAAAGAGTGCGAATCGCAGCGCAAGTGCAAAAATTGCAGCGAAACCTGCGCACAGCGATTCATGGAAGTCCGTGTGCGTGTAAATCCCACGATGTGCGCCAAAATTCTGCGTGGCGCACACATCTCCAAACAGCGTGCGCTACACACAAAGCAAAATCTCACATAGCACGGCGCACACAACAAAAGTAGGCGGAACAGGGGGCGTGACACGCAGAATGGGGAACAACGTGTGAAAATGGGGGCGTCACGGGGGAAGTACAGGAGGCAAATGCGCGGAACGCCCACACGCATGTTCAAAACACGTATTCATGGAATCGAACGGGGCTAACGCGTGCGCCAACGAAGATGCGCTAATCCAGAAACACGTACGCCAGCAGAAAGCAAGCGTACGTGGACCCGCGCAGCATAAAAGTGCGCACAAACAACAAACAAGCTCGGACGCCAGGATGAATATACCGTTCCTAGCAGCAGTGGTCGTGGGATACCGCAGGAGGAGGTTAGTCAGGCCCAGAATTTTTACACCCAGAACCAGCCTTTTGGGGATGCCTGATGACCAGGTGTATGGGAGGTACAGGTTTCCACCTCACATAATACTCAACATGGTCAGTGAGTGGGAGGATGACCTCACATCACCAACCCTGTGCTCCCAAGCACTCAGCCCCCTGGAGAAGGTCCTCGATGTACTGCACTTCTTGACCACTGGATCATTTCAGCGGACAACTGCTATAGTGGGGGGGGTGTCACAGGCCACGCAGTCACGCTGCCTACACCAGGTGTTGGCCATCAGGACTGCACGTCCATCAGTCCGCAGGCACATATACCTGCCCAGAACACCTGCAGAAAGGCAGACTGCAGTCCAGGATTTTTACGGGGTGGCACAATTCCTCAAAGTGCTAGGTGCCATTGATTGCACCCATGTGGCTCTACGCCCCCCCCCCAGGGCATCTGAGCACATCTACAGAAACCGCAAGCACTGGCATTCCATCAACGTCCAGGTACCATCAACTGATGCCACAGGAATCATCACCTCAGTATAAGCCAACTATCCAGGGTCCACCCACGACAGTTTCATTTGCAGAATGTCAACCCTAAACCGGGACCTAGAAGCTGGGCGGCATGGCGTAACATGGCTGCTCGGTGAGAATAAATGCCTCTGCACATGCATGCATGTCACATACTGAGTAATGTCACAACCCCACTGCCCATCATCACCTCTCCAGGGGACAGTGCCTACCCTCTGAGCACCCTCTTGATGACGCCAATTCGGAACCCCACCCCACCACGCCACCCGAGGTAAGATACAACACAGCCCATATTGCAACCCGGGGCATAGTGGAGCACACATTCGGAGTGCTCAAGTCACGCTTTCGCTCCCTTGACCGTTCTGGTGGGCAGCTACTATACACTCCCCCAGTAGTGTGCAGGATCATAGTGGCAGCATGTGTCCTGCACAATGTTGCAACACGCCGGGGCCTGCCGGTGGACATGGTGGTGCCCTCACATCACCAACCACATGCACGCCAGCTGTGCATGGGAGGGGAAAGGGCACGTGGTGAGGCAGCCCGTACGCAGCTGGTGGCTAATTACTTCACCTAAAATCACACCCCTGCGGAGTGCACACAGCCCTGGCACATACCAGCTGACAATCAATTATGATGACATAAGGGACAGTCAACTGTCATTACCATACCAGCCTGAGATTGGTCACCTGGAAGTGCTACATTGTGTGCATCACTACCTACTTAAAGACAACCAATGATGTGTGATAAAAAGACACACATATTCATGCTGCATGAATGACTACCCCCTTGCAAAATACAACATCAAACTAATGCCATGTCACCCAACCCCTCCCCATCTCAGCTACCCAACACCATGGCATGTCATGCAATGTGAAAGCAACCAAATGAATGCACAACAAATTACACAAGTGTCACAAAGTGCACTGTCCGAAATGGAAACAGGCCACAGACAATATGCTCCCAGTAATCAATAGGAAACGGCACACATAAACAAATACTTACCAGCAACACAATACAGAAACACAGGATGAAACAGTGGCAAAATATGACAGTACAAAATCAAAGTAGTGCAAGTCTTACAACCTGAATACGCCAGCACATCGACCCCTTCCAACTGTACAGTGTTACTGCCACACAAATGTCTCAGTGTACTGCATACAACATGAACTCCATCTGCAAAGTAGACGGCCTTGTGAAGACATGAGGAAGGAACCTGCAAATTAGGAGGAAGACATGGATGCACAAGCACATATCAATACACCATTCAGTGTACAAAACAACAATATCCACTAGGAATGTCTACACAGTATTGACTACAGACTGCCCACACAGCTCATGGGAGCCCAACGTCACTGTATAATTCACTGTCACTTGGTCACACCCTTTGCAAGCCCATGGAAACGGGAAGCAGGAGGGGTGTGCGTCTCACGAACCCAAGCATCTAACCCATACTCAGGTCAAGCCTGCATGTGCCCAGCCGGAATACAGTGGATACCCACGGGAGCCACACAAGGCAACACTGTAAAACAAAAAAAAACAAAAAATCAAAAATGGCCATGTGGGGGATAGTGGGGGTGGGGGAGGCCACCCAGGAGGTTCGAGGACAGGGTGCACACCAACACCCACCTGCGTGGATGTTGTGAAAAAAAAACTCCTTGGGCTCATGGCCTGCACGGCTATGCCATTGTGGGAGATCTGCTGTCGCTCTCCTTACCCTCTGCTGCTGCATCAGGAGGTGGTGGAACTATGGGAGGCAGCCCATGCAAAGCCCTGGTATGGTCCTCCATGGCAGCAAGCATGCGGGTCTAGAATGTCTCATTCTGGAGGATAAATGTGCGGAGATCCCCATGCAGCACCTCACAAGTTGCCTGCATTTCTGCACGCATGGCCTCGCGTGATGCCCGGGTCTCCTCACGCGTTGCCTGCATCTCAGCTGAGAGCGAACGTGTGAGCTGCTCCAGCTGCTGTTCTGCCCTAAAATTAGTGGAAGCCTCAAAGTCAACCAGAGTCTGCCTGAGGGTATGTAGTTCTTCCCTCAGGGCTTCCCTGGTGGCCTGGGACTCTATTGATATCAATTGGCGCAGAGTCTCCAGTGCCCCACGTCAGTCCCTGTTGGACGCCAATATGTCTTCCCTGTGTGATTGGCAAATGGAGTCTGTTGCCTGCTGTTGTTGCTCCATCTGCCTTTCAGGGGGGATAATGGAAGTGGCCACCCTCTCCATTGCCTGAGCCATCATTTCTACTGATGCTGCCTGTTGGGTTGCAATACCATACATGGAGTTTTCCCATACAGTATTGCCTGGTGGCGCACGGCCACCGCGTCAACGGGCACCACATCTGTTTGGGGCAAGGCGATCTGCACCTTGCTGTGCTGCCACTGCCTGAGGCTGCAGGACTACATTCCCCCTCTGATCTGCTGGCCCAGGAACAGGATCAGATGCTGTGGAGTGTGACCCTGCATCCGTAACCGCCAAAGGCGGACCTACCAACATTGACATCCCCATAGAGGGTTCTCTCCCTGGTGCAGGTGGGTTGGACAGAACAGAATCCCTGCCAGAAACACTTACCTGCGACGGCACATAAGTCTCCTCATCCGATTCAGCACCCGAATAGAGGTCTGGCGAGGTGCACCCAGAGACACGTCTGGAGATTATGGCCTGCAGTAACATTGGGTTCTCACCCACCACCACACCACGTCCCCCACTGGTGCCCGGTCGTGCCAGAGATTCCTCCTGGGTCTGCACCATCTCCTCAACCTCAACACCATCAAGTGCGTCATCACCTGCAAAAACATGAAAGACAACAAATGGAAACAGGCATGAGCACCATAGCACACACATAGGCCGTGACAAGCCACAGATCCAGTACATGATCAACACGTCCCACATGACTATAACCCTGCCATGCATGCACTGTCAAAGAGTTGGAAGTGGAGTCAAAAAGGCAGACACTGAGGAGAGCAAGATCGAAAAGCAACACATTTGTAGCATGTTGGGTAGCACAGGCATCACACATCAGGCTGTGAGTGGCATGTCCAATATACATACATGACACATGCCACCACACAGATGTCATGTAGCATATCCACGGTAAAGTACAAAACTACAGCAATATCTCAGTGATTGAGTACTGTCACGCATCCATGTGACATCGACATGATGAGAAGATTAATGCTTGATAGTGTTTCAAAATATGCGTGTGCCACACACTGAAACACATCTAGTGTCCAAAAATACTGCCATTGTGGGCTGATCAAAGGTTGGTCACTTTGACATCACAGGAAACATCTGTCATGTTCCACATGCAAACAGCCCCTTATAATAATTTGTATGCAGGCCAATACTCCATCAGCCTGAATGGTGTAATCATTAACATAACCAGGTAATAATAGTGCCCCAGTGTGGCCTGTAAACAATGACCGAAGCATATCACATATGTCGCAATAGGGCATAAAATTGTCTAGCAAAAAGGGGAGAGTGCAAACAATCAGCATGAATGAATACTTACTAAATCAGACCAATGTAGAGACCAATGTAGTTGCAAGACAACAGTTCAAGGTAAAGTGCACAAATGTGTGCTCAATACGCAACTGTGGCCAGAAGGGATAGTCATACCCAAATCCAAGGCACGTGAATGTATGGGAGGAAGCACATGGGTGACCCATACCTCTCAGGTGCACACACCCTCACCTGGCACTGAATCTGAACCCGTCACCCAAACAACATACACATGGATTACACACACAAACGCATGGGCACTCACCGGACAATGCATCGTAATCAGGTAGTTCTCCCACGCCTTGGATCTGTTCCTCTGTGACGAAGGCCCCAGCAAGAGACTCATGTTCAGTGAGTTTGTTGTCCTCTGGTGGAGACCCACCAGCAGTCACCAGAGTAGCGGCATGATTTGAGGCCAGCTTGTTCTTTGCTCTGCGTTTCAGGTCATTCCACCGCTTGTAGCAATCAGCTGTGCGCCTCACAAATCCAAGGGCACTTATGCGGTCGGCGATGATCTGCCAGTGTGCCTTACGTTGACCAGTTGTGGTCTTGGACCCTGCAGTCACCAGCATTTCGTGGCTATGTGCTGACACCTAGGACACAAGTGCATCAAGTTCCGGGTCATTAAAGCAAGGCTTCCTTGACGTGCCGGAGTGTGTAGCCGTGTCTGGGGTCTCAGCCTGTCGTGCCGGAGCACCCTTCTTCCTCTTCTTTAAAGGTGGAGCGGAGCCAGAGTGGCTTACGCCGCTCTGGTCAGTAGGTGCAGAAGCACCGGTGGACTGGGTAGTAGGAGTGTGGGAATGCACAATGACCATTGGTCTTGTTGCAGGCATTGGTTGCAGGGTAATGTTGGCAGGGGGAACGTCAGTTTGATGGACCTGGACCGACACTGTCCTGGCTGGGAGAGTCAGAGCTCGGGCGGATGGAGCTGCAGCTGCCCCTGCAGCCTTCCCACCCTGCCTACTCGGGGCAGCAGATGACATAGCTGCCCCAGATCCACGTGGCTTGGTGACAACAACTTGCACCACCACACGTGGCCTAGACTTGCTGACCTGGAAGTCAGCCTGGGAGTCATCCTGTGCCAGGTCAGGTGCCACAATGGGCTGGTCCAACAAGGGCTGAGCTGGGATGGTGTCAGCCACGTTTCCCTCAACCATGGGGGGGGCATGGGTGTCCCTGATTGGTCCTCCACACATGGGGGTATAGGGGCACCCTGCAAATCCCGGCCACGTCCCCTGCCGCGCCCACCACAGCCACCTTTTGAAGGTCAGCCACCTTTGCCTCCCTTACCACTTGGTCGCCTCCCAACCATGGCACTGATGTTGTTGTGCGTATGGGAGTTGCAGTAAACAATTGCCCTGGGGTATTGGGGGTCAAAGGGGTAGGGTACTAGATGGAATTCGTACCCTAGTGCTCCAACAAGGCTGTCTGTGACCCCTGGGCGAAGATGATGGGTCACGCAATGCACAGGCAGCCCAAAATCAAAAAATAACGTGCACGCAACCCCTCGTAGACCACGTGCGTGAAAAAATGTACCCGCACTATGCTGTGGCTCCCAGAAACACAAAAATAAGCGTATACGTAATACACGCAGCCTACAATGACCCCTCAAGGGGTACGCGACACAGGGGGCAAGCTCAGTTGGTAAATACGTGCACGACTCACCATCTGCCTGGAAAAAGAACGTGAAAAATACGCGCGTGTGCGCGTTGACAACACCCCCACCAAAAGAAGAATTGTACACTGTCTGAGGAGACAGGACAAAAGAAGTGGTGAACGCTGTTTGAGGAAACAGGCCCAACAAAAAATCAGAGAAAAGCTGTCGGAGGTAACAGGGAGTACGAACTTGAAACGCTGTGAAGTAATTGCGTGTGAACCGACAAGGAGTACAGAATTCACCCACTCGCTCTCCCCGAAAAGCACGTACAAGGAAATGGCGTCCGACACGTAGCTTTTAAATCCGCCCACACAAACACGTCACATACGCGTGTACGCGCTAAGGGCCTTTCCTCCAATTACACAAGCTGACACTCGGACGTGCATTTTTTTCGACGTGTGCGATGAACATGCACCCGTGTTGATGGAAACGCCCGTGTCACGTCACTTAACGCGCATAGGCCCTTTCCTCGGAATACACGCATCCACACTTGGACGTGCTGTTTTTCCACGCGCGATGCCACGTCATGAGGGAAACGCCCGTGCGGGTCACGTCACAGAAGCGCTTACGCGGTAAGGGCCTTTGGTCCAATGAAACCGCGTACGTGTGCTGACGCGCGAAGGACCTTTCCTCGAATTACACGCTGACGTGCAAGATTTTCACGTGCCAAATCACTCCGTATCAAGCTGGCCACGCAACAACACACGGAAGACCACGCTCCTGCCCAGAAGGCTGATTTACTGCCCCCCAGAGCCCCAAGCACGCTCCCATCTGCCATCTGCTGCTGCTTGACTGCCTGCTGCCCACGTGCCCTGCTATTTGCTGCCTGCACGTCAGCCAGGGGTGAAGTTGCTGTGACCACCCCTGCTGGAACCAAAGACTCCTGACTGGGATACCATCACTCCACAGCCCAGCCCCAGGACCCAGTTGCCCACCCACTCCTGCCTCTGGGGTTGCCATGTCGGACACAACACCATCTGGCACCACTGGCAACCCCCAGCCAGAGAGGCAGAGGGCCACCAGCTTCAGTGCCAGGGAAGTTGGTGTCCTGGTGGAGCAAGTCCTGGGGCAGTATGATGCCCTCTTTGGAAGTTTGCACGCCAACGAGGAAGGACGGACAAGGATCTGGATGGACATCGTGACTGACATCAACGCGGAGGGGGTGGCAGTCCGCGATTTACATCATGTCAAGAAGCGCTGGGAGGACTTCAGGTCCAGGACCCTCAACAAGGTCCGGTGCCTCGCAAAGGCAGCGGATGCCAAGGGGCGCCAGGTCCAGCTGTCGGACCACCAAATGAGGATCCTGGAACACATATGCCCAGCGCTCTACGTCCAGATCCTTGAGAGGCAGACCTGTCTGGAGTCGAGCGGCAAGTGTACATGCATGGTGATTGGACGATGTGCGTGTCGTGGTGTGCCTGTAGTGTGCAGGTTGCACATGTGTTTTTGTAGGGCAATGTAGGGATGTGTATGAACATGGGCATGAGGCTGCCACATGTGAGTCCTCTCGGGTGTGAGACACATCGATGGTGTATGTGTTGGTAAGCATGCTTGGCAAATGCAGGTGTGGGAGCACACATGTTTGGTATGTACATTGGCATGGTTGTGGCATGGATGTTGGTTCATTATGCATGTATCTGCACTGTGTACATGTGCATGTATGTGTATTTGACAAGTGTGCAACTGTGATGCAACATGGATGCACGTGACACTGATATGTAGAAGGCTGAATGTTAGATGTGACATGTATGGCGATCTCATCACTGCGACAGTTGGATATGTACACATGCATGTAAGTGTGGTGGCGTGTGTGCATGTCTAGTGCACTCCCGTTGTTTCATGTGATGTCCGGCTCACCTTTGGCTGTACATGCTGTTGAATGTGTATGGATGCTGCTGCCTGGTGCAATATTGCTGTGGAAATGCTCATGTGTGTGAGTTAAAATGACATGTGTGTCATGGAGTGTGATGCCGTGTCCGAATTTTGACAATGCCACTCATGTACAACTGTCATGTGTGTATCGGTCCAATGTACTGTGCCCTGAAGCCTGTGTTTTATCCCTCCCTGTCTGCAGCGTGGACTGATGAAGAGGGCGGAGAGGGTGCTGTGGAGCACAGCGGCAGGGATCGCACCACCAGCCGGAGACGCAAGACCCGGCTCCCCTCCCAGATTGTCATCTCGTCGGGGAGTGAGGAGTCTAGTGCCGCGTCCCAGATTGAAGGTGGACTCCTCGGCAGCAGAAGGGGCAGCTGAGACCCCACAGGGTCCGACGGAGGAAGATGGCATGGAGTGATCCAGGTTGGTTGGGGGTTTGGTGGAGATGGAGGCCGTGGAAGGGACACACACTGGGTCTGGAGGTGGGGATTCCACCGGTGCTAGTGGTGCAGTGCAGGACCAGGGACAGGAGGCAGCACAGGCCGCCTCGGAGGTGCCTGTGTGCAATCCTGTCCCTGATCCTGTCACTGCATCACCTGGCTCCAGCAGGGATGCCTACATCCAGACCCGTTTTCAGGAAGGGGATGAGCACACAACTGGCCTTCCTCTCCCTTCGGACGTGGCTATCCGGGACCGGGTTGAGCCTGTCCTGGGTGGGGTGGCGTTGCGTCAACGGGCCATGCGAGGTGACCTGCAGTCTTCATGTGGAGACTGCACGTCATCTCGAATGGCTCGTAGACCGCGTTGACCTACTGGGACAGCTCACCAGGGCTGGATTCCTCCGTTTGCTGGACCTTGTTCCGACCCCCTCCTCACCTGAACCCCCTATGCGCCAGTCGTCCTCCATGCCATCTTCCCACCCATGTATCACCTGGGTACCCTGTGGAGCTGCCTCTGACCCTGCGGCCAGGCTGGTGGAGGACACATCCCTGCCACAGTCGGGAGTCGGACGTCCAGCTGGGTGGCCACCTCAACAACTGCACCCTAGCCGGAGGAGGATGTGCAGGCAGCAAGAGCCAGGGCACAGGTAGACCCACAGCAGCAACAAGGTGGGAGCCATGATGGCTCGGGGACTTCAACATCGTAGGGGCAGGCATCGGCCATACGACAGGAAGACCCTGGATTTCAAGTGTCTTCCGTGTGGCAGCGGTTGGGCCACGCCATAGATGGGGAGCAGCAGCGGGCGGAAGAGGCACGGCTCACAATGGTCAGGGCGGAGAACTCCATGCGGAGGGCCCTGAGGCGGGCCGAGTGCCTCGATGCAATTCGCAGGGAGTTGGCAGAGAACATGTAGTCGTCCCTGCGAACTCTCTGGGCCATGGAAGAGGACCGCCTCCAGGTCATTGAGCGGGAGTTCGATGATGCCCTGGCCCGGGACATCCAAAAGTGAGCCGTCGGACTAGCCCGCTGCCATTGTAAATAGTTTTTAGAGTTAGGTTTACTTTTCCTTTTCCTTTTATTTGTGGTCAATGGACAATGCCACACATTTGTATATAGTTTTATTTTTAGGTAGTTTCTTAGGTAAGTTTCATTTGTTTGGTTGGGCTCATGGACCCTTTACATCGTTGGACAATGGATTCATTTGTTATCTTTTTTGGAATTATTCACATGGATTAATGGATTTTTATTTTGGACCGTGGGTTGTATATAGTTTGATCATGGATTAATTTGGAATTTTTTTTTCATTATGGACATGGAGAAATTGATTTTTTTTTCTGGACAATGTATTGTAAATAGCTGGACTATGGATTGATTTATCTTTTTTTAGTTTTCATTATGAACATGAAACAATGGATATCATTTTTTTACCTTTCCTTTGGATTTGCGTTGGTGGAGGGAGAGTTATGACTGTTTCATTCACTCATCTTTTTCACATGCTTTTCATTTCATGTTTGATATTTTGGTATGCTTTCATTTCATTTATTTATTTATGTACATAATACATTTTCATATGTAAGTTCCATGTGTGGGATTCGCTCATTGGGTTGATGCATGTGAAAATGTGGGTTTACACAAGCAATGCCAACCAGTGTATGTGTGTGATGGACATGTGTTGATGTACATAGTTGAGTTTTGGTTTGTGTCTTGAGATGGGCATGTCAGTGTGGGGTGGATTGGGAAATCATTGCGTCTCAAGAATGGGGTGGCAGCATATGGTTTTTTGGTGTAGAAGTGGGCCATGATTGTGCATCTTTATTTCGTGTAGGGGGTGGACATGAGTGGGGCATGAGTGGTGGCCTGCTGGCAGGTGCCCCACACTGCTGTGGGGTGGGGGTGCAGGGGGACATGAGTAGGGGCCTGCTGGCAGGTGCACTGCTGGGGTGGTGGGGGCACAGGGGGACATGAGTGGGGGCCTGCTGGCAGGTGCCCTACACTGCTGGGGGGTGGGGGTGCAGGGGGACATGAGTGGGGGCCTGCTGGCAGGTGCCCCACACTGCTGGGGGGTGCAGGGCGACATGGGTGGGGGCCTGCTGGCAGGTGCCCCGCACTGCTGGGGGGTGGGGGTGCTGGGGGACATGAGTTGGTGATCAGTAGTGCAAGCTGACAAGTGGCTTGGCTGGGGGGCATGCCCATGGTGGATGGGCTGCCTGCGGGACATGACCAGGGGTGCAGGGTAGTTCCCTGTGGTGTGGGCTGCCTGCAGGGGCCGTGGAGGTTGTAGAGGGAACACCTGGGAGGACCCACGCTGCCAATTCACGTGTAGGACTCCACCCCCGAAATACACGCACCATGCTCAAATCGCGTGTGAGACTTCACGCGAACCCCAGTTATACACGTACCCCACTCGCACTGGGCCAATCGCATGTGAAACTTCCCGTGTACCCCCGAAATACACATACCCGGATCCAATCGCGTGTCAGACTTCACGCGAACCCCAGTAATACATGTACCCCGCTCGCACAGGGCCTATCGCATGTGAAACTTCACGCGAACCCCAGTAATGCACGTTCCCCGCTTGGCATTTGCTGTTTGGCAGCCCTGTAAACTTGTCCAGGGTTAGCGCAGCCCTTTGCGCTGGATTGGGGATTTTGATGGCTTTTCCTTGCGCTAGGGGCGTTCTTGGGGGCGTAACTGGTGCTGCTGCAGGGTCGCGGCGCAACTGTGCGCCACGGCTGGTTTTGGTAGCTAAAATCCATGAATACACTGTACGCGGAAATGGATTTTAGTGCACGCCACTGGTGTAGAGATTCGCACGCGCACACTGTGCGCCATCCACGTGCATCACTTGTGCGCGATATTCTATGAATTACCCCCTTAGTAACATTAAAATCATGGAGTGAGTAAACCACATGTTTCAGAAAGGCATGGAAGAGAATAGTTTTAAAGTCATGACTGATGCTATTGACTTTTTGAGAAATCTGGGCAAATGGGCGCAAGCAAAATTGTGAGGAGATTGAGGCACAGCACACATTAATTTATATGTTGCCTTTCTTCTTATTTGTGCTTACATGTTTGTCTTCTTCATATAGCATGATTTATGTGCATGTAAAATTCCATTTGTAAATATTCAGATTTACAACACAGTAATTCTGTTTTCTGTAGTCCTCTGCGATATATATAGTGTCCCATATTATGTGCTCGGACATCATAATATGCCTTTGTAAATCTGACTTTGTCATGTGGACTATTTAAAGAGGTCATCGAGCAGATGCTGTGGAAGAATCAACAATTCTCTTCCAATATATCATTTTCATGTGTCATTTTATTTGAATTAATTAGCCATTTGATTCATGGTTTCCTTCCATTATACCAGGCATTAGATGGTTTTGAAAGCGCACAACAAGTCCATTAACCCCAACTAATGATTTTCTCATCCAAAAGTCATTGTGAAAGAGTCAGGCCATCTGACTGCAAGGACAATTATTTTAACAGTACCTTTTAATCAGTCACTTTAAAAAAATGTATTTCAGATTCCTATAATTTACTTGTACCACCTGCTCATGGTTAAATACAGTATATTTGTGCATCATAAATGCTGACCATATCTCTTGAATTAACATAGATATGCACACTCATCTAACTTGTATAGTACAGGTGGATAGGTAAGCGTCGTCTTGGAAAATGCATTAAGCCTATTGATGCAAAGCCATCTTGACCGGTTCAGTTAAATAACTAGCCAGCTCATTCTTTCTGAAAAAATCTTAAGAATGGATTGTGTCCTCCCATTATTCCTCATCTTTTAATATTATCCTTTCCAGCTTCAGCTGCTTTGGAAATATAATTCGGCAGAGGGCGTTGTGCATCCATTCCGTCAACTCGATGTCCCTCGAGGGCCTCCGTACCGTAGCACGCACATCGCCCGTTGGCTTCAGTTCCATTTTTCCCACAGAGCTATCGCTTCGAGAGAAATACTGCGCGCTTCGGTTTTTTAATAAAAACTATGACACTTGAGAACATTTTTTTTTTGTTGGCTCCATCGACACTGAAGACAGGTTTCAAGAAATGCTGCGATTGAGATGCCAAAATGTCAATCACTGGCCCTCATCCAGTGTGTTCACCCAAGCAGCTGCAACTTCCTTGCCATCAGCAGCCACGAATGCTGCACCAAAACCTCTGAGGCCTTGGTCCACAGGACCGTGGTGGGTGGCAGGCTGACTCAGCATCTGGAAGAATGGTGGGGTATTACTTTCGATGTTTGGACCCTGAAGACTTCAGCCTAAGGGTTACTGCTTCCCGTTGTTGAAAAGACCTCCCGATTGTGCACCAGGGAGTCAGTCATTCAAGGTACCAGATCCGCTCCTTTTGCAGGAGATTCGTATCCTGCTGGAGAAAGGCGCTATGGAGCCAGTGCCTGTAGCGGAGAGGAACCAGGGATGGTACTCCCCTTATTTATTAATACCAATGAAGTACGGAGGACTGAGACCCATCTTGGACGTGATATTTTTGAACAAGTTCCTCAGGAAGGGACAGGTTCAAGACGGTATTTCTTTCTTATATCCTCCAGCTCCAGGATTGGATGATATAATTGGACCTTCAGGATGCTTACTTCCATGTGCCTATTCTTCACAAGCACCGAAAGCACCTGAGGTTCGCCATAGGTAGTTCTCATATTCAATTTCGGGTTCACCTTCACCCCTAGGGTTTTTTCACCAAGTTGATGACTGTAGTGGTGACAAGTCTGAGGAGGGGAGGAATTCACCTCTACCCCTACCTGGTTGATTGGCTGATCAGGGCCCATTCTCCCAAACAGGCCCTGGAACATCTCAGCATCACCTCCCTCCCACTCGCTCCACAAACTGGACTTCTCCCTCAGTTTCAAGAATTCCCATATACCTTCTCAGAAGGTTCAATTCATTGGAGCAGTCCTGGATGCTTCTTCTGGAACAGACTCGCCACCCGCGGTGAGGGCTCAACATATTCAACAGTTTCAGAATGCCCAACGTCTATCGCCCTTCGTGTTGCTAGGTCTCATAGCAGCCTGCATTTTTCTGGTGCCAGAGGCTCATCTGAGAATGAGGTCTGTTTAGTGGGCCCTCGGATCCCAATGGTCACAATTCTCCAGCAGAATGACGGATCTACTCCAGGTCCCAAGCAGAGTTGCACAGGATCTTCTGTGGTTGGCCTACGAGGAAAATGTGTTGAAGGGGGAACCCTTTTGGCAACCATGGCCAGAGTTAACTGTAGGTATGGCCTCCTCCCTCACAGGTTGCGGTGCTCATGCCAACGATCTGGCAATCGGCGATCGCTGGTCTCCAATCAGAGTCCAAACTACACATCAACCTTTTGGAGCTGAGGGCAATCAGACTAGAGCCAATGGCCATTCTGCCCTCTGTATGGGGAAAGAATGTCCCGATAATGACAGTCAGCCCAGTGGCCTTCCATTACCTCAAAAACAGAGGCGATGTACGGTCACTACCACTGTGCAGAGAGGCAATATTTCAGCCATTCACCTAGAGGAGAACATGGCAGTGGATGCTGTGAGCAGGCAGAGCATTCTCTCACATGTGCGTGCTAGCTCAGGAAGTCCTCAAGAGATCTTAGCCCTTTGGGGAACCCCTCAAGAGGATGTGTTTGTGTCCAGTGTCAACAGGAAGTGCAACCTGTTCTGTTTCAGGGAATTTCCTAACTGAGGACCACTGGGAGATGCATTTGTAGTGGACTGGGAGTTTCCTTTCCTGTACGCATTACCATCAGTCCTCGTCATTCCTCATGGCATCAAAAGTTTGAGGAGGTTTGAGAAGCTCATGATCCTCATTGCCTCAAATTGGGCAAGGAGAACATGGTGCCCGGACCTTCTGGACATGTCCTTCTGCACTCCAATAGTCTTCCCCAAAGAGGATCTGCTATCGCAGGAGAGAGGTTGCATTCTTCACCCAGAAATCGGGGACTCTGAAACTTCACGCCCAGTTTCTAAGCGGTTAAGTTACAAAAATTGGGACCTCTCGGAGGATGTAGGTAGTGTTGTTTTCTGCCAGAAGACCAGCAACAAAGTATCTGTACCTCTGCCGTTGGAACAGGCTTTGCAGCTGGTGCAGAGCTAAGAATATTGACCCTTTTTCTTGTGGCGCACCCACCGGTGGTGGTGTCCTTTTTGCTTCATTTAGCCCATCAGGGGCTGCAAGTTGTGACTGCAATGGGATATTCGGCAGCGTTGTCTATCTTTAAGTGCTCGCCAGAGCAGGGATCGTATTTTAAGGTCCCGATCGTGATCCATTTTTTAAAGGGGTTAACTAACATTTTCCCCCGTCCCATTCATTGTACCGGTTTGGCATCTGAATCTGATGCTAAGCTCCATTTGAGCCTCTACATTCATGTACTATAAGGATGCTGACCCTTGCAACTGTCTTTTTAACAGCTATTACCTTGACTTGTAGAGTCAGTGAGTTGCAAGCCTTACCTTGTAATCCTCAGTTTACCACATTTTACAAGGAAAGGGTTGTGTTGAGGGTCCAACCTTCTTTTCTATAGAAGGTGGTCTCCGAATTTCATTTGGCATGGAAGATTGAGCTGCCTTCTTTTTATCCAACTCCTCAAGCTTCCAAGAGGAGAGGCTTCATCGCCTAGATCCAAAAAGGGTGTTGAACATCTGCATCAATAGACCAGCAAAACTCACACACGGTGATCAGCATTTTGTGGGATATGCTGCTCACAAGCTGGGTTAAGCTTGTAACCAAGCAAACGTTATCCCATTGGATTATTTTGTGCATTTCTGAATGGTACAATTTGGTGGGCAAAGATGTCCCTACGGTCTTAAACGCTCATTCTACCAGAGGTGTTGCTACTACTTCGGCTTTGCAACTGGGGTACCAGTGCAGGATATCTCTAGTGATACAACTTGGTCTTCTCTTCATAACTTCACCAGACATTATTGCCTGGATTCTGCATGGGGTCAGGAGACAAAGTTTAGGAAAGATGTTTCTCTGTTCCCACCTCCTACAACATATGGCTATGGTAGTCTATCAAAGATGAGGAATATGTGGGAGGACACAATCCATTTGATGAACAAATTACTTACCCCTGGTTAAATTATTTCGACTGGATGTTCCTCCCACATATTCCTCATTGCCCTCCCAACAAGCCTCTCCACCTTTGAGAGAATGTCTGTTTTACACCTTCCTCTCTTCCAACGTCAAGTCATCTGTGCATATGGGAGGGAGAAAACTAAGAACTGGGGTAACGGGCGCAGTGTGTGCTATATATACACTGATGTCCTACTCTAAAGCAGGCGGAGGCCACCGATCGACACAAGATCTTCAAAGTGACAGCGCTGTCTGCTGTGAAAAAGATTCAGAAGCAGCTGATGCTGGATGGGATATATTAACGATGAGTAATAGGGGAGAGGAACATCCAGTCGAAAGAAAATTACCAGGGCTAAGTAATTTGTTCTTCATTGACATAAAGAAAATACAAATATTTGTTTGAAGAAGAGGGAGTATCATTAAGAACATACTTTGGACATTCAACCATATTAAAATCTAGCAGCTTTTCACACAAAAATGTCATGGTCATATGCCGTGATTATGTTTGACAAACCTTACCAAAGGGTCACCGTTTTAGTGATCCAAGTGATGGAACATTGCATATATTTCTATCCCCTTATTTAAAGGTTTTAGGGAAAAGCCAAGGCTGTATCCTTTCAAATCTGAAAATAGTTGATCTAAAAATCACATATATAAAATATTTGTTAGTTCCCAAAAACTATTGACCTAAGCGCAATTCTTGTCACAGAGCCCAACTATTTGCAAGCAAACCAGTCTTATTAGCGCCATTTCAATATGGTGTAAATGCAAGCGTAAGTACATATTCTCATTACAGTCACTCACCCAAACAACAAATCGAATGCAAGCTAATCCAAAAAAGATCAGATGTGTGTTTGGAGACAAACGTGCATAGAACAACTTAAATACAACTAGATTGTGGCAGAACGCATATAGTTCGATGTAACATTTTATAGAAAAGTCCATCAAATAATGTACACAGTGCATTTGCTGGGTCATTATAATCAGGGAGTGGCCAGCAGCCATGGACCAGACACCTATTCTTCATGAGCTCCCGCTGAATTCTACATTAGACTTGATCCCATGACGTTACAGCAACTAAATCGGCTATCGGCTGTTTTGGCAATAAGCGATGGCGTGGCAGTGGAATCCGGGTCCTGGAATCAATCCGCACCATTGGAACAGAGTCAGGAGCTGGAGCCGGGGACGGTGACAGAGGAGGCACAATGGTGCCAGCAGCTTGGTAGCCAATAGAGCGCATCTTGGAATGATTGAGGAGATCGTTTCGATCCAACATAGGTCCAGTGCGGAGCCAGGTTGCTACAGCAGGCGGCAGCAGTCCACTGGAGGTGGAACAGCGGATGAGGCCTGCGTGAAAACCTCAGAAAATCTGTGTGTGGGCTGGAAGTGGTAGCTGGAGGGTATAGAGTTGAGCTTCCCGGGAGGTCGGCGAGGTGCAGGGAAGAATCTGAGTGTGGCCGGGCGGCAGAGGCAAACGGGTGTTAAGGGAGGTGATTGGCACCAGGGGGCAAAGCAGATTGAAGGACCAGGCGAAAGCGTGCTGCACTTCTGCACTCCTGGAGTTATAGCGCTAGCTTGGGTAGAGCTGGAACATACGAGATACACATCTAATCCTGTGAAGCAGCTATAAAAGTAGCGGAAAATAGGAATGCCACAAAAGATTTGCTGCTAGCGGTACAGGATTTGATAGCTAAAGTGAAGATTCTGGAACACAGAGCGGAAGGGAGGGCCAGCAGAAGCAACATAAGGATACTGGGTCTCCCGGGAAGGAGAAGAGGGAGGAGATCCGACAACACATGTGGAAAATATGCTGCTTCAGGAAGTTGGACCGGGTAGATTTATGCAGGGAGTTACTGTGGAAAGGAGGCATAGATCTTTTGCCAGGAGGCCCCCACCGCAAGCACCCCTGAAACCGCTGATTGTAACGATTTTGAACTTCAAGGATAGGAAAGAATGTTAGCATTCTCTAGGAGTAGATGTGTAATACGAAGAGTGGCTTTGGCAATTTATCAGGATTACATGGCACTGGTTCAACCAAGAGCCATGTATGGCCCAACAAAGATACAGCTGCAGCAGTCGGGGCTGAAGTACATGTTAATCTACCCCGCCAAACTGAATGTACTGCATAACGTGAAATCCCACACCCGGAAGAGGCTACTCTAGATGGATGCTAACAAAATGGCCCCAATTAAAGATAGGCGGGACAAAAACATATGAAGGGGGCACGGAATGAAGACAATACAAAGGAAGACCAGCAGAGAAGTGGAATTGCTGAGCATGTTGTGGAAGGGAGAAGCATTTCAGAGTAATGTGATTTGGGCACATTTTGCGAGGCTCTGTGAGCTGTAGGGCAGGAACACACCCTCAGGAGGGAGATAACCTGAGAGTACCTTGTTTTTTGGTACTTCCCTACCACCTGAGTAGGAGAGGAAAGGGAATGGTAGAGCGGGAAGGGCAGGTGGGCAAAATAGCTAAGCACTATTGCGCTGGAGTTTAGGAATGCTTGTTTAATGTTTAAGTTTTGGTTGCTTGCTACATTGCTATTGTGCTAGTGTCAGAGCTGGTGATCCTGAGATTAGGCTGCCCCATATTAGCACTCCTGAGGGAAATTGAGGGACCATGAGGGGGAGGCAGACTCGAAATACACTGGGAAAAGAACATGCAGCAAAGAAACATCAGCATTACCACCAGTCTGAATGGGGGCTGCAAAAGAATGGGCGGGTGGGATGCCTAAAGTGGGGTAGGAGGTGGGCACAGGAGGGAATGTTATGGCTGACGTACAGAACATGGCCATTTGGAATGTCTATAGGCTGAATAATTATACCAAGCGTAACGGAGTGTGCACATGCTTGCGCAAGATCAATGTGGAGATAGCTCTGCTGCAAGAAACGCACCTCAAGCAGACAGACGAGCCACCATTATAAGAAGATGGGGAGGATCAGGGTATGGGGTAACTTGCTCTGTGTATGCTAGGGGAGACCCAATATGGGTTGTCCCCTCTGTTCTCTTTAAACCGCTGGAGACAAAACGTGATGAAGAGAGGGTGGGCATTGTTCATGAGATTGTGGAGAACGGGGAGGTGTGCATCATAAATACCTATCCACCTAACCACAATGCCAAGGGTTTCTTTAGATAGCTGTACCCTAGACTGGCACTCTATAGAGGGGCCATGTGTATTTTGGGAGAGGGATTTTAACTGCACGCTAGACCCTTGCTTTTACTTCTTTAATCCGTGTAGGGTACACACACTCATGGATAACCTCTTGAAAGGGCGGGGGAGTTCACCTACGCCACGTACATGGGGAAGGTGCTCTCAGACCATGCTCTACTCTTGGTAACCAGACAGATCAGCTCAGGTAGGCTACTGATCAGAAAATTGAAATTTATGATGGATGCCACATTCAGGGACCACATGGTGGAAAAAATAGTGGAATTCTTTGAGGTGAACAGAGGGAGTGTCAAGAGTATGGAGGTCCTGTGGGAATCATTCAAGGTAGTGGTCAGAGGAGAAGCTATTGCCAAGATGGGAGGTGTCGAAGGAATGATTGGCAAGTATCTAAAATGAAGGCAGATATAGAGAGGTTGGAAAGTTCCCTGGCACATATCAAAGGCAGTGAGGAAGAGCTCATGACATTAAGGCAGAAGTGCATCGCAGATTGGGACAGACTAGGTAAATGTGATTACGCGAAGTACACAGAAAGGCTACATGAACAGGGAGACGAGCCGGACAGGATGTTAGTGTGGCTGTGCCGCAGGGATGAACCGAGAGATGATGTGCGCAAGCCTGGTAAAATGCAGAGAGATATAGAGCCCAGAGTGAGATAAACAGCATCTTTCAGAAATTTTACAGAGTATAGGATAGACGGTAAGGGAAATGGGCAGATGCTTTGTCCCAGATTAATCTACCACTTCTGGAGCAGGAACAGGCAGACCTGCTGGATGCCCCTCTGACAGAAGATGTACTGTTAGCAGTGATCCTAGCACTACCATCGGGGAAAACACCCAGGAGGGTCTTCTGGCGGGATTTTATAAGGAATACATAACTGAGATACCCCCGGGCTTCTGGAGACATTTGAAGCAGTCTATGAGCAAGGTATACTTCCTCAAAGTATGAGAGAATCTATAAGAGAGGATCAAGTTGAAGACCCTCTGCATCGTCCACAAGGCTTTCTGGGGCCGGGGACCACACTGCATCCAACTTTCTCTTCTAAGCATCTACCCTCTCGAGCCCTCTGCTCATCCACCTCCAACTCTGAGGGTCAGACGCTTCTCCAGGCAGAGAGTGGGGGGTAGATCTCTGTCCTCGGCTTGGGCCTCCTTCTGGAACAGCCTCCCTGCCTCTCTCAAACTTGAGCAGGACCATCTAAGGCTCAGGAAGCAACTCAAGATCTTCAGTTTCGCTTCTGCTTTCTCTGGCTGATGTCCCTGTCTGCTGCGAATACTGTTTACCTGGCCACCCACTGAACGTACGGGACCAGGCTCCTGCACGACCAGTTGCCCTTGCACTGCCTCCGGGCCTCCCAAACACTTAGGGACTGTATCTGCAACCCTACAATCCCTTGACCATCTCCTCCTATGAGCCACCTCCCTGGCAGCACTTATGAATTTGTTTGCACTCTCCATCCCTCTCGGCACTTCTTCTCCTCCTCCCCCCCATCCCCTGCAGCACTTGCGTGATCTGAATGACTCGAGCCCTAGTAAGATCATTGTTCTGTCCTCCTTTTGTCTTCCCTTCCTTGTCGCGCCTAAAACACTTGAGTACAGGCGCGTTATAATTGACATATATCATAATAGCGCTGGTACTTAAACCAAGCAAACCACCGCAGGAGGGCAGATCATACAGACAACGTTCCATGGTGAACCAAGACTGTAAGATTCTTACTGTGCTACTAGTGTAAAGATTGAAACTGGTGATGGGGGCTCTCATACACCCGGATCAGACTGGGTATGTTCCAGGTAGGAGAATACCCCCTGGAATTTATAAAGATTACACAACACCATTGGTGTGACTAAAACTCAGAAGACCACTACGTGGTGGCCTGTCTGGATGCAATTAAATCATTCGACTCCATAAATTGGGAGTGCATGTACGCTGCCTTGGAGCACTTTCGTGTGTGTGCAGGGTTTCAGCAATGGGTCAAGCTAATATACACAGCACCCAAAACTAGAGTAAGGACGCGCAAACCGATATCAGACGAATGGGAACTGCAAAAGGGGGCCAAGCTAGGCTGTCCGCGTCCCCTATGCTCTTTATCTTTGCTCTGGAACCCCTTACAGAGTTTCTGAGGAAGGAATTTGAGGATGCGGAGGTGACTGTAGTTGGAACTAAGCATGTTATTTCATTATAAACGGAGGACCTGCTGCTGTATGTACAAAACTCTGAATGTAACCATCCGTATATATTAGAAGTCCTGGACAATTTCTGGACGGTCTAGGGAATAACCAGAAGTCACGCTAAATAATGCATCTTCTCGCTGGCTGTCCTAGCGGGAACAGACAGGGCCTCTTACTGAATCTCGGCTTAACATGGGCCACAGAGACATTTCGCTATTTAGGAATGAGCATATGGCATGAAACTGGGAACTTGGACAAGAAGAACACCCTATGAGAAGCATAGAAAAGTCCATGGACTTCTTGAAGAAGTTGCCCTTGTCGGTGATGGGCCGGGTAGCGTTGATCAAGATGGTGATCCTCCCCCCATCTGTTGCATCATTTCCTGAATGTTCCCCTCGACATACCCAAGTCGTTCTTAAGCATATTAAAGGTTCATGTGCGTGTCCGGAAGATCAGGATAGTGTTGGAAACCCTATGCAAGGATTATGCGGACGGTGGGGTGGAGCTTGCCGTGTTTTGAATTGTATTATCTGGCAGGACAACTGCAGTTTGTGGCTGGTTGGCTATCTGATGAGGCCTTGTTAGACACCATGCTACGGCAGGCATCAGTGAGGCCGCACCTCTTGAAAGAGAAGACTTATTAATGGATTGCATATGCTAAGTTTGGTCAGAAGGATTTGGCTCGGGAGCTGGAAGCTGCTGGGTATAGCAGAACCCTATTCCCTGAAAATACCCTTGCCCTGGCCTCGATCTACATGAAAAGGAAGAGATCTCCTTGGGAGAACAGAGGAGTCCTAGTGCTAAGAAACTTGTTCATGGAAGAGGTATTAATGGAGTTCCCAGAGCTGGTAGAGCAATATGACATACACATTGGCCAATTCTTGACGTACATAAGAATGATAAAGGTGGTTGGGGCTGGATGGCAGGGATACCCGGATAACTTGGAAGGTGATGCCACTCTGGCACTAGTTTACGATCTGTCTGAAGGGGGACACAGGGTGCCTAGACTATATGGACAAATGCTGCGAACATTACAAAAAAGGAACTCAAAGGGAAATCGAAGTGGGAGGCGCTCCTGGGAAGAGAATTTACAGAGGTGGAGTAGGCCAATGTGATGCTATATTGCAGACAAGAGTCTAGAAGTGCCAGTTTGAAGCTTACCCAATTGTACATGCTCCACAGAGCATATATGACATCAGACAGGATAACCAGGTCCTCTGTTGCGACTCTGAGTTGCCCTAGATGCACAGATGGTATTGTATTGTTTATTTATATAGCGTCTATACACAGGCAAGAGTTTCAAAGCGCTCAAGGAGGGTGGGAACGCGTGGGGGGGCAGTCACTCAGAGCCCTTACACATCTGAGACAATAATAGTCTGCACAGGCACAGTAAGTGCATAAAATACATTTAACATTGTGGGATATAGCAATAGGCCTGACTGCAATTTTTACAGTACAATTAAGGGGTGAAGACCGGGGAGAAACGGACAGACAAACTTCAGGTGTGGTGCGTACGGATCGTGCAAGCGCACAGAGGGTCACAGGGAGGGGAGAATCAAGTGCACCCGGTCGGTAACAAAGCAGACATGATACTTGTGTTTTGAAGTTAAAACGGTTTTGGTCTCGAATTGGAGATGGGGGGGGGGGCAAGGGGGTCAAGGTGCAGGGGGATAAACAAGCATTCATGGACACCAGAGGCTTGCTTATTGAGGATGTTCACCCATCGGCGCACAGCCGCACACGTTTCTAGGATGATATACCTTGTCTGCATACTAGCAAAGTGCAGGATGGCAATGGTGTGGAAGTCACCAACAGGCCCACAATAGAATCTTGATGGAGCGGTCTGAAGTGATGGTCTATGGCTGAGACATCTGTCTGGTACAGGGTAGAAGGATGAGGGAGATGAGCGATAACCTTATAGCCTGGAACTCACTGATGCAAACAGTGCTTTCCCCTTCGGATGAGATGCTCCCCTTGAGAGGTTGATAACCAGATAGGAAATAGGAATATGAGGAACTGGGACATCACTACTGGAGGTTTGAAGGATACGTTGGGTACGGGTTTAGGCAATGGGAGGCAAAGTTCAAATTACGGGTCGCCTTCCCCTATGCTGGCGCAACAGTATTAGCTATACGGCATAAGCAAGCGTTGTTAGTATGTTGGCTTTTGTTTGTTATAACTACGGAAAATGAGATCTGTATCTCTGGCTATCATGTAACAATATCCTAAATGTGATGTGTTGAATTTTGCTAAAAAATATAAAAAAAAGTTTTACATTTCTTGATTTAAAGAAATAATCAACATGATTGAAGACCATTTGACATTTGTCCAAGCTTCTGATTCTCAGTTGCCACCTATGTAACACTTAGATGAAGGACATATCTGCATTACAACCTGTCACATGACTCTTGGTTTTACAAATCAAGCTCTTTGTATTTTTATTTGTATTGATTGAATTTATAATGTGTTTTCGCCAAAGTACCTTTACAAAAATAGAGAAAGAGAGTGGTACGTTTTAACAAACCAGGGTTTGGGACAAAAAATCATCATGATTATGAGGCAGAAAGTGAAGGCCTTTTCACGCGGGTACAAAAGATGTGATTGGTAGGAGAGGAATGAATAGTAAGAGAAAGAGAATTCCAATTAAATGGAGCAGGAATGGAAAAAGAGCGACAACGCAAAGCAGCACAAGGCGGGCTAGGGACAGAATAGGCGATGGGTAGACTGGGAGCCTAGAGTACGAGTTGAAGATTAAAAGGAAACGAGAGAAGCAAGATGAGGAGCAAAACCATGGATACATTTAAAAACAATAGAAAGGAAATGAAACAAAAGGCGAGATTCGAATGGTAGATTAGAAGCTGTTAAAAGTGAGCAAGAGATCGAAGAGCAAGAGAGAGACCAAAAAGTAAACGAATAGCCGAGTTATAAATCGAACGAAGAGGGGTAAGGTGAGATGCAGAAAGTCTGATCGGGAGAGCAAGGCAGTAGTCCATACAGGAGAAAATTAGAAGCTTAGTAACATGAAAAGAAAGAAAAGGACAGGCACGAAGAAGATTGAAAAGAAGAAAGCAACAGTTATGAACGTTAAGAGAATTATAAGAAGAGAAGGAAAAGTAGAAATCGAAGAGAATGCAAAGATTAAGAGCAGATAAAGCAGAAGGTAGTTGAGAAGGGGGAAAATAAAGAAAAGGAGGTGAAGAAGAGAATTTTGGTTTTAGATGGGGTAAGATAAAGTGAGAAGCCATCCACGTTTGGTTGGAGAGAGACAGACTGAAACTGGAGAGGGAAGAGTGTCTGAAAACTCAGAAAAGGAGAAAGATTTGAGTTGTTGGCGCGTGATGGAGAGATTAAAGGAAGCATATGATTTAGTAGATACATGGAGACATTTTCATTGGAGGGATAGGGAGTTCTCGTTTTATTCACCAGTGCATAATTCTTATTCTAGGCTTGACTACATGTTGGTGTCGGATAGTTTAATTGAGAATGTAAATGAGGTGTCTATGGGAGAACGACACATTTCGGATCACTCAATGGTAATGGCTAAGTTGATGTTGCTCGCTGGAAGGCAAGGACCTAGTAGATGGAGGTTGAAACCTTTTGTGTTACAAAATCAAGATGCCACTGACGCATTAATGAACTTTATACCAAATTTCTTTGAGATGAATGAGGGCACGGCAGACAGCATGGTGGTGTGGGATGCTTTTAAGGCTTCTATTAGAGGGGAACTGATGAACAGGACTGCAAGAATGCGTAGGGTGGGTGAAGCCAGACTGGTGGAGCTTGAAAAGGAACTTGGAGACTTACAACGAGAGAGGAGAATATTAGACTTAAGATCTTGGATGCTGAGGAATTACTAAAAAATGAGGTGGATTCACAAGTTGAGAAGGGATTGTATTACATGAAGCAAAAGTACTGGGAGCAGGGGGATAAAGCAGGAAAGTTGTTGGCAAGTAGATTGAAGAGTTGTTCGGAGAGGGTGTATGTCCAAAAAGTTGTTGATGCGTCTGGAAATTTGGAGATTAAGAAAGGTAAAATTGGTGAATGTTTTCGCTCCTTTTATGCTAAATTGTATACGGAAGATATTGCACCACAAATAGGTGATTTTGATAGATTCTTTGGTAAAATTGAACTCCCAGTGCTTTCTGAAGAAGGTAAATGTTTTATGGAGGCACCGATTACTATCCTAGAGGTTGTCAGTAATTGAGGAAATGAATAAGGGTAAATCTCCGGGGATGAATGGTTTGACGGTAGAATTTTATCAGAAATTTGGTGAAGTGTTGGCGCCGAGTTTGTGCGAATTATATAACTGTTTTTTGAGGGAGGGGAGGTTATGTGATTCCATGAAGGAGGCAATCATCACGGTGATCCCGAAATCTGGAAAGGATATTACTAAGTGCAATAATTATCGGACTATCTCCTTACTTAATGTAGACCTGAAGATTTTTACGAAAATACTGACAGGCTTAAAAAATATATGGGTGATTTTAGTGGAGCGGTCTCAAACAGGATTCATGGAGCGAAGGTATGGATATGATAATATTCGAACACTGTTAGATATTTTGAGTTTGCCGGGCTCGGAAATAAAGGACATTTGATTTTTTTAGACGCCGAGAAGGCCTTTGATAGGGTGAATTGGGGCTTTCTGAATTATACGCTGTCGAAGTTGGGTTTTGGTCCTTTCTTTCTTAAGGCTATTCAAGCTCTTCAGAATGGCATTTCGGCAAAGGTGTGGGTGAATGGGGGGGTTTTCTACGTCATTTCGGTTGTTTAGAGGCACTCGCCAAGGTTGCCCCTTGTCGCCACTGTTATTTAATTTAGAGTTGGAGCCCCTGTTGGCATATATACGTCAGATGAGATGTATCAGAGGGTTTGCAGTGGGAGAAGGGGAAGTAAAGGCTCTGGCTTATGCGGATGATGTGCTGGTCGTCTTGAATGTTGTAGGGGGTCAACTATTAAGGGAGGTCTTTGAAGATTGAGTAAGCTATCTGGGTATCGGATCAACTGGGATAAGACGGTGGTATTTCCTGTGAGGGCTTCACCTGGATGTGAACAGCTGCTGTGGTGGGATTGTAAATGGGAATATTCTAGTGTGAAATATTTGGGTATTCATATTACTCGAGATTTTGGAAAGTTAGTAAGTTATAATGTGGATAAAATCATTGAGGTTCTTTGTCGGGATATTATGAGATGGGGACGTGTTAATCTGACTCTGGGCAAAATTAATGCTATTAAAATGATTTTGCTGCCAAAGATTCTGTATGTTGTTCAATCTCTGCCTTTACATTTTACAAAGGGAGCATTGGCACGTGTAGATGGATTGTTTCAGGATTTTTTGTGGGGATTTGGGAAGAGAGCCAAGATTCCCCGGTACATTATGGTCAGGAAAGTTAAAGATGGGGGATTTGGGTACCCGGTATTGAAAAACTAATGTAGTGGTTTTTTGTTAAACAAAGTATCTAATTACACTGGTGTAGACCTGAACCGGGTACCGTGGTGGGTACAAATTGAGATGCAGCGGTTTTTTCCTTATGATATTAAAGGTTTGTTTTCTTTTGGAAAGTTGCCTAAGAAGGTACGGTGTTTGAAATCGGTGTTAGCTACCAAAGAAGCGTTGTCGTCATGGATTATAGGTACTGGTCAGGGACTATATCTTTATGAAGAGGCTTCACTTTGGCATAATCCTGGTCTGCAGTATAATAATAAGGTACTGACTTGGAAAAGTTGAATTCAGAGGGGAGTTTTGATTATTGGCGATGTGTGGAATGATGCTGGGGTGGTACCTTTTGGGACTTTAGTTGAGAAATTTGGTTTGAGGGACAGGGAATTGAGAAGATATGAAATTTTGGTAGCTTTACTCTTGGAACGGAGAGAAATGTTGGATGCTCCATTCTTGAAAAAGCCAGAGAATTTTGATATATTGGAAATGGGATTTCAAAAAGTGTCTACATTTATGCAGTTTATGCAACTGGATGGGCAATGGTTGCACTCGTGGGAAAAGTTGAGGTTATCGTGGACGGGGGAGTTGGGCAGGGAACTCACATTGAAAGAATGGGATAAGATTTGGAGAGTGCCGACGACAGCCAAAATGGATTTGCAATTACGCTACATACATCAAAGGATATTGGGCAGAATATATTGGACTCCAACACGTATGTGCAAATTGGGTTTAGTTGATGATGATTTGTGTTGGGGTTGTGGAAAAGAACAGGGTACTCTGTTACATATGTTGTGGCATTGTGAAAGAGTGGTAAGATTTTGGAGGGAGGTTATTGACAGGATTGATCAGGTCTGGGACATTGTTTACCCACGCGATCCCTTAGCAGTTATATTCCTGTCGTATGGTGGTGGGTGTAATGTAAGTTGGGTGATATTGTGCGGGGTGCGTAAAGTTTTGTTGGTGGCGGTTAAACAAGTGTTGAAGGTCTGGAAGACACGAAAAAAGCCGACAGTGGAGGAGTGGATTTTGGATGTTAGAGCTTTATCAAGATTTGAAAAAACTATGTTTAGTAAACAAAACAAGGCAGAACTTTATGATGAAATGTGGGAGAGTTTTAATGACCTTTATGGATAATGCTAGGTTGAATTATAGAGTGGAGTGAAATGGTTTACTTTCAGGTACTTTACATAAAGGGGGGGGAATTGTGTTGTTTATGTGGTTGTTTTGTGTAGTCTTGTTTGTCTGGTATTTGTTTGATATATCTGGTTTGGTTTTAAATTAATTTTACATTTTGATATGGTGGGATATGGGGTTATGATATGAAATTCTGCTGTATTGCTTCCTGCTATTGTATATTTTGCAGTTCAATGACTTATGATGATGATACTGCTTGTTGAATATTGTTGAAAATGAGAAATAAAGAG